>NC_134700.1:240027814-240349177 GCF_043290135.1 Rhipicephalus microplus | reverse complement strand
AAGACTGCGTCCCACAGAGGTACTTAGCGAAACTAGAGAGCTGAAAGAGGAGCTCAATTTTACACGAGGTGGATATGAAGAGTCGCACATTGGCCTGGGCAAAGAAGACTTGCTGCGTGAGAGACCGCTCTATCTTAGCTACCTGACGCTTATGGAAAAATCACCAGTGAACAGAAGCTCTAACCACTCTCAGCGCACTTGGCTCCATTCGTTCTAGCCCACAGGCGTCTAATTTCACCAACTCGATACCTCGTTTTTAATCGAGCCATTTCAAAGACGCCTCAAGCCAGCAGTTTCCCCCGCAGTCCACATTTCTTGCGTGCACTCAAGATTATCGCGTTAATCGAAGTAAGCAAGTCCTTTGGTTGAGTAAAATGAAATAATGAGTGAGGTTAATTGGACTCGGGAATGCAGTAGTATCCTAATCCCTTGGTTGTTGGACTTCGTCTTTCTTGGGCAGTGCGACTTTTTACGCTTTTGTCTATATATCCTGTAGGCACAAAGCACTGCTAACTTGTATTGAACGCATTAGCATCAATGCTAGTCATTTAACATTGGATGTTGAAGTGACGCCCGTAGAGAAGCTTCGTTTAAAGGAAGTTTTCCGATGGGATACAGGTCGCGAGATTGAATCCCGACTGCGGCGGCTGCATTTTCGATAGAGGCGAAAAAGCTGAGGCCCGTGTGCTCAGATTTGGGTGCACGATAAAGAACCCCAGGTGGTCGAAATTTCCGGAGCCCTCCACTACGGCATTTCTCATACTCATAAGGTGGTTTTGGGACGTTAAGCATCATATATCAATCAATCAATCAATCAATCACTCAATCAATCAATCAATTGATCAATTTCTCGATGAGATAACTTTTCAATGCAGAGGAAATTATTGTGATGCATCGAACAATATTATCGCTAGCATCAAAGCATAAAACTTGGAAGGAATTGCAATGCCGACGAGGACAGGAAGGAACACAGATGCAGACAGAGGACAGGACGCCTTCCTACACTCGTAAATTTTGCACTTTCAAGTTTTAAGAATATGAACCAACTATGCCAGCAATGTATTCTATTAGCTTCATAGCGTTCTTCGCACGCAATCCTACCTTCTCACCCACCCTTTTCTTTCTCTCTGCCCTTTCCAGCCCTAAACTTCATCATTCCGTGTTAGGGCGGTGAACTTTCAAAACTAAGTCACCTGCTGACCCCGTAATTTCACTCAAATATTCACTTAGAGATATTTTCTAGCACTTCCTTGTGCACTTACTAACCCTCAACTCGTCAGCACTCGGCCTCGTATTACTCAAGCGGTGCGACTCGCTGGCACGCCCGATAAAATCGCGTTTTACGAAAATGCGATGGAATTTAATATCGCTTGTCCAGCGACATGAATGAGGCCCCAAAATGACCAGAATGTTTGGTGAAGAAGAAAAAGAAAGAACTAGAGCTTATATCAGGACGATATAAGCGTAGGGCTAACCCTTGGTGAAGTGCTGCCCGGCTTTCTTTTATTTTTCTTGCAGTTCCTTCCTCAGCGTGTGCATTAGATATTCCATTAGCAGACTGAGATCCCTGCTCTGTGCAAGCCGGTGTTTTACAGCCAAGCCAAGATGACCTCCTTCCTTCCACTTCAGACGTACACTCTCTTCCTGTTCATCGCCGTCATCATGAGCTATGCCTTTAGACACCTTTATCTCCTGGGCTTAAACCTCTGATGATGCTCGCCCAACCCCCTTTTATTGTAGACTAGCTGGGTGCCATTTTTACCCTCTGGCCTCTCGCCACCCACAAAATGCACTTCTTCATTATCGATTGCCTTGTACCTTGGTGCCTTTTTCTATTTATCTTTACCTCTTGACTTCGAGTGCACTTGGTTATGGCTATTTTTTCATCAATTAGACCCCTGACCAGAACCATCACATTTTTATTCGAATAAAAGAATCTGTCATGAGATTGAGCAACAAATGAGGAGTAGGCTGCGGGTGCACTCATGAGAGAGATCTTTCCTTAACACAACTTTTATGTGTGAGCTTCGAGTCATCACTTTGTCTTCTCTGTCGGAAAGATTCAGAGGAAGCAAACAAAAGACCTTTCTTCTTTTTTTTTGTGTGGCTGGCACCATTATTCGGCAGTTAGCTTTGCGAAGCGCATTATAGATGACTATACATTCCCCGGCCCCATTCGCCTTCTGAAGGCAGCTGAGTGCCTGTTAAGCCATGCGTTCGTATCTTTTTTGTTTATTGAGAATCTGATACGGAATATAACAGCATGAGCCGATACGTAGCGTGGTAGACGTGACAGAGTAATTATTGTATGGTCCCTTTCGGCTTCACTGTATACTACATTGCTAGCAGAGGGAAACCCGAGCTTAAGTGTGCCTTTATTAAATAATTAGTGGTTGTACCCCACTGTTTCTACAAGCTATTCATCTAAGTTCATACCAGCTGCATATGTCGACAAACAAGACGAAACGTTCCTGAAATGATTTAATCTACGCACAGCCAGCGAGCTCATGCATGCATGCTGTTGATGCCACCATCTTGAGAAGGCTGCTGCAATGTCAGGTCTGATTGGCCTAGAAAGACATGACGACCTATCCGGTGAGTGATAAATTCTATATTTTCATAATGGAGCTTGACCATGTCCAAAATAGCACTCCTCCCCCCTTCTTCCCACGCGCCTCATAGCAAATGCTGGAAAAAAGAAGCAGCTGGATATACGCCTGCGTCCAGAACTTTTCTCTTCCCCAAACAAAATAGAGACCCAAAATAAAATAGGAGTGATGGAATGGACTGACGCCTTGTGCTTGTTTATTACCCACCTCCTATTTGAAGTGTCGTCCCGAAACTTCATTTTGATCTCCTGCAACAGCCCCACTTTTGTACGAACACGTTTAAGAAGAAATACAAAGCAACAACTCGCCAACTTCCAATCAAGGGAACAGGGAATATTTGAAGCGAGAATAGAGCCACACAAAACAATCCAGAGCTGGTGGTCTTCTCCATCATTAAGGAGATGAGATGTACGCCAGCTGCTGTCTACACACACGTGCGACGCACGGAACCACCTGAAATCGATTGGCATCGCACGTACAGCTCCCAATCGAACCCGCCGGTGCAGTCGATACGTAGCGCTTGTCGCGGCCACTGATACTGTTCGTCGGCTGACCACCGTGTGGATCTCCGCTGCACGTACACACGCCTCCGACATGAGAGAGGCGCACCTGAGCTACTCGTGTAGTACACAGCGCGCTCCTTCCTTACTCCACGCCCTTCTCGTCCAATCTGTCTGAAAAGAAAGCGAGCACCGACGGATCACGCACGGTCGCTTCTTGTGATGAAACGAGCTGCCACCGCCGGTCTCACGCACAGTTGTTCGGCCACATTTGGAGGCATCGACTGAAGGAGAACGTCAAAGTAATGGTACGGCAAGAGAACATGTCGCTCTTTTCCTGATGCACTGTACGTAAATGTGCGCCTGAATGCCAACTGGTGAACAGGACTGTTAGATTCTCTTAAACGTGGTTGCGTGAAAAACATTGTATAGGCGATATTTAAAAAAAGCTCGCTACCATCTCATTATTACACTAATGAAAGGCGCACAGAAACGGACTGACAGCTTTCCTCGCATTATCTGCAATTGCTTTTCCGTCACATTCTACTGTTCCAGCTCACCGTACACGACGGCTGGCTTCGCGCAGTGCGTGAAGACTCCCGCAAAAAACAGTCGTCGTGGCAAAAAAAGAATTGAACGGCGTATCACTACAAATAATGAGAGTATAAACAACGCTTCAGTTGCATTGCTCTTCTTTTTGCACTCATTCGAAGCTCCATCGAATAACTTGAATAAAATTCCCCGAACGATCACGCAAATTTTTACGTCTGGCTTCTTTATCATATATATTTGTGTTAAAAGTTCTAAGTTTCTACTGCAGCAAGAGTGAAGATTCGCAAGGAGCCTCTGAGGGGCTCAGCAGGAGCAGCTAATGGCACTAGTTTTTTTTTCTCTGCAATATCTACGCAAGAAGCATTTTAAACTACACGACGGGCCTGTACAACCTGAATTGAGTCTTGTGATACATCGTTTTTGTGTATTGCTTCATTGCCGAAGTAACATGCATGCTGTCTCGAACACTAATGCTCGTCGATCACGCCTAACAAATACATACGCTGCGTTAGCGCTTGTGCCTTTCTTTTTCTATGTGCCAATAAAGAGCCAGAACGAGATAAGAAACGACATACTTACGCCGCAATCTTCCTCCACTCTTACAAGACACGACATCAGCATTCCTCGGTCGATCTGCTCACGTTTCGTGACCGGCACAAAAAACAGGATGAAAAATTGCGTCGCAAGTTACGACAAAAGCAGCCAGCGCAAAAAGTGAATAACAGAAAAAAATAAGAGCGCGAACCGCAAAGGCTCTGGGAAACATATGGGCGGAAACAAGCTCTGTCGTCTACGTGCCAGCCTCGCCAGTCTCCAACTGCGCACAGAACGAGAACTTATGATCCGGAAAGATGCCGGGGTTTCGCCGCAGCCGCCGTCGTTCCGGTAACTTCCCAAGTGGTGCGGAATGAGCGGAGAAAAGCATTGTTTTTGAAGTATGCGATCTCTGGCGCTCACTGCATCCCCACGAGAAAAACACTGCAGTCTCTCATTTGTCTTCGTTATTGGCGAGGGGCCCACGCGCCCAATCTGCCCTCGTTGTGTAACCGCGCGACTTCGTGTAGCAGGCAGGCAAGAAACGTCTTGCTAACATAGCACGATAGCTTCGCCAGTGTCTATCGATGTTACGCTTTCACTAAAGCAGCAAAACTGTGTCACGCGTGCATTCTGCCTGTGTCATGTAACCACGTGATGCCGTTCAGGAGGCAGGCATAAAATGCCTTGCTGACATATTGCGATAGCTTCACCAGAGCCTATCGATGTTGCGCTTCCGCTAAAGCAGCAAGACGGTGCCACGCGTGCATTCTGCCCTTGTTGTGTAACCACGTGATGTTACGCTGCAGGCACGCATAAAGTTTCTTCACTAGTGCCTATCGATGTTACACATCCCCTAAAGCACATCAAGTAAATAAAGAAACATGGCTAATTCCTCTTTTTAGAAATCGGTACAACGCAAAATTGAAACATGCCTCCACAGAGATATTTGAGCGTGAATTCTGCATCGTTTCACCACAAGAGTGAAGAAGTGAATGCTACAGCAACAAATGGCGAAGTGAAGCGTAGAAGTGCTACCACCTCTAAACTTGCAGCGAACACCTGAAGCAGAAAGCACGCACAAAATGAGCATACACAGAACGAGCGCCGGCTCACTGTTACAACTCGGCAGTTAAGAAGCGCGTTGTTAAAACTGAAAGAAAGACGCACGAAACGAACGCACAAATAAAATACGAGTAGGGCAAGCGCCAACAACTGCCACAATTCCTAATTCTTCTTGCATGAGCAGGGAAAGAAGGAAAATAGGAGGAAAAGAACGGCAGGGAGTATAACCAGCCTATACGCAGCCGGTTTGCTACCCTGCGCATGGGAGGGGGATGGGGGAGATGAAAGACAGAGAGCAGTGAGCAGCATGCTCCTTTCGTAAATGCGGCCGTGGCGGCAAGCGAAGTGACCTTTGTGCTCTCCCGAATCACGAGTCTGATAAGCGCGTGTCCAGGAGAGACCGCGCACAGTGACCATGCTCCGTGTAGGTGGCTCGCAACGAAACGCTAGAGGCGGCGACCATGAGAGCGCGCCAACGCGAGTATGGCGCGCCATCTTTTCAGAACTGTTTATTTGGTAGAACTTGTGCCCGATACAGGAAAAGTCAGATTACAGTAGCGCACTGGTATTGAAGTGGAGAACGGAGCGTCGGCCATCGATCAACCGAGGAGCGGTGAAGCGCGTTGGCATTTATGCATGTGCCGTCAAATATTCCAGTCTTATCATTGGTCATCACGCAAGATCTGGAATAGTCTCGAGTGTTCGTGTCTTGCGCGTAATCTTAACAGAGCTATCCACAAAAATTGTGAACATTCCCGAACAATGAGGTGCAGTTTGCGCTGAGCATTCCTGACAGGCTTTGTAAGCGCAAATCAAATGAAACGAAAGTGAAAATAGCAAACGTACGCTGCTATATATGCGACCAAGGCACAGAATAATCAAATAAGGCATTAGCAAGGTCGAGTCCTTTAAGTTAAATACCTTCTATCAGGACCGTTGTTCTTTCAAGCACAGTTTCAATTATCGAAGCAAGCGTCCTCCAAATTTTATCACGGCATCTTGCAGATGACTGGGAGACAAAGGATAGTGCTTCTTGGCAAAACCTAATTGTTTCGCGACGTAGTTCCTTCATACATTAAATGCTTTTAATGCTTTCGGTTATTTAGTTTTCATAAATGGACTCTACAACCCACCACTTCCGTTTATAAGCTTAAGCAAGCGCTTATCTATCCGTAGTGTGCGATATCGTTTTTCCTGCTTTAAATTTTTCACTCGAAAACACGTATAGTGTATCTGCTTAAACAATTGCATAAACTTGTCATAAGCCACGTCTTCACTAATTTCTCTATGCACATGATCACATGTGGCACTGGTAATTGGTTCTCTGAATGCAGACGGCGTTAGCAATGAATACAAACACAGGTAGGTAGTCACTAATTGTGCAAACCATAACAGCAAGTTTCATAGAAGACACATTAAAATGAGCGATGAACAAGTCCAATGTCGTTACTCGCGTAGGCAATGCTACAGCATTTGGCAGAGACGAATAGTCAAGAGAAATTCAAATTCTAATCTCAACTTGTTTGGGGTGATCATATTTGTGTTCAGGTCACCTCCAAGAAGTATTAGATAATTGTTATTGTTAACTCATTAGAACAGATAATATAAATGATAAAAACAGCAAATCATTTACCGATGGTGGCCGGTAGCAAACAATAAATAATACTGCTATATTTAACTATGAAAGTGCCATGGTGCTCATTATTAGAACCGAATTCAGAAAGAATCTCGGAGTTAAGTTTCAAACCAGCATTGAAACACCTCCCGCCTCCCCATCCATCCCGACAGTTCATGAAAAATGGTTTGTTACAGCAAAAGTTATGAAGTTATGCACATCTTCTGAAGGAAACCATGTTTTCGAAAACATGACAACACCAAATAGACATTCCTTTATACCAAAAAACAGCCAAATTCATGTTTCTTGTTTCCACCAGACCTATATGCAACTGTAGCAATTCAAAACATTGCTTTGCATTGTAGTATTGAAGTGCGAGACATTTACTAGATCCATGAAAATAACATCTATATCAAACGTTGGCTGTCTAAATTCATGTGCAGTACAGTTTGTCAAGGTCAGTCATGCAGCGGGTGACAACCACTGGCTCGTTCTCTTTCTTTTGAACAAGAATTTTCCCGTTCACATGCCACGCGAAGCGATAATCATTTGCATTTGCTCATTCTCTTCAGTCATGTTGCAGTTCCCGGTTCTGTACGGTCATGTTATCACAGATTGAAACGTCGGCACACCAGTTTCGTAACAATTTGTGTTTTTCAATCTACCCGTTTCGCAGACAGAGCTCTCAAATTTGGACGATCATTCTAAATACCTTGTCCCCCCCCCCCCCCTAAGGCAACTTTTGTACCACCTCAAACGTAAGTAGCGATCAGCTCTAACAAGCTCACAGATTTTGCTTCTTCATTTAGCTTTCTGACTAGATATTTGTTATCAGTGACTGTTATTGCATGCACTTCAAGGTTAAGATCCCTGATGCGCCATTCAATATCGTTTACAAACGCTTTGAGTTACTGAGTATCGCCAGTAAAAGAACTTGTTTGGTTAGTTGGTAGAACATTAAAAAACTAATTTGAGCGCAAACACATGACACATTTACGCACACACACACACCCAGGCATCAAACACACACATCGCTCACTTCCAGCAGCTGGGAGTAAACGCTGTGTGTGTTTGATGCCTGGGTGTGTGTGTGTGTGCGTAAATGTGTCTTGTGTTTGCGCTCAAGTTGATTTTTTGAAAGTGTATCACTTGCGTCTACATTTTCTTCAAGCTAAGACACATTTTTTTTCCAAGTTGGTTAGTTATTTTTCCGGAGCAGTTTGACGACTCAGAATGTCACCACAATCTTCAGAGATTAACTGGATTGAAGCTTTTACTTCGCCAACCTGCTGTGGCAAGCTGGTAAGCTCGTGTAACTTGCGAGTTATCCCTGCCAAGACGAGCGAAAGGTTGGTATATATCACCTGTCCTTTAGCTGTATTAGCGTCTGGCGCTCTGCACGACACACATCGCTACGCCCTACACCCAGCCTCGCCTTTTGTTTTATGCGTTGCTTCACTGTAGCCAGAACAATCCACGAGATAACAGCCATACTTACATTCGGAGCACTTCATTAGGCGTCCGTCCGCGGGAAGGAAGTCTTTGCAGGACCGGCATTGCGTCGTCATTGGCCCACCAAGTGTACACGTTGTGCAAAGAGTACCAAAGCGCGAAATAACTTGACACCGAAACAAGTATCAACACGGTGGTAACAGGTGTGGTGGTGGCAAAAGATACAGAGTAATACAAGTCTTTCGTCAGAAATTCACCTGAGTACACCAACTTGCAAAGGATAGAATAAAGATGTAAAGGTAGTATGCTTTCAACACAACCGTCACCACCCGCGTGCGCTGGGTCAGCTTGACCGTCACGAGGGTAGCCAGCACAGCCGAGATAAACAAATGTACATGACGTCAGTGTGAGCAAAAATTCTTGAAGCCGGTGCCGCAAATTTGGGTTGAGTCAAGCTGCAAAGAGTAGAATAAAGACGTAAAAGGGGCGTGCTTCCATCACCGTCAAACGCACAGTGATTTCTGCAGTTAGACAAGCTTTTTTACTCTTCCGCCATCTGTTCTCTGCATCAGTCTAAGTTTGTGTTTTCGGGCTTGTGTTTCTGCATCAGTATCTCTGCATCAGTCTACGTTTGTGTTTTCGCAACGGATTTTGCTGTAATAAACAGAAACCAAGTGACAATGCAGTTAATGAAAGAGGCACATGATGACACCAAAGCAGATTGCGAGTACAGTAAAGCGTTTCGCACTACGAGACTACCAGCGAGTTAAGGGCCACGGTTGAATAACAGTTCCGAGTTAAAAAATAATCACGACTGTTAGAGGGAGACAAGTTGTACGACTATCGTGTTTCCTAGTCGTATGCGTACAAATATTGCGAGAGTGCCTGCTGAGAAAGAAATGCACTTATTATTAAATTGTCTGTCGTTCGCGTACAAGTATTGCGAGAGTGTCTGCTGGCAGAGAAATGCACTTATCATTAAATAGTTTACCGCCAAGAGTACAACCAGTGTATGGTCTGCACGATAGCGTGCTGCTCCGATTTTTTCTTAACAGAATGGGCTTTGAATTGGTAACGTTTCTGCTATTAATGATTCGTAGCCGGCACGACATGCTCCAAGGGACAATTAAAATAGAAATCGCCAACTCAAAGTTCTAGTTTTTGCATAGAATAGTAAGCTCCAGGACAGTTTCATTAGAAAACAAAACTAGTTTCTGAACTCAGTAGAAGACAATGCTGTGACGAGCACAAGTACCGTACACAATTGAAGGTTGGAATGAGAGCCGGTACCATTGACTTTACTATGTGAGTAGAATGAGGAAGGTACGCCCTATAGAGTTAGTGGGCTCTCTTCGTTTGAAAGCTTCGAGAATGTAAACAGAGTATACTCCTATCTTTTAGGAAGCAATCAGGATCTTGGTCTAACCTTCTTTCTCGCTAATTGATGTAATAGCTTTTGTAAATACCACGTCTACCGGATCTAAAAAATTACTTGAGAGCAAGATGCCAATGTCCGCTCATAATTTTGAGATATTACATCTTTCGGAACAGTTCCAGACTCAGTACACAACCTCCCTAAAATGGTTATTCCCCCATCCCCCTTTCTGAAAAAGGCCTATATATTTTCCAAATTAGTACAAATATCTAGTTCTCGAGGTGGTACGAGACATTCGACCCCTGAAATAATAAATTATCAAACAATAATTCTCTTTTGGGGTGTTAGCACCAGCACCTCAACAAAAATAAAAGTCGGTCAATAAACTTCGATCACGTGCTGCGTGCATGATATCTCTGTAAGTAGTGAAGCAACAACTAATGCGCTAAAGCACGACGACTCGTGACAAACAATGCACATGCAGAAGATATCGAACCAGCGCCCCCTGTAATTACTCGTTGCATGCTGCCATGCTCCCTGTATACGTGCCCGCTCAGACAACACCCCGCTTAATTATGCTACTAATTTGTCTCTCAACTTGGTCATGTTCTCTTCGATGTCGCACGCTCAACTGGTAAAACACGCGAGTCAGTCGTTTTGTACGGGACAAACTCGTCACGTTCTCTCTAATTAGTAATAATTCATCTTCATTAGAGAGATAGCTGTACCGGGCAACGACCCTTGCCTTTTTTTTCGTACATTTGGATGACGATTTGATGAAGAGAGACCACTTCATTGTCACAGCTACTTGGAGCAGATGGCTGCCTCCTGACATTTTTGCAAGTCAATTTTTATTTACAACCATTCTTTCACTTTTGTTGTCATTTTTTTGTATGTGTGCCGGGCTGAATAGAATTTTCCGCATGAGCTGAACGCCTTTAGAAGCGCTTGAACGTGTAGATTTCCAGTATGGTCATTGTGAAAAATTCTCTGCGTATAATTTCTTACACACGATTACAATTGTTGAGTGACTAGAGATGTTAACATTATCGAAAGGCTAAAACAAAACAAAAAAGCAAGGAAGTGCCTGCTTAGTAGTGAATGTTTGCTACAAAAAGAAAACTTAGACGAACGAATAATCTATAGCGCGAATAACTTGTTTTTAAAAAAACTCCAACGAGAACGTTTCAGTTGTGTTCTTGTCTATTGTTATCCTTTGTTACTTGTTCCTGTGATGACGACAGAATGAGGTGAACATTTTAATTTGGTCGCATGGTGCCAGTTATTACGGGGATATAATTTCAATGTTGTTTTGAAGAGCGAGGAAAGTGCCATAGAACAATCAGATAAATGTATAAGGCAAACAATACTTTATATACATATCATGCTTTATGCGAAATTCTTAAGGTTGACGAAGCCTTCAAGGTATGTCGAAGATTATAGTCGTTTATTCACAACGTTTTTGTTTCAGTCGGCACTTCTGAAAACCTCATCGACCAAGCGTAGTATAGTTTTTAATTTACTTAAGACTATTGGGTGAATAAGGTATTCCGTTTGAAAGTTTTGGGTCACCGTTGAATTATAACAAAGGGCGCAGGAGATTTGACTGACTGTGTGTACCTCCGCACACCCTTGTCTGGCATTCATATCGGCCAAACATTTTTGGCGTTTTACATGCCAATAAGATTACGAGGCACCCTGAAGTAAACACACTTGTATGAACTTTCAACTGTTAGAGTTATGACGTGTATCTAATTTGTGTTCACCAAGTTCCTTCATTTTGCCGCCACTTAAGTACAGCTGCCGTGGCTGGCAAGGGACCCTGCGGTAATACAGCAAAATCTAGGAATGGGCCGCATTGTAGTGCGAGAACACTTACATCAGTGACAGTGAGCAAAGTATTTTTCTTTTGCGTGCGTGCTAGTGCGCGTGCGCATGTGTTCGTGTGCGTGTGCGTGTGACTGAAAAAATGGTGTACCTGATAATTATTTGCCATTGTTTCTTGGCGCAGCCTACACGTCGTCGCTCTAGAACTGTCTTATAGTCGAGTTGAGTTTCAAAGTCCTCAGCTAATTACCTGATCTATTGATATGTGGGTTTTAACGATCCAAATCCACCACATGATATAGAGACGCCCCTCAAATTATTGGTGTGGTTGTTTTGTAGCACGTTTTCATGTTTATACCAACCATGAGAGAGAGAGAGAGAGAAATAGATAAAAGAAAGATACATGCAGCTTAATCTAGAAGAACCGGTTTGCTATCCTGCACAGGGTTGGGGAAACGGATAGGAAAGAGGTTAGAGATAGAGATACATAAATTAAATTAGAAAAAAAATTCACATGCGCACACATTCACGGAGTGCCGTTCCCAGTCGTTTGAGCAGGCCGGTAGAACGCAAGAAGCGCAGGAGCGCCTTCACAGCCTTCTTCTGTGACATAAAGTCCTGTCGGTAGCGCAGGATTCTTTCTTCCAAAAGAGTCTGGTTGTCAAGTTCATCTAGTGCATTGCAGAGCAACTGTCTCTGCGAGCAGTATTGTGGGCATTCACACAGATTGTGCCAAGTTGTTTCGTCACTGCCGCAATGGTCGCATGCAGCAGTGTCAGCCATTCTTATGCGGAACGCGTACGCATTCGTAAAAGCGATGCCCAACCATAATCTGCACAGCATAGTAGCGTCTCGTCGGCGTGATTCTGGAGGAATTCGAAGACTGAGAGTTGGGTCTAAGGTACATAACCGTGCATGTATGAAATGTAACTCGTTCCATTGCGACGTGGTGCGCTTGCGAGCAAGCATGTGGAGTTTCCGTGCAGCGTCAGTTATGGAGAGCGAAAGTGATAGTTGATCACTTTCAATATGGGCAGAATGGGCAGCTCGATCGGCCAGTTCATTGCCAATTATTCCACAATGATTTGGAAGCCATTGAAAGGCTATTCCATGTCCTTTCTCATTGACTTGGTGAGTCTTTTTTGTAACCTCAAATACAAGCTATTCATATTGGCCGTGCCGTAAAGGTGATAGAAGGGATTGCAATGCCACCTTTCAGTCACTGAAAATTGTCCATTTTTGTGGCTGTTGATCGCTGATGAATTGCAATGCGGCACGAATAGCTGTGAGTTCTGCTCCCGTTGATGTCGTAAAGTGGGAGGCCTTGAATTTTCTTGTCATGTCTTTTATTGGTATAACAAATGATGCCGTTGAACTCTTCTGTAAAACAGAGCCGTCGGTGTATACGTGTATACAGCCTTGATACATCTCGTATAACAAGAGCAGAGCAAGCTGTCTATGAGCAGGTGACGACAGATCTGCTTTTTTATGGATGCCAGGTATAGTTACCCAGATGTTAGCCTGAGTCAGGCACCAAGGAGGAGTCGAAAGCCTGGCGGCGGGTGTGAAGCATGTTAGCAAAGAATCGCGATATGTGGTTACCCTGTGGCAAAATGACAAACATGGTCTGTCTGCAGGTAGAGAGGCTAGGTGGTGGCAGGGTGTCCGGACAATATGCCTTATTTGTGTCCTGAGTACCTCAACGTAGATACGTGTCGTGATGAGGTGGTCACCAGTGATTGCTATAGTAGCCATTGTCAACGCACTACGAGGCAAGCCGAACCAAATCTGGAGTGCCTGGGACTGAACACTCTGTAACGTTCGTAGGCTTGTTTTGCTTGCATTGGTCGATGCCGGTAAGCTGTACCACAGGAAACCGAGAAAATTTACCCTGTACAGCTCTAGCATTGCACTGTGAGACATTCCCCAAACCTTCCCTGCAAAGAACTTCAGTATATTAGAGATGTATAATAATCGCTTCTTCATGCACGAAACGTGATCGCTCCATCATAGATTCCTGTCAATTATGACGCCCAAAAACGTGTGCGATCGAACGTATGGTACAGTTTGACCATTGATGCTTATAGTGTACTTATCCATAGGCTTTCGTGTAAAAGCTACGAGGGCGCATTTCTTGGAAGAAACTGCTAAACCTCTATTTTGGAGGTAACGTAATGTTCCAGTGGCAGCTTTTTGAATTCTCCCTCGCAACTGCAGGCTTGCTACAGCCGATGCCCAAACGCAGATCTCGTCGGCGTACGTTGATAGCCTGACTGTGCTTAGCAGATGCTGCGTGAGAGCAATTAGCGTACGATTGAACAGCACAGGGCTGAGCACGCCACCCTGGGGGACAACCATGGTGGCTGTATTGTGGAGAGGTTTGATCATCTTCAGTGCTCACAAAGAAGGATCGCATTGACAAATAACTACGTATCCAGCAATACATCGACTACCTACTCCTACATCTTTGATAGCGGTGAGAACAGCTTCATGCGTAACGTTGTCATACGCCCCTTTGACGTCTAGGAACAAAGATGCGCAGAGACGCTTACGGCCTTTCTCGTGTTGGACGTAAGTGACCAGGTCGAGTATGTTGTCAATCGATGATCGACCACGCCGAAATCCTGCCATGGCATCTGGGTAGATGTTGTTTCACTCCAAGTACCACTCTAGGCGTCCCAAGATCATCCTTTCCATAACTTTGCCTACACAACTGGCCAATGCGATCGGACGATAAGATGAGAGCTCCAACGGTGACTTGCCTGGCTTCAGAAGTGGAACTAGGCGACTTGTCTTCCAGCTTGTCGAGAGCGTTCCATCTTGCCAGGATTTGTTGTACAACTCTCGGAGCAGGATTCTCGCGCGTTCACTCAGATGACACAATGCCCTATAAGAAATTCTATCGGGCCCTGGTACCGACGTGCGTCCACACAATTATAGGGCTGCTCTGGATTCAACGATGAAAAAAGGCATATCCATGCGGGAATCCAGTGTTTGTGGACAGTTGGTCGAGGGCAATAGGCTATTGGGCACTGCGAGTGGCCCAGATACTCTGGCACAGTCTTCTGCCACGTCAATGCCGCGTCTCTGTTCAGAAAGTGGAGAGCCCTGAATGATGACCACTGAGTGGGTTTTGTGCGGAGTCCCCGTACCGTCATCCACAATTGTGATAAATGTTTTCGTGGGTCAAGCTACTCACAAAAAAATTGATGGCAGATCCACGAGGTGAATTATGATGAGATCGGGCGAAGCTCCTGGAAGTAATACCGTGAAAATTTCTTCCGTTAATTCACCTGGCGATATGCGCGCTTCCTCCCCGCTTCCCATTGTCGAACGTTTTCAAGATCTGCTTCGCGACGTTGACGTGCTGCCTCGGCCTCTCGTTCCCGTACGGAAGGATCTTGCCGACGCTGACGTGCCGCTGCAGCTTCTTGTTCACGTACGGCGGGATCTTGCTGACGCTGCCTTATTGATGTGGCTTCTTGTTCCCGTACAGCAGGATCTTGCCGACGCTGAAGTGCCGCTGCAGCTTCCTGTTCACGTACGGCGGGATCTTGCCGACGCTGCCTTGCTGATGTGGCTTCTTGTTCCCGTACAGCAATATCTTGGTGGCGACGTCGCGCAGCTTCCCGGTGCGCTTCCGTCTCGCGTGCTCTCACTTCAGGGCCCTGCTTGCGAGCGTGCGCCGCCGCTGCCCTGCGCGCCCACCTTTCGGCATCCTTATCCATACGAGAACACACCGATGGCAATAAGCATCGACAACTACAAACCTGTGTTTATATGGTTTTTATTATAAAACCATTGCTTTAGAAAATACCTGGCGTCTTTTGTTAAGCAGCTGGCGTCTTCTTTTTGCTTTGCTTTAGAAACATAAGGCGTCTTTTCGTTTTGCTTTCAGAAAACATCTCGCGTCTTTCGTTGGTTCATTTCATCAATCAACGGCGTTTTTAACAAAAATTCTTTATTGTTTAATCACGCACAGGAGAAATCTCACCAGGCACTACCTTGAAGGTAAACAATGGCTGCTACCGGGAATGAGAGACAGCAGAAGTGGGCTTTTAACACTTCTACTTCTACTAACGTTTCCTACTGGAACATGCCAATGGCTGCTAATGGCGAATGAGAGACAAAAGAATTCGGCTTTTAGTTAACGCGCACGCTGCGAATTTTTGTAATTGTTTAACAATGCACAGGAGAAATCTCCCACTGGCACCCCCTTGGAGGTCAAGGCGTAAGACTGGTTACACACTACGACTACGACTACAACTACGAGGGACGAACGGGTGCCGCTATAAGGAGCTTTGCCCCTAAAAGCAGTCCAACTTTGTGACTCGAGTTTATCCGGCGCTGAATCTTCCTTTGTATACGTCGAGCGATCCGTAAGTCTTCTATTGCCTCCGTGCGTTTGTATCTTCGTTCAGCACGCCGTCGGATTGCTCAAGGTCATTCTAACTCGATGTCAAATTCCGTTACTTTGGGAGAGCATGTGAGGGTACACGTAGTGTCGTGTATTGTGCTTTTAATTATCTCCTCTATGTCGAGGGATCTGTTTGCTTGACATTGCTCTTCCATGCAAGACTGAAATTTCAACCAGTTCACTTTCTGAACGCTATCACGTATCTTAGCATGGGACAATCCTTCGATTCTGACGTGAGTTGGATTGTGGTCACTTCCATGCGATTATGTTTCTGCAAACCTCTCAGAATGCCTGATGAGGCCTCGTGAAACAAAGGCCAGGTCAGGGCAGCTGCTATACTTCGGACCACGCAGGAACGTTGGACTACCATCATTTCGCAAGAAAAGTTCATTGCCGGAGGCGAAAGACACCAACTTTCTCCCTTTAACATTGGTCTTCGAACTTCCCCAGATTGTATGATGAGCGTTGAAGTCACCGATTATAATGCATGGGTGAGGAGTTGCTGACAGGACACCTTGTAGTCTTGTATGGTAGAAACGGCCTGGCGGAGAGAGGTAGGTACCGACAACCGTGATGGTCTCTCCTTCACTGTTATGCATATATATTGATTGTCGTCATTGGGTGACAACAGATGATGAATGTAGGGGAGGTCACGGCAAATAAACATCGCAATTTTTCAATTGTCCGCAGTTGTAGACGACATGAGTGATTTATAACCACAAAGTCTGATTTCGTTCTGCAAATTTGGCTCGCAGATGACAATGATGGGGAACTTATTGGTGTACACGAACCGACGGAAATTAGTGATGCGTGATCTCACTCCCCGGGCATTCTATTGAAGAATCGCTGCCTTTTGGACCTCTTCTCTGAAAGACAGTGGCTGGTGTGCCATTATTTAATCAAGTGCTGCGAGTACTGGACTCAAAACGTCCAGTAATTGCAATGCACTACTTGCTGACGTTGCGTGCGTGCTGTTTAACCACAAGCGAATGGCGTTAATTAAGGGTCGCAGAACAGCTATCACTTGCTGATCTGTGTTCCCCGAGTCCTCCATTGCAGCAGCTTGCTCTGAAGAAGACTGCTTCTGCTGCGGCTCTTCTGCGCGTTGTGTACGCATAAATGGCGGCCACTGTTCTTTAGAGACTGATCTGCCCCTTTGTTCTTTTCCAACGTCTGTATTTGCCATGCTGAAAACTGCAGCTTGCAATCTTTCCTGATGCGTCGACTTACTGCCTGAGTTTGGCGCTGTCCGACGTGAAGACCTTCTATGGTGACGTCGTCTTTGCAGGATTTTCTCAGCAGCTCCTTTGTGGGTTGAGCTGTCTCGTACCATTTGCTTCAGTATAGAAAATTCTTTCTCTGTGTGCGGTCATTCTTTGGAAGAAGCCTTGTGAGCACCCTGACAGTTAGGACACTTCAGTGTGGTAGCACTACAGTTGTCTTCTGCGTGTAGTTCGGCGCACCAGGGGCACGCTGTGGAGCTCCTGCAAGCGCTCTTTACACGGCCGATCTTCTGACAGTTGAAGCATTGCACAGGTTTAGGAATAAACGGTGGGAATTGTTGAAGAAAGTGGTCAACCTTCACGTATGCGGGAAGACAATCACCTTTGAACGTTACTCTCACACAGCGCATGTTACCAAGGCGTCCAACGCTGACAATGACGTCGTCTTGACTCGCTGGTTTCGTAAGTATTGGAAGGTCTGCGTTCGGGATTCCCGTGTTAATATCGTAAATGACTCCTGATGTTGTCGCACCATCGTCTGGTATGATGGACCTAACTGCAATGTTTCCAAGATGTGTTACTTGTTGCAGCGTGCTCAGCGCACTCGGATGCAGAACATCGACAGCCAGGATGTTTCTTTTTGTATTTAGCCGTACGTATTTGATCTCGTTCGACACAGTGTTCTCAAAATAGAGCGAAAGCGCTTGCCTGTTCAGAACACGCAGACTTTCTGTAGCGTTCCTCGGTACGAACAGGATGGAATGGGGCCATCGCTGGGGCGCCGTTTTCACGGTGGCCGTACTTGACACCGACGATGGATTGACGATCCGTTGCTTTGCCTTGCGGTGCAGGACAGGTTGAAAGCCGTCATCTGAGGACTCGTCGCGAGATGCGGAGCACAGCTCAGAGTCATCGCTCTCTCTGGATGTGTTTCCTCGCTTCCTCGAGGCAGTGGCCGCGGTTGAACCGGAGTCGGACGTCACCTCGTGAGGTCGTACATCCATTACCGCAATGTCCGGGGCAATACACCCCACAACTTCAGCGAAAAGTACAGAAAAGCACTGAGACGAGCGAGATATGTTCTACAAAGAATCACTTCGTCTTCCTCTCCTCACTAGTGCCTATGCCAACCAATTTTTTAATGAACTGAGTAGCGATATTTTTGCATAATTTTGTTCAATTTGCGCTTGATCATCTTTTATATTTTTTATTTATGCGGCCAGAAATGCATGATTACTTTCAGTTATTGCTAATGTATTAGTTTCACTTGTAAAGTTTATACGAGCGTACGTAATCGCTCAACTTCCTCGTATTCAGTCTCCATTGGCGAACTTGTATGTATACGTGTAGTCATTCAATCGCGTTTCGAGAATATAATAGCTGACGTCGTCTCCGTTCGTTATATGGTTGTAATTAGACGTAGTGGCCTGTCGACAAACATTTTTCTTTCTTTTTTTGTAGCTCTAACTTCGTGTACCTCTTCCGGAGCATATGCTCTTTGCAGTACAACGTCATTCGAAAAGAAAAAAAATGAGGTGCCTCGTTTGCCCTTTAAAAGAGAAGTGTGTCGCCTTATCCAAGATTCGAACCATCCCGGCATCGCGGTCTGCATAGAAGCGGAAGCACTAGTTGGCCGCCTTGAAAGCAAAGCTGAAATCTCACAGACTTTAGGAATAACGAGCTGCTATACTCGCTGCGAATTATAAGAAAGCAAAAAAAGTTGCTGATGGTAATGGCAAAGCCGAAAGCGCTAGCAAACGAAAAAAGCGAAGCCAAGAAAGCAAGGAGTACACGGAAACTTCCTGAACGCCTGAAAAAGAGGTGTCGCGACTTAAGGAAGGAGTTAGGTACATAAGGACCCTGTCGGATGCACTTGAGGTGGCATAAACAATACATGGATTTAACCCTTTTTTTTTCATTATTTACTGTAGAATCAATGCATTCTGTTTTTATCTTGAGTGGCAGAAACGTTTAGGCAAGAAAGTAAAAATACGATGATTAAGTCGATGCCATTTTTAGAGCTTCGTGTGTTTTCTTGCGCTTTCAGTTCATTCGAACAACAAAGTTGATCATCTCTATAGCAGAGCTTTCGTTATTTCAGTTTCCTGATCTTCGAAAAAGACTTCAGACTATTAGAACTGCTGTTAATCGTTCGCTATCAACCATTTCAGAAAAAAAGTTTGTGGGCCTATACAGGTGGTTTCCCGCTATCCATCACTTCACTTTCATCATTGACGACTGAAGCAAGCAGTAGATGCGCCAGCCGACGTGAAAACAAAATATATTTACATTTACATAAGCAAAAGTATTTCGAAAATTACGTGCAAATCCCACGCTAAATCCACCACCGATAAAAAGCTATAGGAAGAAGGATAAGTGTTTCTTAATGAAAAAATTATACCTGTACTCATGTGCCCTGAGGTGAACGAATCGTGACACAAAGTCACAGCTGAAGCCATATTTGTCCGAATGTATTCGCTGAGGTATGTGGAATGCTTCAGGCAATTATATACGACCCTAAATTATTATTGCATGCCAATACTCGAGCTAGACAGAACATGCATAAAAAGATTGATCGGGCTGTACAACGAGAGGACACATATGCAAAGTGTCTAGATGAGATGCTATTTAAAGCATCGGCGTGACTCGGCGGTTGAATACTGGGCTGGCACGCAGCGGACCCGGGTGTGCCCATTGTGTCCCTATTGTTGCTTTTTATATACTTCGTTTTTTTCTTTAATGGTAGTGATGATGGCTACGGACACCGGCGGCGGCAGTGGTCAAATACGGCGCATGCGACCCTTGTTGTGATCTCATAACAGCTTTCACTGTAAAAAAAAAAAAAACTGCGCTTCTTGTAACCACTATAGTATACAGTGAGCTTCAATTGAAGAGAATGCTTGAAACACCGTACCTAATGTCCCCAAATAACTCGCCGGCGTGGCGGCACCCAATAGCACAGCTATAAAGAACAAAAAAAAAGAACCATCCATAGTTGACAGAGCACAAAAAGAAAACACACAAAGGAATAACACAGGACAAGCAGAGGAAAACTTAAGTTGCATGACCAGAGCTACCCGAAAAAGGTGCCAACGATTCATTGGAGTTAATTCTCGGGGCACCTTCGGTTGGAGCTGCTTTGTGATAGAGCCGCTTTAAGTTAAGGCTGATTTCTGGTTTGCTCGTTCACTTTCTAATCCTGATTGGGGTGAGGAGGCACTTGACAGTCGATTCGGGCGAGAATATTTCGGTTTGTTTATTTACCACCTTTTGGGTTGGCACGCGTATTTTTTGGCGTTGCATGGAATACCCTAAAGTCACTTCTCATTGTGATCGTCGTAAGTGGCCTGTCGCAACCCATAAAGAGTGCGGCATTTCTATTGGCTGGTTCTCGTGCCTTGTGTACATGTCTACTTTCCTCACATACTATAATAAAATAATTTCAGCCCTCAGTCACTTCCTTTTAAACGGCTGAGGCCTACGGGGCTATAAATTACTAAGCAATAACCAAAGAGTAACGCTTATTTACTCAAAAGTGTCATCTGCCGAAAAATCCGTATTATGCCTAAGAGTGGCCTTTCAATAACCATGGGGGTCGCAGCTGCTTAGACCGGCACTCCACCATCGCCACCGGGCTAAGGTCCCTAGATGAAAGTTCCATATAGGGACCTTACACCAGGCGAAGCTCCCAGCGCCGGGCAAACGCGCCAAGTAAAGCAACAGGTGCGTGCTCCCGGCGAGTGCAGGCGCAACGGTACATGGCGCGCGCTGGGTAGCGCACGTCCCACAATCACTCGCTCAGTCGTTTGTGTTACCAAGCGCAGCAGACGCTGTCCACACAAACGATATTCTACTAACGTTCGTCCCCCCCTACCACCTTCATGAATGGCAGCAGCGAGATTGGGCGCGCAGTCGTTCCCGTCCCATTTCGAAGGAGCTTCGCTCATCGGTTGTAATCGTGCGCGAGAAAGCTACTAGTTTTTTTTTTGAAACACTGTTGGACGAAGACGCAACCTTATCAACGAGAGAAACCTGGCACGCCAATTCAAAGCGATCTTAAAAATCAAACCCTCGCGGACTTTATCGCGTAAAGTGGGTAACAGTATAAGCACACGTATAAATTACAATTGGTAAATGCCACTCGGTTATCTAAAGCTGTCGTGCCAGCTGGCAGTGTGAAGAACAGCTGACTTTCTAACCATATTTTAGGTGGTTATGTCGGTAAAGTCATACTGCTGACTGTGCAAGAACCAGAGAGAGAGAAACGAGAAAAGAGGAAGGCAGGGAGGTTAACCAGATGCTAGTATCCGGTATGCTACCCTACACTGGGGTTGGGGAATAGGGGGTTGAAAGAGAAAGGGAGAGTTAAAAAAAATAAATAAGAGAAAAACACCGACACACACGCACACACAAAATCAGTCCACTCAGAGGCGTTCCGACAGGCCAGTAGTTCGTAAGAAGCCCAGTCGCGCTTGCACGGCTTTCTTCTGTGACGATGAGTCATGACGATGGCGCAGTATCCTTTCTTCTGACAGCGGCTGGTCATCTAACCTGTTTAGTTTATTAGAAAGGTGTTGTCTTTCCAGGTTGTATTTCGGGCAGTCACACAGTATATGTCGAATTGTTTCTTCATCTCCGCAGTGTGCACAGTCGGCGGTGTCGGCCATACCTATGCGGAACGCGTACGCACGGGTAAACGCGACTCCCAACCATAGTCTGCACAGAGCAGTAGCGTCGCCTCGTCGAATTTTTGTTGGAAGCTGCATGCTTAACGTTGGATCAAGGGATCGTAATCTTGCATGCGTAAAGAGAGGCTCATTCCAAAGAGCCATGGAGCGTTGGCGAGCAAGCATGCGGAGCCTCCTAGCAGCGTCCGTTCTTGAGAGAGGTATTGACTGGTCGTTGTCTTCTGTATGGGCTGAACGGGCTGCTTGATCAGCTCGTTCGTTACCGATAATTCCACAGTGGCTTGGCAACCACTGAAATATAACGTGGTGCCCTTTCTCTGTTATGTGGTGTAGCACTTCTGCTGTTTCAAATACCAACTGCTCGTGTGGACCACGGCGTAGATTTGACACAAGTGACTGCAGTGCCGCCTTGCAGTCGCAAAAAATCGTCCACCGTTGCGTGCTTTGGTCGTTAATGAAACGGAGCGCAGCGCGAAGCGCTGCAAGCTCTGCTGCCGTTGTTGTGGTTGCATGAGCTGTCCTGAATTTGATGGTTGTGGCGTGCGTTGGAATAACGACCGCCGCAGTTGAGCTGTTTGGCAGGACGGAGCCGTCGGTGTAGACGTGGGTGCAGTCTTGGTACTTCTCGTAAAGCAGAAGTAATGCGAGCTGCTTGAGGGCTGGTATTGAGAAATCACCTTTTTTCTGGATGCCTGGTATTGTCAGGTAGATGACTGGCTGAGGCACCATGGAGGAATTGAAGGTCTCGCCGCGGGCGTAAAACCAGTTGGTAGGGAGTCACCATGTGTAGTTATTGTTCGACAAAAGGAAGTATGAGGTCTATCCACTGGTAGAGAGGCTAGGTGGTGATGGGGATTCCGGCCCACATGCCTTATGTGTATCCTCAAAGCTTCAATTTCAATATGGGTCTGCACCAGGTGGTCTTTGGCTATAGCTATAGTCGCCATTGTTGAGGCACCCTGAGGTAGACCTAGACATATTCGAAGCGCCTGTGCCTGAACGCTTTGTATCATGCGTCGACTTGTTTTACTGGCGTTTGATAATGCAGGCAGACTGTACCGTAAAAAGCCAAGGAAAAGCACCCTGTACAGTCGTAGCATAGCATTAGGCTGCATTCCCCAAGTCTTTCCAGCGAGAAACTTGAAAAGATGGCATATGCCTGTCAATCGCTTTTTCAAATACGACACATGAGGGCTCCATGATAAGTCTCTGTCGACTATGACACCCAGAAATTTGTGAGATCGACAATATGGTATATTTTGACCGTTAATTGACACTCTGTAATTCGACATGGGTTTGCGCGTAAATGCCAGAAGAGCGCACTTTCCGGAGGAAATTTCCAGGCCTCGATTGCGTAGATACAAAGCAGTTGAAGTAGCAGCTCTCTGTATTCTCGCTCGTAACTGCAGGCGAGTTACCGCAGATGTCCATATGCAGATGTCATCAGCGTATGTTGATAGATAAATATTGTTTGGTAGGTGCGTATGGAGAGCGATTAGTGTTATATTGAATAGCACGGGGCTCAGTACACCACCCTGAGGGACGCCACGACAACTGAAATGTGTAGACGTGTTCCCAGTCTCTGTACTCACAAAATAGGATCGCATTTGGAGATAACTGCGTATCCACTTAAACATTCGGCCACCCACTCCAATCTCCTCTAGTGCGGCAAGGACGGATTCATGTGTCACGTTATCATAGGCTCCTTTGACGTCAAGGAACAGAGAGGCGCAAAGACGCTTATGGCCTTTCTCGTGTTCAACGTACGTGACTAGGTCGATGACGTTATCGATCGATGATCGACCACGTCGAAAGCCAGCCATGGCATTTGGGTAGATCTGATGATACTCCAAGTACCACTCGAGTCGGCCGAGAATCATTCTCTCCATCACTTTACCCACGCAACTGGCCAATGCGATCGGGCGATATGAGGAGAGTACCAATGGTGATTTGCCAGGTTTCAGTAATGGTACTAGACGACTAGTTTTCCAACTTAAGGGGACAGTGCCCTCTAGCCAACAATCATTATATAGCTGAAGTAGAGCTATTCTCGCGCGCTCACCCAGATGACACAGGGCTCTGTAGGAGATTCCGTCAGGTCCTGGTGCAGAGGTACGTTTGCATGAAGCGAGTGCTGCTTTGAGCTCCTGAATGGTGAACGGGAAGTCCATAGAGGAATCACGTGGTGGCGGACAACTGCTCGAAAGTGGTGAGCTGCTGATGGCTGTAGTTTGCCCTGATAATCCGGCACAGAACTCTTCAGCAACGTCCACATCTGGTCGATTTTGGTGAAGGGCTAAGGCCTTGAATGGTGACTTCTGAATGGGCGATGACCGCAAACCTCTAACCGTCGTCCATATGTGCGATAAAGGCTTACGAGGGTCGAGTGACTCGCAGAAAGTAATCCAGCGTTGGAATGCTAGCTTGTCCAACCGACGTTTGATCTTCTTCTGCATACGTCTAGCAGTCCGTAAATCTTCTATGTCCTTCGTGCGCCGGTACCTTCTTTCAGCTCGTCGTCGCAAGGCTCGAAGCCGCTCCAGCTCTATGTCGATGTCCATGAATCTTGCAGGGCATGGAATCGTACACACAGTCTCTTTTACAGTGCTCTGGATGGCCTCTTGTAAATCGGATATAAGTTCTTGGCATTGGTCTTCCATACGAGACTGAAATTTTTTCCAGTCCACTCTTTTAACCATGTCGCGCACTTTAGGAGGCGACAATCCTCTGATCTTGACGTATGTTGGAATGTGATCACTCCCGTGCGTTTCTATATCCGTGAACCATTCAGTATGTTTCACTAGGCTTCGCGAAACAAAAGCCAAGTCGAGACAGCTACTGTATGTGGAGCCACGTAAAAATGTAGGACTGCCTTCGTTAAGTAACGAAAGTTGGTTGTCGGAGGCAAAAGACACCAAGCTTCTGCCCTTCATGTTGGTATTCTGACTTCCCCATAATGTATGATGAGCGTTAAAATCCCCGATGATAACACACGGGTCAGGAGTTAACGCTATGATGTCTCGTAGTCTTTTTTGATCGAAACGGCTTGATGGTGATAGGTATGCGCCAACCACCGTGATGTTGAGCCTCCTCTTTTTCACTCTTAAGCATACGTATTGGTTTCCGTCATGAGGTGGTACAGGTTGAAAGATGTAAGTGAGGTCTCGGCGAATGTACACCAGAACCTTGCTGCTTTCAGTAACAGTAGACGACATAAAAGGTTCGTATCCCGAGAGTCGTATTGCACTCGATAAGTTCGGCTCACAGATGACGAATACGGGAAACATATTGACGTACACAAATTGACGAAAGTCACCAATGCGCGATCTCAGTCCCCTGGCGTTCCACTGCAGTATTGCTGCTTTACGAACCTCATCCCTGAAAGACAGTGGTGCGTTAGCCATGGTCTACTCTAGGGCTGCTAGCACTGGACTAAGCGCGTCCAGTACTTGAAGGGCACTTTTGGCTGACGGTGTATTCATGTCGTTTAACAACATGGGAATGGTGTCCACTAATGATCTTAGCATCACCATCACGCGATGATCTGGCTTCCCGGCTGTTGCAGCATTTTGTGCTTGTTCTTGAGGCGGCTTCTGTTGAGGCTCAACAGGTCGTGTAGGCGGCTTCTGTTGAGGCTCAACAGATCGTCTAGGCTGAAGGGGTGGCCATTCCTTTGGAGAGAGAGATCTTCCGGCATCTTCTCTTTCAGCGCAGTTGTTTGCCGTGCTAGGAGCCGCGCCTGTCGATTTCACCTGAGTTTCTGACTTTGTCGTCAGATTTTGCACTGTCCTTCGTGAGGACCTTCGACGATGGCGGCGCCTTCGCCTTACGTTTTGCGCAGCTTCTCTGTGCGAGAACCAGAGTTGTGAATGCGTTATTATGGTGACCATGTGACATATGCAGCTATATCAATTATGGTGCAGCCCCGTCAATTGGCGCAACTGGTGAACGGCGCGGCAAAAAGCAGTAAAATGACAACAAAAACATAATTCAACAAAGAACGACACAGAAATTGTTGATGAAATTAAGTAAAGACATGCACGAATGTCACCAGCTGACTTCTTGCCAGCTGAAAATACGTTGGGAACTTTTTTTTTCTTTTCACGGTGACATACCTTTGAAAAGTGGGGCTGTAAAGTGTGAAATAGAGCCGCGCCGTTCGGCCGCTCAAAACTCGGCGCAGTTGTGAAGCGAAGCTTCCGTATAACCTTGTTTTCCACGTTTGCTATAAAGGAAAGATGTGTAAATTCAACGGCTCGTTTTTCTGTCTTATAAAAACAAGCCCTTGAATTTGTTACAGTAAAGCAAGGAATCAAAAAAGGGAAGTAGTGGTGGGGTGTTGTGAGGAAGATGCAGAAAAAGAGGGGCAGTGGTCAAATGTATCAACCCCACATAATTCTACGCTGTGTCCTTAGAGTTCTAAACAGTACTGCGTATTTTTCCAGTGTTTGCACCCAGAGTACGTATGCTTATTTAGAGTATGGCCACGTGCTGGGTTGATTGAGTTTTTGAATGCAATTTACGCATAACACTTTCATGGCTTCTGTCATCGTTTAGCGGTTTTGCAAAGAGCGATAGCTATGAACACTCACTCACTCACTCACTCACTCACTCACTCATTGCGACCAGTTTCTAAGCTTGACTTGTGAGTATTTAGAGCACCCTGCATTTTTTATATTTCTACCAGGTGTTTTTATGTTCTGTTTACAACATCATCGTTAACAAAAAGAATAATATGGCCGACTGATCATTAGACTATGGTCACTGAACTCAAAACAAAGAAAAAGTAGAAAAAAGAGCAACAACATCGTTTCACTTTCTTGTTTCCTCTATCCAACATTTTTTTTCATACACGTATGCACTTGCTGTAACTATTTATGGAGGTTTGTTTGTTCGCAGTTTTCGTTGAGAAAGGTGTGCTTCTTTTATTTGTATACTGTCTCCTGACTCATTCCCGAATGACTGACCTTCGACACCAAGGACATCGTAGCTGGCAGCACTCGTAAGGCCACATTGGCGCCATCTGAGTATACCCCGATGGTTTCTATAGGGAGAGAGTCGCGATTAGGTTCCGGGCCCTCACCGACAGCCACCAATCCGAAGACGTTGTGGCGAAAGCGTGAACGATGTCCACCAAGGCAGTGTCCTCACTATAAGCGCTTTCTGCTCGCAGTGTCTAGGGTCATAAAACTCTCGCTAGATGGATTGCAGTGACGCCATGCATGCCAGAGTTATTCGGAGAAGACGTAAACTCTGTGGGGTATAGTATTGGTAGTGAAATATATTATTTGAGAGGTCACGCCGGAATCTGTCTTGCGTTAGTGGTGGGTCTGCATATTAGGTGTACACGTTCGTAAAAGATCCATAGAAGCAATTTATACAATAGGTGGCACATACGGGAATAAATTTTAATTTCTAGTATTTGATGTTATGGAGATAAAATAAACAAGTGGACACTCGATAGTAAAGTGATGCGCAAAGATATCGATATGATCGGGGGTATACATAGCACGTTTCTTTAAAAGCGACATTATCTTGTGTGCATACATGTTCAAATTACTTTGTACTAGTATCACTCCGACCTAACTGCGCGCGTAAAAGAATTGTTTTATTTGTTACGTTAGAATGAAATTATTTACTGAGAAACTTTGCCGTGAAAGGACATTTTATGATTCAATATTGCAAGTGTGTTATTAACAAAATCGCGAAAGTACACATCCAAGGTAATGAAGAATCACAATACTTCGCTGATTAAGGCTGCGACAATCATCTTCAAAGCTCTGTGACTACCAGGAGATACGAAAACTATACTCCCTCATCAACAGTTTCACGATTTCATGAAATTCTGCGATTAAGACGCGAAAATATCATGTCTGTGCTGCTACGGCCGTAAATATGTCTGCTGTCAGGTTACCTCACACAAACTCACTAGATCTTTGCAATAAGACGTAGCTTTTATGCCTGGGCAACTCCACAAGGTATCTGCAACAGGTCTTCACGATAAAATATTATTAATGTCATAAATGTTACTGAAAACTCTTAAGTTAGTCACGCAAATACAGCTTGCGTAAAGACCACCTATGTATTTTGGCAGACATGATTTTACAAACAGTTGTATTGATGAAATACTTGGATGACTACACCTTCCGGAATAACACAGTGATAACTCTATTATATTCATATGTGTAGATTTGAAGTGCAATCAAAAGTTCATTTTTATCTTCTTGGAGAGCTTTTGTACGACGTTATTTATCGATCTCTCATCTGTATAACCTACATAACAAACATTTGATCCCTTACGCAAATCTTTACTAATATAACATATTTAGCATTTTTTTCAATATAGATATATACTTTCTAGCATCAAGGCACACCATAATGCGCACCGCGTAGGGATCGCAAATCAGAAACTCATTTGCGATGTGCCTCACTGAAAAAAAAAAAAATGATACGTTACAGCTTTTCGAACACCTTTTTTCTTTTAGTCCTTTTTAACTCCGGCTGTCTCAAATAGATAAGCATTTGAGGGGCAATCAAGCATCATTTAATTACAAAAAAAAAACAGTCTTAGAGCTCTACGTAGCTCTCAAAGTAAAGGGGCATTATCTTTACCGCACAGGGTTCATCGCGGGAGTAAAGACGATGAAGGATTTAACGACAGACCGCGTACCTTGCTCAAACAAAGACAAGCCACGGAAGCTCTGTGCTGTTGCTATGCGATGGTGTCTCGCACTTATTTCAATATCAAAATGACCCGAGTGGATTTGTAGGCTAAGAAACTCGAACGAAACGAAACATGTTACTTTGTCGAGCGTAACTCTGGCGGCTAATTTGCACTGATACGCCCGAAATAGACAACGTCACTCTTCTGTCAGATTAGATATGCTAAGTAGCATTTGCAGTCGGGATAAATTGTACATGGCTGAATAAATACTACCTACCAGTGGCGAGTACGAGCATGTACCACATCTGTGATAAATGAGTACGTACCACAGAAATAAAAATTTAACCTATTTCTGCGGTACATACTTGTTTATGATAACAGAATTGTGACAAGGTCGACGTTTTACGACTGGCTTAATCAGCTTCATGGTTAAAATAACTGTTCAACTACCGTAAATTAACCATTTCAGCATTACTGCGAACAATATTGATAGCCTCATTTGTGAAAGCGTATTGATTATGTGCGTAAGACTCAAATACATTTCGCTCCATGTTTCTTGATGCAGCAGCGAAACCAAGTGATTGAGAAAAATAGTATTTATTCTTGTCCTATATCCAAGTTATTTTCCAAAATACTCAGAGTGACACTTCTTATGCATAGCATTCGTTCCCGCCTTAGGTAGAAAAACCACCTATTACAGTGAGAGAATTCGGACGAACTATGGCAGGCAAAAGTTAGCACACCTCATTCCATCATTTCTAAATTCAAGCAGCATGGTTATCAGCATAGTGAACGAAAGTCGTTCAACAACAGTTTTTAAAAAAAAAATGACATGTCAAACATGGCATATCTGTTTTGCTCTTAAGTATACGATTGCGCATCTCGTGTACTGTCTAGGAAATGTAATGCGCCTCAAATTTGGGCAAGCCAGGTACGGTCCTATTCACTTCGCGATCTGTCACTTGTTAATACTTGGTCAAAACTTAGACTGTATTATTGAAGGTTTCTTTCGTATGTGTAAAACGTGCATGTATAAGTGTCTTGGAATTTCTCGTCTCTTCTCCCTTTGCTCTCTTTATTTTCTCTGTATCTTCTTTTCTTTTTTTTTCTCTCACTGTATTGAATTTGTGTTCGTGCTCAAAAGATATACTGAGTGTTGTGCATTATTTCGTTTTCGGCGGGGATCGGCGCATTGTCAGGCATTTAGTTGCCTTTTCGCCCCTCCTTTCCCATTAAACCATTGGATAAAAATGTGTGCTTCGATGATAAAAAAACTTCAAACTTCAAACTTTCTCGTGGATGCAACGTTGCGAGGATATCATAGGCTGGCAAAGGACAGTGTAGTTATTCCTTGTCCCTGGCTAGTTATCTATAAGCCACTATACTTGCAATTTTCTCTTGGGCAAAAACATAAATAGAGGGGTATTATATTCATCGTAGGTCCTTGTCCCCAAAACTAATGCTCGAGTGCGCTAGCATAAATTTCTAGTTAACTATGCTTTTCCATTATATGAAAATGCAGACATGACGAGGAATATGTGTCAAGCCTTGTTGAGATAGCATAGCTAGGTTGAACTCTCACATGATCCGTGAGGCAGATTTTTGAGTCCCTGCGATGCAACGCATTCCTGGCATATACAATTATACGAGCGAGATAGGCGGAGGCTCACACTACATACGAATGCTTTCACAGTGGTATATAGATGCCAAAGAACGGGGAGGCATTGTAGAGACTGCGAAATGGTCGCTGAAAGCGTAACTATAGTTGTTCACTCCAATTGCCGAAGATAATGCCATCTTCTACGCCAAGTACAAATTACATAAAAATGCTGCTGTCGCATCTGGGATATTACGCCTCTCTTTGCGCAATCTACCCGTTAAAGTATCAGAAGCTTCTCAAAATTTTTTGCTTAGTCGAAGAAGATTCATGTGCTACGTGAATATCACAATACGCTATGAAACGTGCGTGACCATTGTCAGTTATGCTGAAATCGGTTGTAGTCCTTGTATTACTAATCAAAGTGTCTGACCTGCTGTGACTATATTGGTGACTGACAACGGTGACTGCTGCGACTGCGAGATACCATGAACGTTTTCATTTTCATTTGTTTCCACTGGCGCAAATTATAGAGCCCCAACTTCAATCTGCACTTTGTGTTTCCCCATGCTAAATTTCTATACAAATGTGTCAGTGGCAGCACAATCGTAAATTCAATGACAGAACACTCACGGGAGTACAAAAGTATCCGCAACTATGACGATACTGCTGGGCAAACTTCTTTGCTACTCTGATTATAATTTTCTAGACTGAATTTAGATGCGAAACATCTCTTACGCCGTACGTGAATGCGTTCGTTCGACGCGCCGCAAAGCGTTCCCCTCGATTCAGATGTGGGAGCTGTGCCAGGTAGATCACGCCGCTGCTGCACGTTGACAAATTCACGCTCCCCTCGCAAGATCTGCTCCCAGGTGCCCACTGACGTCACTCTCTTCGTTGATTGCAGAAGGCTCGCCGCAGCGCCCACAGCTGCCTGCTCCTCCACCCGCTCGCAACACACTTCTCTTTCGCTTTGCCGTTCCAACCACAACGTTTGACCGCACCTCGAGTGAAAACACTCCTTCTGTTAGTTTCTCCTCAATGATCTTTACGTGTAACACAACCCACCACCGTGTCTTTGCTTTTCAAACAAACATTTGCTCGAGTAAACGCTACATCGAGTTTCCCTTCAAACCGTTGCTCAAGCATTCGCGCTGACGCCCGTTTCAACCTGGTCGACGCTATGAGCACCGCTGTTGCTTCCCATTCCATCAGAGTTCTTTTCGGGGAAGTGGTTCATAATATTGTTGAAGAACCAGCAGCTGCTTCAGAAACTCAAAGGCTACGTTTGAGTTTCTGTTGTGAAAGCCATCGTCATAACGAACTAATAATAATAATAATAATAATAATAATAATAATAATAATAATAATAATAATAATAATAATAATAACAATAATTTCGCAGATCCCACGTACCTGAGAGTCGACGTTATGCGAAGAATGTGGAGGAAAGGTGACCATGTTGCAATTTTTTTATTGAGTGACACGTCGTGTCATGACGCTAAATATATGTACAAATGTCGCACGCACAGACATATGTTGAAAAGTCGCAGATGCTTATATAAACAGTTGTTTGCACTTGCGCAATGATGCCAACTGCAACATGCGTATTAGCAACACCAGAACATGATATGAAGCGCTGATGCTCGCGAGGATGCTGGCCCTCGGCACTGCTACATTCATCAATTTCAGCGCATGGCAACTAACCACAATTGACGTTACCCCAACGTGACAGCTGTATCCAAGGTGTAAATATGTAATGTTTAGAAAACTGGGTAGACAGCACTGCAAGCACTATTGACGTTTCACAAAGATTAGCGTCTATTTGAAAAGTAGTTGCGAGACCTGGCGTAGCTCTGTTGTAAAATGCTCCATCACTACGCAGAATGCTTGGACTCGATTCCAGCTGAGACCCTTACAATTATTTTTTGCATTCGTCGGGTCGACCCTACCAGTGTTGGGTATATCCTAACTCTCGCTCGTTAAAATTGCCCGTGCGTGTTCTCGTCGTTCCTGGGTAGATACTAAGTGTCAATCACCTGTGGCACATACCCGCGTACCATCGGCAGATACCCATCCGTAGATATGTGCCACTGTATGGCGGGAAGTTTTTGATAGGGTACGCGACGAAATTGTGACATTATTCATGTCTTGACCAGCGCGTCATATCCGTCAAACCATCTTACCCTCGCACGATGATTTTGATTCACGCCAAGTTAAGGAGGTGACCATGAGAGAACCCAAACATAGGATAGATAGTGATATTGATGGATTGATGATTGATTGATATGTGGGGTTTAACGTCCCAAAACCACTATATGATTATGAGAGACGCCGTAGTGGAGGGCTCCGGAAATTTAGACCACCTGGGGTTCTTTAACGTGCACCCAAATCTGAGCACACGGGCCTACAACATTTCCGCCTCCATCGGAAATGCAGCCGCCGCCGCCGGAATTCGAACCCGCGCCCTGCGGGTCAGCAGCCGAGTACCTTAGCCACTAGACCACCGCGGCGGGGCGATATTGATGGATACCTTCAAATTCGCCGGAGTTCACTAAGAAATGCTTCACATTTAAAATATGACTATACCTCATAGTGTGTAACGTCAATGTTAAATGGTTATGTGAATGCCAACTACGTCAAAATGAAGTGGAAGCAGCTGCTCAACAATATTAGAATATCTCCAGATGTCGAATAACATGTTTCAGTAAAATTAACAAAAAACAAGTATGCGATGAAACTTAAGAATGTATATTTTTAGTCAAGTAATGGCATTTGAAGAGAACGTAGTTTTGGAAAAAGTAAATTTTGCTCGACAGATTCATTTACCGACTTATCTAACCATGGAAAATGTGGCTAGTTTGTAACGATAGGCGCCGTATTTATTGAAATAATAACTTCTTAGTCGAGAATAAAATTGAACGAAAGACTGTCTCGGCAGCCCTTCAGTAAAAAAATACAGGGTATGGTCTGATAAATTAAATAGAAACAAAGATGCAGAAAAGTCCAGCCAAACAGGCTCTCTTTCGTGCTGTGTCGATAAACTTCCCATAGGTTTCTTAGGGACGTCGTGCTAGGGATGCAATCATGTCAGCGGCTACCACTTAAGGCAATGCTCACGAGGTGCGCTGTCAGTTGGTGCACATATACGATGACCCGTCATATTCCTTGTAAGGTGGTCTGCCACATTCGTAATCATGGCTGTCCCGTATAGAGAGGAGAGTACGCACGTGTAAGTCACCATAGTCTTCCCGAATTTCGGCACAGAGCTTCTATGTGGAAGAACAACGAAGTGACGGCTTCTACAAAATAGTACCACGTAATCTTATTCGTGGTGAATAACCGACACCCGACTTTATTTTTCTACTGGTGTTTCGAGCAACGTGAGCTTGTCCGTGTCGCCCCGATGGACCCTGCAAGATAACTCCGTATCGTCTACTCCATATGCAAATTCAGTTTTGAAACTCCGCTGGGCTTTCCTTTCTTTCGAATATTTCTTACGGTAATCAAGTCAGTAGGTGCTGCCGGATTATGCAGCTTTTTTCCAATACCTGGACCCAGAAATAATCTATCTCGAAGCACCCGCTTTTGATGTTCTTTTTGGGTTTATTTCTGAAGATTTTATACTTGTCACGTGCTTCCAGGCAATTCAAGTAATTTTTATTGAAAATGTATCTTTCGGGCTTTTGTGAAAATTGAGTTTGTGTTTTCTTCGTGCGCCTACGTATAACGTATCACTAAACTAGAGAACATCTCTCATCTGCTTGTGGAACACGTTCAACTCGACAATAACGTGCCGCTGTTTGTATTCAAGGTTAAGGTTCAGCACTCTTTCACAGACATAACTGTCGTTAGCAACGTCAAAAGTTTCATGTAAGAAGTACCGATATTTGTAGAAAAGAAAAACAACAAGACACACGTTGGGGGTACACAAAGCGTGCCGGTATTATTAGGGAGTTTTAGAATACCGTTTGCAAGCTTTGCGGGCGTTGCGGGCGAAGCGGGAGCCATAAGAGTTTCAGAATAGCTTAGAAGTGTGGCAGCGTGGGCTAGTTGGTATGGCATGACGATAGTTATAGCGCGAGAACAAAACGACGACACAGAGACAAGAAGCGCTCGTGAATAGCGCTCGTGTCTTTCGTGTCCTTCTTGTCTCTGTGTCGTCGTTTTGTTCTCGCGCTATAACTGTCGTCTTCAGATTAGCGTTTGCCCTGCTGCGAACCGCAAAGCACGATCGCAGCGACACCGTAGCCTCGAAACTAGCGCTTGCGAACACATGCGGGCTGCCATCACCGCATGCAATTTCGAATTTTCTGCGTGCGGTCCGCGAACGCGAACGCCGACTCACGTTACGACGCATGCGCAGTGGCAGCGACCGTACCGCAAGGGCTCGCGGTGCGCTATCCTAAAGCTCCCTAGTGTCTTCTTGCGACGCAAGCTCACGCAAACTTTATTGCCAATCAGTATTTTGTCAGACTAAACACAAGTTCTATCAGCAAGTAAAAACAAAAAAAAAACAAAAAAGATACATTTAGGCAGGTGTTTTTTAATGCAGCAAGAATGACTACCAATTGCTGTTCTTCCAATAAAAAGTTATTTTTCTCAGCACATCAATATTTGACTAAATCATTAAAGAACTCACAGAAATTACATTCCTTTCTTCATATAGTTATGTTCTTCACACACACACACACACACACACACACACACACACACACACACACACACACACACATATATATATATATATATATATATATATATATATCACTTCACACGTGCTGCATTGGTAGTTCTGTCAGCATGTGTATAAAAGCAAATGAGCTTTTCATCCCCATCGAGAAAACACGATTCCACGAAATTAACAGTTCTTTTATGGCGGTGACCACACTGGTGACCATGAGGACTACTAATCGGCCTATACATACAATGATTTAAGGTCTAAGGCATATAACGCAAACAGCAAGACATCATTTGTAATAGCCGGCATGTACGTAGCATTTGAAGCAATAACTAAAAACCGCAAGGAAATGCTCGTAAAATATTGGTAACAAATTGAGCTGATTGAGGGACATGTCTGGGGGCAGTAATGGGACTCTCCGAAATCAACCAGCGAATACAACGTTAAGTATACAGACCGTAAGACCTGCACAGATTATGGGCGGGAAAAAAATTAACTTGTCTATAAGGTTGCAACAAAGAGCAGAAAAAGAAATTACAACGCCTGTTGGACTAATATAGAAGCTGCTAAGTGTGCGGACAGCAGGCAGGCCAAATAGAGGTCGAGCATGATCGGTCACCAGGTGTACTTCACTATACGAGGAGCCATGTCTGACAGCTGCCAAGATTCTCGAGTAACACATCTTCGGGAGCTGTTCCAAGACTTTTTTTCTGACTTGAGAGCACATGGAGGACCGTGTCCGTACTTTCCAGTGAACTTTTGCCACCGTTGTGGCTAAGTTGTTTCTCCTAAGTGACATCAAAGCGAAAGAAAACGCGTTACTTTGATGACATTCCTGTGACAAGTGCTGAGTTCCCGTGTGACACTCTGCTGCCGTGGTGTTTCTACTGTGGCCTATTCTGGGAAGAACGACCTTATGAATCTATGAAGGAAATTGAATCTTCTATTTGTTTTTAGAATCTCGATGATCGCAAATGACCGCACCGAGTGTCGAACACGATAACAAACCGAAATTTGATGTGACACATGGGTGTATTTCTCACACAGCGTTAACGACCTTGACACAGTGTTTGCTTGTTATGAATGCCTACAACTACCGAGATGCCTCATTAGATGAAAAAGTATCTACCATGCAGTCGAGGAATAGTGCCCTTTTTAGTGTTTTGGAAAACCGTGTAGTGTAGGGCTGTATGTTGGTCAACTATGCCGTTCCTGTGTAATGTACTGCTGTATGGCTTTTTACTTGTAAAAAACTAGAAGCAATTTCAATCAACTGCATACGCATAGCGATCTATATGATATAGAAATTACCCCGTTGGTCAATTAAGACACAGTATCAGTAGATATGTTGAATGCGAAAACTTCTGACGAATAACGGCCTGTTCGACATACCGGGGCTTTTCTGTTTTCGCGACAAATATCATGGTCACTGACGTTTACTCATGTAAAACGCACTGCATATTGCGATTTGCTGTGAGCTGATTCAGTTGGGGCGTTACACAAAACGCTATCCTTCTAGTCTAGAAAGCTCCAAATAATTTGATAATTGTGCAGCAGCACATAAAAGATATATTTTAATATATTAAGAAACTTAAGCGATCTTCTCCTAAATAGGTAAAACATGTGAATACTGTAGCAAATAACAAAAACCTACTCTTTGATTATTTGCGTAGTTGCCCGAGGATCCACCACTTTTGAATACGCTACTTTTTAACAGTATTGTGAGTGTTTCACGCTAGTCTTATGGATGGTGATAAGTGGGCTTGACCCACACTCTAGTGTTTTCAACCATCATCCATTATCTGATATGAGGCTGATTTTATGGATTAAACTACAGAAAAGAGGGCATCAGAAGTTCCACCAAAGAGTGCGGTAACATTACTCCTAATTACCATAAAGAACCGCTGTACGAGCTTTTCGCTGAAAAATTGCGCATACAGAAGACCCAGTATTTGGTGTGCGCTGTCACAGATAACAGAACACCTTAATTATCCTTGCTGGATTTCCAACACCAAAAGGGCTGGAAAAAACTACGTAGCTTTAGAACTTAGCTAAAGCGGCAGTAATGCTATGCAGTCGAAAGCAGTTATTTCCAAAATCAAATGTTGTGGGTAGATATTTCCGGGTAGGACATTTACCGTGCCAACTTTATCTAAGAATCAAATATGCTAAGCCAGAACTTGTAGTGAAAGAGAAAATAATTTCACGGACAGTGCCACCATCTGAAATTTGTTGGAACACTTGCTGCAGTATGAGGTAACGTCATGCTGTTGTGGAACAAGTAACTGCAACACAACGTTAAACTGATTTGATTGATTGATTGATATGTGGGGTTTAACGTCCCAAAACCACCATATGATTATGAGAGACGCCGTAGTGGAGGGCTCCGGAAATTTCGACCACCTGGGGTTGTTTAACGTGCAACGTTAAACTAACATTGGATATTTGCTCTGCAGAATCCCGCTAGGTGGCGGAAACGTTAAGAAAAGGAACTAGTGCAGTGGCTCCACTGGGAAAACGAGAGTGGGAAAGGACAGAGAAAAGGGTTCCTAATAGCACATCAACAGGCCTTAAGGAATCCTAATTATGCTAATAAAGAAACTAGGACCAAACTCTAAGCAAAGATTAAGAGAGGCAGCGAGAAAAGCAATAATGGATGGTGAAGCCCCCAATGGGTGGAAACTAAGCAGGATGAGCATGACCTTTAAAGCAAAGGTTGACAAAGCCGATATAAACATCTACCGTCCTATAACAGTGATATCAGTAGTTTACAGGCTGATGATGCAGATAGTAAAGGAAAGTCCACAGACATGGGTGGAGAATAAGGGGGTGCTGAGCGAACTTCAAGTGGGTTCCGTAAACGAAGGAGATTGGAGGACAATCTGTTTTCAATGATGCAGTGTATTGAAATAGCGAAAAAAGAACACAGGTCCCTGTGGCTGGCATTTATATATATCAAGGGAGCTTACGAGAGTGTGAATCAAGAAGACATGTGGGGAATACTGGACACGCTAGACGTTAAAGATAGAATAACTAATCTTCTAAAGGATATCCATAAAACTAACAAGGTAGTAATCAAATGAGAAGAACAGGTATCTGCACCTATAGAGATACAACGCGGGCTTCGACAGGGATGTCCCTTGTCACCTTTGTTATTTATGCTGTATCTCCAGAGAGTAGAAGCCAAATTAGGGGGTAGTCAACTCGGTTTCAGCCTCTAATGTGCCAAGCAAGGAAAACACATTGAACATTTATTACCAGCATTGATGTATGCAGATGATATAGTATTATTGGCCGACAATAAGGAAGATCTGTAGGGATTGATAGACATCTGTGGTAATGAGGGAGATAGGTTAAATTTGAAGCTAAGCAAGGAAAATTCGGCAATCGTAATTTTTAATGATAACAAAGACAGTGAGCATAAGATACAGGATGTCACGCTAGAAATAATGGATAAATAGAAATATTTCGGCGTATGGATAAATAACGAGGCTGAGTAACTAAGAAAGCACAAAAGATACGTAATGACTAAGGGTAACAGGATTGCAGTTGTAATGAAATTTAGGGCACTGTGGAACTACAATAGGTATGAAGTTGTGAGAGGGATTTGGAAAGGTGTCATGGTCCCAGGTTTGACGTTCCACAATGTGGTCTTGTGCATGAAATCAGAGGTTCAATTAGGATTAAAAATTAAACAACGTGGTATAGGTAGACTTGCTTTGGAAGCACCCCAAATCAGGGGGTACAAGGTGACTTAGAATGGACATCGTTTGAGTGCAGGGAAGCTACCAGCAAGATAAAATTTGAGGAGCGATTGAGAAAAATGGGAGAGGAGCGTAGGGCTAGGATTGCAGCTACTTGTGCATCTAGAATGTCGGTGCTAAATGAAGAAAGCTAACTCGAACATTTTCAAGCAAGTATTTAGACAACAGCTGAACATCAAGCCAAAATGAAACGTTGGTTAAGAAGAAGGTGAAGGAAACAGAGAAGGGCATGTGAAAGATTGGAATGCTTACGAAATCATCACTGAAGACCTACCAAACTTTCAAGCAGGAAATTGGAAAAGAAAAAAAATCTACGATAATTCACAGGATAGTTCTCTCCTGTTCGAGGCAAGAACGAGAGTATTGCGGACCAAGACGTACCAAGCCAAATACGAAGGCTCAGGTACAGCGTGTAGTGCGTGTGAAGAGGAGGAGGAGATGGCTGAACATTTGATAATGTTCTGTTAAGGGATGCATCCTATAGTTAAGGAAAATGGCGCGGAATATTTCAAAGCATTGAGGTTTAGGCATAGTGAAGGCAAAATACACTTTAAACGGGTAGAAAGAACCAGAAGGAGGCTAACTGATTGGTGGCTTCATTCAAGGCGCGAGTGAAATTCAATCGTTAAACACATAAAGTGATAGTACTCAACTTTATGGCTAGGTGACGTGAGCCACCGCCCAATCTAAAGGGCACAACCAGGTCCGTCCGTCCGTCCGTCCGTCCATCCATCCATCCATCCATCCATCCATCCATCCATCCATCCATCCATCCATCCATCCACCCACCCATCCTCCATCCATCCATCCATCCATCCATCCATCCATCCATCCATCCATCCATCCATCCATCCATCCATCCATCCATCCATCCATCCATCCATTTATCCATCCATCCATCCATCGATCCATCCATCTATACTTACATACATACATACATACATACATACATACATACATACATACATACATACATACATACATACATACATACATACATACATACATACATACATACATACATACATATTAACACTCGTTTGCAGCACGAAGCTACAAGGAAATCGAGATGGAATTTTGAGAAGCAAAGCTCCTTGGTTGTCACAAAATTATAATCGTCGTCGAGGATTTCTTTCTGAGAATTTCATATGTTTTCCTTTGCTTTTGTGCTACAAGCAGAGTGTTGTCCATATGTCCTTCCAAAACGAATGAATTAGATGACGACACACAAACCCAACAGAGACATACATCAGAGTGACATCAACCAACTGTATAATTGAACCTTCCCATGGAGATGATTCCGCCCTATAGGACGGCTTCTTAGGTGAGTAGCTCATTCCGCTGTGGTCCCATTTCGGCGATGCACAAAAAAAGAGAAGGATGTCAACTGTGATAAGTCAGTGCACAATAAAGAACGCTAGATGGTAAAAATTTCAGAAGCCTTCCACAACGGTGTCCCTCATAGCTGTATATCCATAGCTTACTGAGGTAAACCCCGCATATTATTATTTTTTAGCCCACTAAATAGGAGTGCAGCAGTTTTTTTCTATAATATTTCATTTTTTATGCCCCCCCTCCCCATCTTTAGCAGTTCGAATGTGATAATTCTTACGCTTGTTGCACCTCATGACCCAGAAAGATACAAATGCTGTGGCATACATGTCACAAAAAGAGCTCGTGCAGTGTCGTCTGAGAGCCTTTCTTTAAGTGCAGATGATGCTCAGTGCAATATAGCTTTTCAGCTTTGTCCGCATATGAATGTCACCAAGACATCGGTGTAGAAACTACGCTGCAAGCTACATTCACGGATTCCACATTGCAACGTGAAATGTTTTAACGTGTATAACTTGCAAATTTCGTTAGTCAAAGTTATGTCATTGTTTGAACACCACGCTTATGGTGGTAAAAACAAGTGTAGAATTGAGGCTGTACGCAATGTCGGGCCATGTTAGTTCTGAAAACCACCTGCCTGTTCAACCTAAAAAAAGTTTGTTTCAAGCAAAAAATGGTAGAATAGGAAAACTGATCGAATATAATATTCAGGACATTGACTGTTACGCAAAGCTGTATTTACACCGAGAGACTTCATCCAGAAACTTCTTTTTGTCTGCATTCTCGTCATGTTACTATAGTAAACATTCAAGAGGCTTCAGCAATGTAGGAAAGACAAACTGAAGCGTAAAAGATATATTCCTTGGATATTAAGGGAGGAGCCATGTTCGGAAGACTGCTTTCTCAGTATTGTATATGCGTGGGAGTTTTTGGTTTAACATTATCGGTCGTCAAAGAAATCACGGCCCAACGGAAAACGGAATTACGCTGTAATCATAATTTAAAGAAACAAAAAAAAACGGCGAAGGTGGTTGCATGTGGCTGTATTAGCATATAGAAGAGCCCTGTCAAGCGATATCATAATAACAAGAAATAAGACAGAAACATGGATGCCAACACTACCTCTTGTCATTATATATTTTTGACACCGGAACAGTTATTCGAGGTTTCCTTTTCTTGTACTGGTTCACTCATATTATTGGTGGTCACCGTTATTATGAACCCTAATCAGTAAAAAAAAGAAAGATAGCTCGGGGGCTAGCTGCTGCTGTCAGCGTCTTTATAAAAGTGAATTTCTTGGGGCCCAGAATAATAATGCGATTGCATGCGCTCCTGCCCACATTTGGAGAGCGTAGTGCTATTTTCATGCAACAGCTGTTGCTTTCTTGCATACCAAGCGTATACTTAAGTATACGCTGGGTATGCAGCGTATACTTGCTATAGTTGCTATATGAAGAATTCTTCATATATCAACTACTATATAGTGGAAGCTGGCTTAATTATTCAGGCGATCTGTTTAAAAAAAAGTCTCTGCCCGACGTTATTGTTGCAATCCATGCTTTTTATCTGACGCCGGCAACTTTAAAATCAAATTTCGCGATGTTCGGCCACATATAGACTGAAAGCTCTCTGCATGAAGTTTAGCTCGAGATTTCTGTTGTGCTAAGGTTATTTTTGGCCTTTACGGAAACAGTTCGAAGCACCTTCTGTTTTGGAGTGTTAGTCCATATTTGTAAGGACGCGTAGTATAAGCTGACATAAGTACGTACTAAGCGACTGTTAAAAACTTTGCTTCCCACGAGCTGACTGAATGTACATTTTGAAGTTGGATGTTTCACAGGTATACCGGTGCTCCTCACCGCATGTATAGCAATGGCCCCACACATGGGTTGCCTAAGTTTTATGGCATTTCGATGTTCCAGCGAAGAATATAGGCTGTCATGTGATGGCAGGTTATGGATGAATCGCGCCAAAGTATAAGGTCGATGCTTGCGTTTATGTCGAGTGCCTCCAACTCAACGGTGCCGATTGAAGAGATAGGAATGCAATTTCTTAAGTTGTCCAAGTGCTTTAAATGGCAGTAAAGTGGAGCAGTGCGCTCTTGCTCCTCATGTTGACGTTCATAAAATAGCAGACGTTCATGGGAAGATGAAAGCTCAAAGAAATGAAACATACGTGAGCATGAGGTGTCGATGGAGCAGACGTTTCGACAGTCGGACATTGCTGATTTAAGGGGTAACCACTTTTCTTACCGCTCGTGTTTAACGATTCATACGCATGCTTCTAAACCAAACAAAGGAGGGAAAAGGTTAACCATAAAAACAGCAGCGGGACGAAGGAGAAGCTGGTGCATAATCTTTGTTTAGTCAAAAAGAAAAAGGAAGGACTCGTGATATCTGTGAAAAAACGTAATCTCCAAGAAAGAAAGCAGGGGGTGTAGGTAAACTTGTAACACGATTCCCCCCTTCCTCTCTTCTCCTCTCCCGGCTGCATTTCGATAGAGGCGAAGCGCTAGTGGGCCAGTGTGCTTAGATTCAGGTGCACGTTATAAAACAACAGGGTGCGATAATTTTCGGAGCCCTTCACTACGGTGTCTTTCTTAACCATAGCACAGTTTTGGCACGCAAAACCCCAGCAATGAAGATTAGTTAGGCTGGCAAAAAAAGCAAAAACGATTCCTCACCGTTATGTAATCAGTTCAATGCTAAGCTAAGGTTCATCAGAACAAATAAGCCCCTGTGAAGCTAGTCTTGTTGCGTCATCGCAAAACCATCTTTTCTGTTGGCACAAGGTTCTGCAGTGCATAAGTTTGCTAAAACTTCTAGGTAGTCTGCAGATGTACAAATTGACAGTTCAAAGTTATCTGACTGTTGATGAACGGGGCAACTTGTTTTTCTAACAGGTTTACTATAATAAATAGTTGACACCACAGAGAAATACACTAGTTGCTACAGGTTAACCAGAAAAGGGTACGACAGCGGATTCTTCCCACTACATGTTTATTAGTATAGGTCCTATTCATAAGGAGCCTTAGACGAAGCGTAATTCATCTTCTTTGTCAAAATAAGCACCTGCAAGGTACAGCAGCAAATGAATGAAATACGTTTGACAATAATTGTGTACGCTTGCTTCACAAAATACATGGTAACATGTTCACAAAAAACATGGTAACTATACTTCCACTAAGAGAGATGCGTCACTGCTAAGTGCCATCATACATCGCCTGTAAGCATAAGTAAATCATAAGCTTCCACTTCCATACCCAGAAAAGAAGGAACACGAATTTATGACAACCTTCAAGATGAACGCCATTATGAAATGATTCATTTTAATAACTAAGCTGCAAATATAGCCAGAAATACGTAGTAGTGCATATTATAATTTCGTCTGGCCTTGCGCACTTATTCACTACTGCTTCTTTCACAAGCTTATTTTCTTATTTGAAACATCTCTCTGGGAATTCATCTTTATTACTAAGGGGAACCTGGAGCTTTCATCGGGACGATTGTACTTCTGTCGGCTTTCGGAGCAAGAAGTATTTTACCAGCGTCGTAGTGTAAGTGACAACTTCGCCGCGTTCGTACAAAGAAACAAAAAAGAAATAGATAATAGTACCTACTTTTCTGCATTGTGAAGACCGAAGTTCCACTCGACTCCTTGTGATTGTTTGGTTTGCGCATTCCTGAGCCGACTGGACTGTCTTTTTTTTTGCACACTTCGCGCTCGAATGAATACGGGGGTATACAATTATCTAGCAAACACTTTGTATCCCTCGAGCAAGATTGGCATATTGAACTCAAAGTTGTTCGACAGCGAAGGCCGTTAATTGGCACCTTGGCTCAGAGAACGAACTGCACGACCATGCTCTCCACATTTCTAGAATGACCTCTTACTGCTGTTTCGTTCGGTTCTAGTTCATATTTCCTACCTCACGGGATGTGGCTAAATAAAAAAACAAGTATTGGAGCTACGAGGGTTCCTAGCATTGGCGTAGATGTTGAAATTAGAATACTGGTGGAGCTCTCTGTAAAAAAAAGGCAAATATCACGTACCGGGAGAATTATTGATATGCGAGGCACGCGAGGAACTTTGCTATGTCGGTCTTTTAAAACGAGCACAACGTTACGAGGAGGATGGATATAGTACTCAGCAAACATATGTAAAAATTTCATGCTCATTCATGAACCTAGAAAACATTCCAATGTGAGAACTTCTTGTTCAATGTGGCGGAACGACGCCACCATTGAGTGTGCACTGCCGCCATCAGCAGTGGTAGGCCAGAATTTCATATCAGTGCATGATGTTGGCTATGTGAAACATAATACCATAATGTTGAAGCGTACGCAATATATATATATATATATATATATATATATATATATATATATATATATATATATATATATATATTTGGTTTTAAGGCAAGTACTACGAGATACACGAACGTTATGTGCAGCAGCCAATGTGAGAGCTGGATAACCTCCCTGTGCTCCCGTTTTTTTTTTCTTCTCTTTTCTCTGCACGAACGTGGGCTTACAAGGAGCGTCTAATACACTGTTGATTACACTGGGTAACTTATAGTCGCACGTCATGGAAGCACTCCCGTTTTAGCACAGACATATACAAGTAGATCTTTTTGATGAGCAAGTCCATGCATGTTTTACGGAAGACATAAAGCTCGAACGAGACGAACACAAGAAGTGACATGATCAACCGCGTTGTTTTTGCTTCATTTTGCTCGCGGTGAATTTTCGTTTAGAGTCAAATTTGAAAGACATATTAGGCCTTTGGCTTTAAAATATTACTCCTTCTGAATAGTAAAATACATGCGGTTGTCTCGAAGAGAGACATGAGTTTTGCTTCTTATAGTGTTCAGTTATTTTATGACCAGTCAATTTTTCCGAAGCTCTTCACTGGTCAAAGTCGCGTATCTGCCACTGGTTCATTAAAAAAGAAGTTAACAACAGATGGCAAGCATCGCTCAATATTTCTAGAGATGGGTAGTAGAAAACCTAAATGATTTAAAGAACCGTCGCGTTTAACATTTATAACCAAGGCCAGATGTGGCCCCTTCACTGGTTATTAACTTATGTGCGAATCGCTTCGGCGGCTTTTTTTTAATGATTCGCACCACTAAGGCAAAACAATTACCATACCAAAGTGCACGGATGCTGCTGGCTGGCTTTGGTCAAATTCTCATCTTCACTTGTAGAATCATTCATAGCTGTGGAGCAGTGGTAAATGGTGACAGTCTGTGGAGCCGAAAGTCATGGGTGCGACCCCGGCCGTAGTGGTCGTATATCGATAAAGACAAAACACTCAAGACCACTGCAATGTTTGACATCAGTGCACTTTAATAAACACTAGATGGTCCGAATTCTCGAGCTCATCGCTATGGCGTCTTTCATATATTGTGTTTTAGCACGTGAAACTGCAGATATCACTAGTCAATAATTTATTCTTTGCGTAAAGCATTGTGGAAGACCGCTCTTCTATTTATCTCCCCCGTTCCTCCCCTCCCCTGATAAAAATAAATAGAGGCAGTGTATGGAAGATTGAAGCTCGCGATAAAAAATTTGGAAACCAGGAGTGTGTGCAGGAGCCGATGCTTCGACAAGTGCATTTGTTTTATTCAAGGCTGCATCAGTTGCCGCCTTGAAGACCATACCACTCGCCAGATCGGTTCCAGCAAAAAACCCTCAGTTTACAAATTTTTCATCTAAGTTTGCCGGAAGGCTTGACTGTATAGCCGGGATGTCAAGAGTGTTTTTTGTGAAAATTATTGCCTTGGTTCGCCGTATGTCTCGCAGTGAAGCCTTTTATGAGGATCGCCAAGTGATTTATCAAAGATGATTAATGTATGCCTTCCGCGCACTGTCATGGGACAGCAGGCGATGCAATTAGTAGATAAGCAGCCTATCTGTAGGAAACCAGTGGAAAGCACGTCTTCGCTCATCTACTATGATTCACCTCTTCTAATAATGCAGCTTGCTCATCGTGCTAGTGAAGCAATGCTAGACGTAATATTTTTACATTTACTTTACTCTTTTTTCAGCTTGAGTTCAATTGCTATAATGGAACGAATAAGAATGTATTTATATTAACAAAGAACGTATTAGAAGATGCTATTTATTTTGCCTTGGAGGAGTCTCTTTTAGAATTCTAATTCCAGATCGAAGTTTATATGCCTAAGTAGGAACATTTTCTCACTTTATTTACTAAATCTAAAATATCCAAAAGCTTTTTCTCGAAACATGCATGACCGCTATTGTTCTTTTTTATTATGACATTTAAATACGCCTTCTTGATTGATTGATAAATGGGGTTTAACGTTTAACTATATGATTATACGAGAGATGCCATAGTGGAAGCATCCGGAAATTCCGACAACCTGGGGTTCTTTGACGTGCACCCAAATCGGAGCTCACGGGTCTACAGATCTCGCCTCCATCGAAAATGAAGCCGCCGCACCGGGTTTCAATCCCGCGACCGGCGGGTCAGCAGTCGAGTACCTTAGGCACCAGACCACCGCGGCGGGGCAGGCATGCCTTTTTATAGTATTCAACTCTTTTGTAATATTTAACAATGGAAAGCACAGGCGATAACTGGTCTGTGCGTGCCTTTTCAGTTCAAGAATAAACAGTAAATAAATAAATAAATAAAGGAAGGAAGGAAGGAAGAAAGAAAGAAAGAAAGAAAGGAAGAAAGAAAGAAAGGAAGGAAGAAAGAAAGAAAGATAGAAAGAAAGAAAGAAAATGCATCTTGGCAAGATTGCTTGTTCACGGCGCTATTGAGAAGGCTTATAGAACGGGACGTCGAACTCTTTCTCCGTGAAAGACATAGCACCTTTCAAAAAAGAAGCCATCACTCCACCGATCCTCCATATTCCTAACTGTCCGACTTGTATTTATTTTTCTCTCTTGATGTTTTCTTTAATAGGTCCATATTTTTTATATTTTAGTGGCTGTTTGTGTCGCTGTTCTTTGTCACTGCTTTTCGAAAGAGACATTCAAATACTACTTTTTACCAACTTTTTTTTTCTTACTGACTTAATACTGCTCTTTGTGGTTGACTTGTACGACCAAAGACACGTTTCTATTCACTTTCTCTTCACTAGCAAAACTATTCGAGCCTTCTCCTTCTTTCTATTTTCCTGCTTGCGCGTCTTTCGTACCATCCCACAGCTTCTAACCCATTTTTATGCTTATTTGTTATACGTTTTCTGATTCATCATAGCCCCTCTTCAACACATCTTACAACTTTTCCGTCTTATCAAAGACTTCGAGGACGAGTTTTCGTTAGCAGTGACGATGGATGGCCACATTTTAGTTTCCACGTCTTTACCACTGCTATCTCACTCCTCTTCTGCCCCCTTGCGAACGACCTTCATTAAAGACGCTATGTATCAAAAAACATATAACCGATCTTGCGCCTTCTGGCTGCAGTTTTTTGTTTTTTTTTTTGCATGCGTAGCACCGTCTAGGCGGGTGATTTGAGGGGTGTTACTTTATGGCGACCATAACGCCAGATGTTGCTGTTCCCTGGTTGCATCTACTGTACTATGCTCCTTCAATATCTATTTTCGGCGCCCCCATAACGACACACTAGGGATTTTGTAAGGCGCTCTCCATGAGTTTATTTGAATGAATGGGTATCCAGAAAACAAAATAGATTCAGTTTTAGGAACTTGGGCTTGGGTTTGATTAGTCTCATCCTTTGATAACTACAGAATAAACGTTGACCAAGACCTCTGTATGTGTGCTCGTAGAATGTAACTGACAAACTGAACGAATTCGTACAAACCAAATGGCTTGCAATAGCATGTGGAGGCTGGACTTGGAAAATTTTCGGATGAAACACACAATGAAATAGACTTCCCAACGTTGGGTGGTATGGTCAACTAGAGCGAGAGTGTAGCTTTTGTGTTAATAATTTTTATCTCGATGAGAACTACCAAATCATTTCCACCATTGCTTGAATACCGTAGTTAATCATCATTTTTCTGCTCTGGGTGCTTTACACTCCTGCTTGCGATAGGGTCTCATTTAATTTCAAGATAAAGTCATGTTTTTGTTTCCAAATTCGGAAAGTTGAGTATGTCAGAAGCACAAATTCAACGCTTATTAGAAAAACCACAGTGGAAATTCTGAACAAACTCATGAGTTATCGGCATATCACTGAAATCTGCCCTTTTGTTTCAGAAAAAAAAACCGACCTATATTGAAAAAACAACAACTCAAAAGCAATATCTATGAGGGATAAACGAACGCTCCATTTCAATGCAGTTTGTTGATAAAGCAACAGCATTTGCACTACGCTTCACATTCCGCGAATAATAAAACTTATTGTTGGGGTTTCAATTCCCCAAACCCCCCTATCTATACGCACACGGGTCTGAAGTGTTTTTCGCCACCACAGAAAATGTGGCCGTCACGCCTGAATTTCCATCCCGGGACCTGCGGTTCGGCAGCAGCTTGCACATTTTCATTTCTTCTCTCAAAGTACACTATGTATTAACGCACTACTTCCTGCTTTTCCTGTGTAGAAAAAATGAACGTAAAATTTGTCGGCCTCGGCAACCATGTAGTTATGTTTATCAGACTATAGACAGTCTGTTATTGAAACAATAAGCTTTGCTTCCAGTTCCAGGCATTGTTTGTACTGAAAGTTCTAGATTTCGTGACGTCCGTATGGTCTCACGGGAGCCTTTACGATATGAGAGCTCTATTCACTAAGGATGAATCAGATAAGCGATGCTGAAGGGGATGATGCCAGAACCATGCCCCTTCACCGGAACTTCCGTCAGGTTGCTTTCGTGAGAAGGATATCCGGGGCATCAATCACTCTGCGATACTCGAGAACAGCAAATTTTATGCCATTTTTATTTTAACCTTTCCACTGCTAATAACTACAGTCGCTCAAGCATTGTAAATGATTCACACACCAGAATTCATATAACTGTCGAAATAGGAGAAATAATAATAATAATAATAATAATAATAATAATAATAATAATAATAATAATATAACATAAATCCTTGTCTACTTCTTGATCTTCCTAATAATACTAGTATTATGAGTATACTGAGACAAAATAATTGAATTTATTGGCCCAAATGTATCGTAGGCAGAGCCCCTGGCTTCACTGTCGGCTTGTGTCTTTTCTTGTGTGACTAAGCCATTGAAACATCCTGTTACGTACTATAATCTATCTGGTGGAGTTCATTGTGTGATATTATTCACATTGCATCATATTTCGCCCAGGTTTATTAGGCAGGTTAAATATTACTAATTACTCATTACCGATTTGTGAACGAAACACACAAAGAAAGGTGAGCGTAAGTTAACATCAAATCATTGCACTGCTCTCATACGAATTTCGCTTCAATATTGTTTGGTTTCTTTGCACACTTGTTATTATCTGCTATGAGCACAGGCCTCTTCATTGATGTCGTTTCACTGCTTTCAGTTTATACCTACCGACATACTCCATCATTGCACAAACACTCGGTTAGATAAACTTGTTGGTGCCGTCGTTACATCGTGATTTTTTTTTCTCCGTGGTCTCGTATTTCGCGAGTTGAAATAACGCTACTTACAAAGAAAGCAACGTGAATAAAAAAAAGCCTTCTTGCATCGTCGTTCCGCTGAAACGCGTTCATGCAGTCACGGATCTCATACAACCTCGAAAAGCTAGAACACAACAAATAAAGAGCCCCTCTTAATCCTCTCTCTCTTTCTCTATTCACGAGAAACAAAGACAAAGAAAACTCAATCGTGTGAAGCAATTCCCGTCCCCCCGTCCCTCCCCCCGAGTTTCCTGCTAGTATAAAAACCAAGTGACAAACGACTCTTTCGTACGCACTGAGCCAAGTCGGCTGCCAGTCAGTGTCCAAATAAAATCGCCGAAACACCCAAGTTCTCGCCTCTCGTATTTCGGGCCCGCTGTTGCTTTGTCCCACTCGGGTGGCAACGGGCTAATGCGTGCGGACGTGGCTTTAACGCCACCTGAAGCGTGCCGAGATTATCGGGTGACGTGGTGCTGCAAGGTAGAGTGACCCTGGATGCCAGACTTGGATTAGCATGGCTGCGAGGCATCACGTCTACTCTGGTGTCGGGCGCTTACTTTCAGCACCTGCTATCGCACAAATGCACGTGCAAGCACTTGTGCGAAACAGTCCTGTTTTGAAACAGTCCAGTATCCACGCGTATTTCCAATAATATCCCCAAAAGAGTTTACAACTGGCCCCGTCACGGTGGTCTAGTGGCTAAGGTACTCGGCTGCTGACCCGCAGGTCGCGGGATCGAATCATGGCTGCGGCGGCTGTATTTCCAATGGAGGCGGAAATGTTGTAGACCCGTGTACTCATATTTGGGTGCACGTTAAAGAACGCCAGGTGATCTGAATTTCCGGAGCCCTCCACTGAGGCGTCTCTTATAATCATATGGTATTTTTGGAACGTTACACCCCACATATCAATCAATCCATTGAGTTTACAACTGGTTCCAGTGATGACCCTTTTCCAGCTGTCGCTGTCACTGTGCTGTGCTTTCAGCGCAGGCCTGGCATTTTTCACTATGAAGTGCACATTCTGGCGATCATCTGTGAAGTGCACATTCTGGCAAATTATGGCGATCAACTGTATTTATTATCTCTACTTGTCGCCAACGCTCCCAGAGTAAACTCGTGTTACGTGTGTCAATAAAAAATGTACGCCGTTAACTTTTCATGCTATCTTTTTGATGCCCGATTGCTTATACCAAGTGCTGGGTAACAAATCGGACACTTGTCTGGTCAATCTCCCTGCCTCTCCTCTTCTTGCTTTCTTTTTTATCGTGAATAGCGTAGAGTAATAAATTTCAGCGCAGAAGCAACGAAGCGACTCAGCCCGTTACATCTTGAAATAAAAAGAGAGGGAAAAATTATATTTTAACACATGGCGTCTCGTTGCAGCGATTGGCCATGATCACGGTATTAAGGTGTGTCTTGTGACAATAAACCGTTTGTTAAAAGCGATGACACATGCTATGTCTATCCAAAAATGAGATAAGGCGCGAAAACAACACACACAAGACGACCAAGTAAGTAAACACTAACGAACTCTGCCAACTGGAAGGAGTCACAGCGCATGCAGAGGACTTTCTGTCTCAACTATAGCTGTCTTTCCAAGGGGAGGACGCACAAGCCGCGTCTTTTCTCTTCGTGCCTTCGCTTGCGGCTTTTTATTACTCACTCGTTATTTGAAATCCTTGTGGTAGTTTTAATGGGCATGCATATTACCAGCAAGTGTTCACTGCAGTGTGCGGTCTATAAAAATTGAACAAGACGGCATGTGAACAGATGAATCATGAATAGATGAGTACAACAGATTTTGCCGTGTCCCCAAACCTGCTGTCGTTCACACAATGTTTAGTGCTTCCGTAGGGTCAGTTTTTGGTTTAACGTGTAGCGTCCCCTTTCTTGGCTACCACGCTTAGAATACAATCCGGATGCATGGTGGCCCCAGTTTTAAGTCAGAAAAACGCAAAGGCAGACTTCAGGAGCACGCACGCCGACCTCTTGCATCGTTTTGACTACGGGCTGCCCCTGTCATAGTCATGACCATCACGTTTTGAGGAAGGAGTGTGAAGAGTAATAGCGACGTGATATCACGCACCCGAAGGGTCGAAGAAGCCTTCTGTGTGGAGAGAAAGAGGAAACAAGGCTTTGTGGCTGTCGTTCACAGAAAGGCCCCGGCAGCCTCCCTTACTCGCCTTCCTTTTCCATCTTGCTTCTTTCTTACTGCCGAGCATCAAATAAATTGACGGGGTCTCTGTCGGCTTTAGGAAACCAACAAGCTGATTCCGGCCAATCTACTCAATATGCAAGTTGAGGTTGGAATCTTCAGATCATTTCTCCTAAAAGCGGTAGTACTTAATTTTTAGCGTGCCGCCTGTTCTTTTTCTTTCTGTGTGCTTGTGGTGAACACCCTACACGTGGCTTGTTTCAACTAAATGGTATGCAAGGATCCCTCTTTCGTGAGCCCACAAATCTCACTGCGACGCTCAGCTTCTTTTTTTAACAACGAAGTTTGTCTTAGTCAAGCTTTGACAGGGAGCCGACGTATAGTGCACGCTCAGTCGTTTATTTTTTTCCGCAATGTGCTATACCAGTTCCATCAAAATTTCTAAGGGTTTGTTCCAGAAATTCTGATGGAGGGGGTGTTTTGGCGCAGTAATGAAAATAGGTGTCATTTCGAAACAAGTATGGTCTTCAGCAGGTGGCTACCCACTGAATATAATTCCTGGCTACGGACATGGTCACCGAAATTCTATAAATCTTCATCGTTCTGTCGTTGTTATCTTGTCACCACCCCATTTTTATCATGCCAATACTGTCATGTTGTTCTATACATCACCGAGAAATCTTTCTTGATGACGTTCTGCAGCCATGGTCATAAAAATATTACTAGAGAGTTATTTTTATATCCCTGGCGATTGATTAATTAACACCTGGAGTTTAACTCCCCCAAAATCACCATATCATTATGAAAGACACCGTTGTGGACGGCTCCGAAAATTTCGACCACCTGGGGTTCTTTAACGTGCGCAGGAAACTACAGCATTTTTACCTTCATCGAAAATTCAGCCGCCGCAGCAGAGATTTAGGTCTCGCGACCTGCGGGTCAGCAGCCGAGTACCTTAGCCACTAGACCACCACGGCGGGGCTTTTTATGTTCCGTAAAAATCCAAAAGAAGATAGTACACTGCACAGGCACTCTTAATATCTACTCGTGTGCGCATTCGGTGCTTATACTAATACGTTTGCCAAAAAAAAAGTTTGTACAATGCACCTTTCTGAAAACTTCCGGATATGGTAGCTCAGAAATATGCCTAATGTTGAGACCGTTTGCCACAACTGAAATGACTTACCTCTATGTGAACGAATTAGAAGAACCATAAACTCTTTCGAGAGAATTAATCTCAATACTTTTTTTTCTAAGTGAACTTTGGCGCTTTGTTCCTGGCGAACATATACGGGCTCCAACGCTCAACCTTCCTCAGCAATAACAAAAAATTGCTATATAGAGACAGTGCCCACTCAACAATAACGGCATTGGCAGCGCATTTTATGGCTGCGTTGCAGATCCACATGTGAGAAAATGGCTCTCGCAAAAAGAAAAAAAATGACACGAAAAATTGAACAATTCTGCCTTCCTGTAACAGAGCTGTCGATAGGCCACTATAGTAATGGTATCGTATTTCGTTTTTTTTTACCTTGTAGTAACCACAGTGGTACACATTCCTCACATCGCTGTCAATCTTGTTTGTGTTTTCATGATTTGTTGCAACTCACTCTGTGCACTCGCGTGAAAATTGTTTCGTTTATAAAATAAAAAAAACAATCTCTTTCCCGCCATAGAAAATTGAAGTATGCATTTCTTCGTAAAGCAACATGTTCAGTGAGCCACTGACTCGCGGATGCCCTTTCAACTGTGTCTTTGCTCGCGAGCCAAGTCAGAGGCTCGGTGTTGTGTGCCTTGCTAGAGAAGCCGAATTCAATTACAGCAAAGTTCCCTCATCAAACAACGCGTGAAACGAGCGAGGAGCAGCCGCTCCGCGCGTGACTGCAAGACTTCTCTCCCACAAGGCATGCAGCGGAGAAGTTTTCTCTCCTTCTCTCACACGGCTATCTGTAAACTCGTGCTGCCGTGAAAGATATTAGCATTGCGCCGCCTGTGTTTGAGTGTTCTCACATTGACCCTGCTCTCAGTGAGGTCACTGCACAGAGTACATAAACACTGACTGAAACGCGGATATTTCGACAAGATGCAAGAACTTGGGTGTTTGTTTTCTTTTTTCTTTTTTAATAAACGCTTTAAAATTCGGTTTTGTGGCGAAAGTTTAGCGTTAGACCTGAGTTTAACAAAACGTTGACGGAGTATTCAGAGACAAGCAGGCACTTTCTCAATGACAAGAACAGGATGACTGTAGAAACGAGAAAAAAAAAACGAAACATAGTTTAAAGGTAGTTGCAGTGGTGAGTTTCAAAATTATTCTTTTGCTTGACCTGTAAAGGTAGCAAACTGCATGTTACTGCATCTCTCGCTAGCTGCGTGCAAGAAAGTGTTCATAACTGGCAAGATGAGTCACGAAACTATTTGTTGTCGCATTTGAGTAGGTCTCTTTATGATGTCCACACTCTCCCACCTTCAACCTGCCGTGAACTTAGAACAACTTGACGCTTGTACTAGTTGATGTATCACTCGAACTCAATGCGAACCATCTGCCTCGAACTTCGCTTTTCGCTCCAAAATTCACTGGGCCTTTTCACCGTACATTCCACTCTCGTGGCTGCCAGCGCTTCTCAATCAATTCTTGCCCCGACTGCATGCATCTGTCACCAGCTATTCTGTGGGAAGGAATCCATTAGTGAATGGTTGGTTCGGCAGTTGTCATTAGAGAGAACTGTGATTTGTCCGTAGTGAAAGATGAGCTAGGGCTCGGCTTCCATTAGAATGGAGCCTCAATGCGATCCGTATATCTGAGGCTTGAAACAGGAAAGAAGAGAGAAAGAGACACGAAAAGAGAAAAAAAATTGATTGCTTAATTTGTGGTAAATGACGTAGATTGAATGAATAAAGGCTTTGCGCGTGAAAGCATGACTAATAATTTTATCTACATGGTTTAGTACAGAGAAAAAAATAAGGCATATTTTGGAGTTCAATAAACAACGTATATTGCGTAACTACTTGTGGTTCATTCGGACGTGTTTAAAAAAGTCCATTACGCTTGCGCTGAACACGCAGCACAGTCACAGCACAAGCCGGAAAAGTGGCCTTTCTAAAGCCATTTTTAAACATTCTTAGAGTAACTCCTATATGCTGGGTTCTTTCATATAATGCCGTCTAACTATTATGACATAGTAGAGACATTGCTTTGGTTGATACTAATTAGGCAAATCAAGTCAACTTCCTGCAGTATCTCGTGCGTGCACTGAGTACGTTGTGCACCCAGGTGTGGATTCTCTTTGTTCTGCATTGCATATGACTTCTTTTTTCGTGAAGATTGAGTACTAGTAGATGGTGAGTCAATGCTGTGTTTCCATGAGCTTTGGAAACCGTAAAACAAAAGGAAGCGAAGAGAAAAAAAAATATCTAAGAAATAATGCAACCAACAAAAACAGAAAGATTACTATCTTCTTTAGAATACAATTAAAAAAGCAATACCGAAGACCAGAGTGAATTGTGGTTAGGAATGTGATTCCTGATTGCTTCTTCGTACAGAGTCGTGTGTCCCTTCACTCTGATTATACGGGACTTCAATAATATAGGACGCCATTTTCTATGGCATTGGCATGCGGACAAATGCGAGAAAAAGGATGGGCGATGCACACGATCTTGGACTTGAGATACACAACTTGGGGCGTTATTATCTTTAACTTCAGTTTAAGTACACTGTAGAAGAATCAACTGCAGAAGAATACTCTGTAATTCTTTTTAAATCCAGGATACTACAAGCATTTGAAACAAACGTTTTTTTATTCCTTTCCTTTTCTTATTGCAATCAAAATTAGTGGCAGTGTTGATGTTAAGAGATATGTTAGAAGGAGCGGCATGCTATGCTAATCACTTAGAATTTTTAACAAAAACCAAGCTAAGCTTGAAGCTTTAAAATAAAGTTAGTGCAATAAAGTGCAATAAAATTCACCTCATGGTTTCAGGGAAGGGCCAACAGTTGGAAGACATTCAATGACACACTAATTGTTAACAAACGTCAGAACGTTATAACAGGGCCCATTGGTAGCACGTTGATTCATGGAATTGAGGAAAAAAATAAGTAAGGAACAAAGACAGCGGGGACGAAGCAAAGAAATTAACTGAGAGGCATGGATGTAACTGTTTATATATAGAAGGCACGCCAGCTGTCAAATAAGGTAATATCATAGCAGAAAGAGACACAGGGCAAAACAGGCATATCATCATGTGTAACTGAAACGAAGTTAGTGCATGCGCTGGGTACAGCTCTGAACCAAGCTGCAAAAGCATCGCGGGGCACATGAACCCGTGTCCACGCTACATGTACGCAGCAGAATGGGTAGCACACAATATAAACTTACTAACGTGTCTTCAGGCTATCTTTCCAAATTATCGCTTCATTTTCACTCAAATATAGTGACGGGGCACTAAAAAAGTGCCTACTTTATTTTTTTTACGTGACAATTGTCTTTTTTTTTTCAGTGCGTGTACTTGCCTTGTTAAAAAACAAGGTTTGGCTGAAGAGTGTCACACCACCACAGCACTTGTAAGTGTCGGCCAAGTACCATGTTGCTGCTGACGGCCAAGTGGTCTGCAGGTGTTTCAACGATCGTGTGTTCAGCGAAAGTGTTTGAACGATTGTGCAGTAACCTGTGTCCTGCAGTAATAATTGGTGGGCAAATGTGACTAACAGGTCTCGCCAATTTACCCAATCTTGTGCTTAGTGCAGCCACGTTATCCTCGAAGTAAGAACATTTTTTGCCCATATGCCCACATGGCGTTTACTTCAAAACATGCCTTCTACAAGTGAGTGAGGGAAGCAACTTAATTGTTGATCCGGCATACTAGGTGGGGGAATTAAAGAAAGAAAAGGTGCTTTTTGTTGCAGAATTTAGTTTAATCGTGGTCGCAGTAACTTTCTCTTAGTGCTTCAGATGATCTGTTGCAATATCTTGTTACACTTCATTGAAATATACTAGGCCGGGAAGGTGAAGTTTCTTAAATAGCAAACAGTGCCCTTCCATGACTCCGCTCATATATTTTTTTAAATAAAAATAAACCGCTAGCATTGTAATATGCACCATTTTTGTCGCAGCAGCCCGGGACTCATGCGTCGGCTTGTTTTGATAGAGCCACGTGGTCACTCATATACTGCGTTTGCTTGTGCCACCGCTGCTATTACAGCAGAGAAGACTATGGTATTGGCAGCTGTCTTTCATTTTTCTAAAAAAACAGGACACTCGCGTATAGAATATAACTTTGCGGGCAACTGCGCAACCTTCATACGCACGCGCACATGAAAAAATGCATACTGTTTTTATGGAAGGCTACGTCCACTGCAGTGCGGGGCGTCGCAACAGCGGGTCCTAGCGGGTGTCTGTAAATTTATTGGTCTCAATAGAGAGTGTCGCTTGCAAACCAGTGAAATTGATATGTCTCGCTCTCTTTTTCTTTGCATTGCAGCAATAGCTTTATGCAACCAGCCGCGAGGCGTCACCACGCTAAGATGCCAATGGTGAATCCATATTACGTAGTCAAGTCGGTATGTACAAGTCTATCATTTTTTGTGTGTATATACTTATGCGGCTTCTTTCCTACTTCGGCAACTCTCCACTTTTTTTTCGACTGCCCGCGCAGCTTAAAATGCTAGCGTAGCCGGAGTGGAGAAGGACCTAGACTTTAGAAGAAAAAGGTTGAAAAAAAGTGAGTGAGTGAGTGAGTGAGCAAGCGAGCGAGTGATACATGAACATATATCAATACAGAGAGGTGTGTTTCTTCTAGTTTCTCCTCCTTTTTTTCCCCTAAATGACAGAAATGACTGCGAGTGCTTCTCGAGTTCTCTTAGTTTTTGAGTTTACACATTATGTGTTAATATTAAATAACGAACGAAAGATAAGTATCAAAAAGGTCAAAATGAAGGTGATCAAAATGAAAGGATGAAGAATGTGTTCTTTTTTTCTTCGCAAAGAACACTGGTGTTAACAGAGGGTGGACAATGGAGAAAGTGTACTAGCACTATATAAACACAGGCCATGATTTATTCTCGGCTCCTCTGTTGATTAGAGAGAGTGAGCAAACAAAAGAGACGGTCTGTGCGCGCATAAGGTAAACAAACCCGACACATAACTACGCAAGAAAAACACCGTGTGGCTCTTTTTTCGCATGTGTATGGTAATATGAAAACCGAGCGTACACGCAACTACACGCCCTCCCCCCTCTGGAGAGATTTACACATGCATACATCTCGATTCAGCTAGAGCACCACATACGAAGAGTCACAGGTGCAAAGGCAACACGTTGCGACACACGCTGATTGATTTGATGATGTCGTCGGCCGTTCAGAGTACCCGGTACCTTTAAGTGTGGATTAAAGCCGTTCGTTCAATAGTTCGCTGCCTGATCCACTGGGCTAAAGGCTCCGACATGTACGGGACAGCTTTATGCTCTCCCATAGTAGAGTACCTAGTACTCTAAATCTTTCCCACTTTTTCCAAACACACAAACAGAATTTACAGACAGACAGACCAAAATTTTTACGTCGAAGTTCCCCAAGAAAGACTTTCGTCTTTAAAAAGATCAACAGTACAATTGACGACACTGCTTACAGTTTGTCTTTGAGACCACTTGCCCGCAAGAAGGGCAACAACGCTCTCATTGTCTTGCGTCCCGAAGGTTGTCTCGGCAAGTGTCCTAAGAACCTTCCTTCCGACAAAGGGGGATTGTCAATTCAATCTAGAACTTTCGAAAGTTATCTTCTTGTTACACTGCAGCGAGGACAGTCACAAAGAAGATGTGCCACAACCTCCGCGCAGCCACAGTTGTCACATGCCGGGCTGCCGGCCTTTCTAATTTGAAACGAATAAGCATTCGTAAAGGCCACGCCGAGCCAAACATGACACAAGAGCGTCTATTCATCTCTGGTTGTTCCAGACGGAAGACGGAGCTGTAGGTGTGGTTCCAAGTTATCAAGACGGGCGCTGGTAAATGCTATAGAATTCCACTGAGCGAGCGTCACTTTTTGTGCAATGGATTTAAGCAGTGTAGCGGTGTCTATTATTGATAATGGTATAGCTGCACAAAGTGCTAGCGTCGTGAGCAGATTGGGCTGCTTCATCCGCATGGTTGCTTCCGTCGATGCCGCAGTGGCCCGGTATGCATTGATACACAATGTCATGCTGCTTCTACATAATGCGGTGACGAAGCAGTCTTATGTGAGCGACCAGCTGTTCATTCGGCTCATGAATAACCATAATAGGGCAGCGGAAGGTTTCTTTGATTGCAAAAATTATATAATGTTCAATCGGCTGACATTCTATTACTCAATCGAAGGGTTTCGGGAGTTTATAATGAGGGGACCTTAAGGTATGATAGTGAACTGAAAAAAAAAACATTTTATAACGCATTTTATTTTCACAGGACATCTTTGGAAGTGTTAGATGGTGTATGGAAGGTACATACGTACATTCGTCGTCCAAAGGCATTGTATACTAGAAGTATCGAGGATTTTTTCTTGTTGCCGCGGTGCTTGCTTGGAGAAAAACTGTTACGCAATTATGTCAGAAAATTGCCTTCAACGGCGGGATACACTTCATACACTACATGCACACAGATGACGAATATTTTTTTTCTTCACTGGACAAAAAAATTAGGGCTCGTATTGATCCGAACAACAGATTATGTACTGATCTATATATAGTTGCAGTTCGTTTATGCTTGCGTTATTTTGTTTGTGCTGTTTTGCAGAGGGTGAGAGGTTGGGAGATAGAAAAGAAGACATGAAGGGGAAGAACAACTACAAATTTCTTTTACAAACAGAAATACGCAACGGCTGAGCATTAATTTTTTTAAATCGTTGCTCTGACAATCTATTTTGAATTTCCTCTGCATTTATGCAGCTTTGTGAATGGCAATTAGTCAGCAAGAAAAAACAAAAAGCTAAATGTAGTGCGCATTAGTTAGAAGCCACGCTATGTAAACTGCAAGATGCGACGGCACAAAAACATCAAATCACAAGGATAATCAGCAGACCATGCAAATGTGTAGATTGAAAGGTATTTGCGCTCTATGGTTCACAACAAGAGCAGCAAAACCTGGACTCAAGAAGAGCTTGGCCGATCGCTTTCATAGCCTCAATGTATATAGTCTGCTGCTCCATTGCTTCGTTCAGGCGTGTTTTGACATAAAGACATCGAGAAAGTAAGGTCTTTATGTGAAGCCTATTAGTCACAGAGTTAAGGAATGCAGTCGCACGCGAAACCCCAACACCTGCTAGCGCACAAGGTATCCAGCTCTTAAAAGTGCGATGATCACATGCGTATTACAGCAGAGCTATGTTCCAGGTATGCCGAGAGAAGCAGAAAGAAAATTAGTATCATCATGAAATGGGGCGCACTCAATCACCGCCCATTCATTCAATGCAGATGGTTATGCGTATACTTATAATTAACTTTATTCATGGCGCAACGAGACAATTGAAATTAGACCGCTGGTGGCTTGAAGGGTAGTGGCCAGCATCTAGCCACGATCATTGCCTGTTTGTGGTAGCCAGTTGCTTCCAGGGGGGACTCCCATGTTTCAGGGTGGAATCTGGCTGTGTTATTTTAACAGCTGGGTTCCCCTCGCATCCATGCACAATGTGACTTCGGGTAGCTTTGGTGCAATTGCAATGTGTAAACTTTGGTGTAGTTTCCTCTGAGTTTATTTTAGACAGCCAATGAGGGCTGGGCAAGGAATAGGTTTGAATTTGCCTTCTGATCGTAGCCTGTTTCCTTGTTAGATGAGTATGTGGAACTGAACATGTTTTGCGATTCCCTCTGTAATATTCACTAATTTTGTCACACGTAGTGATTTCCGGCGGCAAGTTCAGTGCCTATCAGCACTGCTGTAACACAGCCTTGCACGACTTGCACGTTTTGTCCTCCTATAGACTTGTTGCAGCTGCAGTAATTATTATTTTTGTTCACCTTTTTTCAAGAATTGATCCCATCTCGATCGTGGCCTTCTCGGCGATGAGCCGCCTTTGATACTGCAATGTGAGCTTTTATCGAAGTCACTTGTCATTTTGCGCTGCCATGTTTCATTGTTGCCTGGATACGAATGCATGACCATCGTTGTTGCATGTAGCAACAGAAGCGTTGCGGTGCTCAGCACGTCCCTAAAGGTCCAAGTGCCAGCATGCAACAAAGAAAAAGTTTAGAAAAAACACAGCGCAGTGTGAAAGAAAGAACGACAAAAATTGAAAGAAGAACGAAAGGTAGCTGGTCAGGCCCGTACAAGCCATTACTCGATTCACCCATTTTCACGATAGCGCAGGGATCCTTTTTTTGTCGCCTGTTATTTTCTTCTTTGGTTTCCCCAACACAGGAAAACCAACCATAACATTCCTTCATGATCTCTGAGAGTACTACCTAACGACAAGCTATTCGGTTACTAAAATTGATCCGTTCGATTCCTTTCGATACTTTCCAGCACAAGCGGTCACCAGCCACGTACATCAGCATCAAAAAATGGCAAAAATTCGTGATTACTGTAGGCGGTCAACTTTGTGGAAAAGTTTCTGGCTTACATCTATTCTTTTATTATGCTGCTTCTTCACTCACACCCGTGGGTAGACACTCGTTGAGGAATTTCGGCATTCTCGTCGTAAGATTACATTGTGTTTCCAGCTTCAAGCCCCGTTGTGCTGATGCCTTGTCATGTATTTTTGTTTTCATGCAATCGCACCGAAAATTCTTTTCCCTATCTGACTTTCACTTTTCTTACAGGCCACTACGCCAACGTAGAAACTGCGTCCAGAAAGTTTAGATTTGATAGAAAGTCTTGTGCTTTATCTTTCTTCTTTTCGTGAAGATTTGAGAGTTGACGAAGCGCATGTTCTCCTGACAGTTCCACCTTGCCGCCGCAAAGCGTAAGAAGTTTTGGCACTCTATGCGAAGCGACACACAGAAAAAACGACAAAGCTTTAGCCAGTATAGCAAGTTGAAAAAGGAAATAAACATACAAGTTTCACACGTTACTCTCAGAGTTGCGACCGAATGTGCTCACACCTAATTCCGGGTTTGATTCTTTCAACCACGCAGTCCCTGTGAGCCATTTATTCTTTTTCGGCTGCTTTTTTATTTAGTGCCCTTGTTGCTGCTTTGTGGGGTAAATTTGAAAAGTTTCCACTTTTCGTTCGTATATTTCTTTATTTACGCTCCAATTTTGCAACGTAGCCGCGAACAATGTAACGGGAAAGAACGAATCGTACTCCTAGTGGCCCAGTAAGATTAAAAAAAATTGAATGAGAATTTGTGTCGATACGGAAGTGAAATTAAAGGTTTGAAGCTTCAGGACAAAATTTCTCGCGGCATTTCGTTATGCTTGGTCTTTTTTTTTTCTTTCGTGTACAGACACATTCGTCTTGCCGAAAAAAAAAAGAATAGGAACTAATGTGGTGTTGTGGAAAGTACCAGTTTCCGTGTGGGAGCCAAGAAGCGTCAACAATGCGTAAGAAGTCAAAAAGTGTGATGTATCACAAAACATAGTGTTACGGTTGAGAGATGTTTATTGTACAGGCGGGATGATAGATGGTTGCAGCAGTCAGGCCTGGCACAGAACACATTCACTTCTTTCTCCTCTACCCTACTTCAACGAAAGTCCCGTATCATTTCCCCCGTTGCAGATGATGCCCACTGGGCGAGTCAGTGTCGCGCGTGGTATGGCTTCGACCGGGTGACATGTATGACGTCAGTTTTCCTGGAGCGATGGCCAGAATATGTGAGACGTGATATCACGTACGTAACGTCGCTACGGCGCGACAAAACGACGAAGGGACCTGTATAGCGGGCCAGAAACTTTTGATACAAACCACTCTTGCGATTTGGAGTTCACAGCCACATCATATCGCCTTCGCTGTACGACACATTTCGATGTCGCTTACCGTAGCAAGCCTTTGAACGGTCTTGGGCTGCAAAAGTCCGGAGACGTGCGATGCGTCGTGCCTCCTCTGCATGACAGAGTGTCTCTGCAAGGGATGAGTTTTCTTGCTCTGAAAACGGGAGCATTGTGTCGAGGGTAGTAGGTGGCTCACGAATGTAGAGAAGGTAAAACGGGCTATAGCCGGTGGTCTCTTGTAGCGCAGTGTTGTAGGCATAGGTCATAAACGGTAAAACGTCGTCCCAGTTCTTATGCTTCGAATCAACGTACATAGCGAGCATGTTAATGAGCGTCCTATTGACACGCTCAGTCAAACCGTTGGTCTGTAGATGGTATGAAGTGGCGTGACGAAACTAGGAAGCAGACCGGCGAATCAACTTTTCCACGACGTCGGCTACAAAGTGCCGACCATGGTCGCTGATGATGGCACGAGGGGACCCATGCCGGAGGATGATGTAGCGTAGCAGGAAGTCACAAACGTGATCGGCTATTGCGGCTGACGTCGCTTCGGTTGCAGCATACCGAGTGAGGTGGTCTACACAGACTATAATCCAGCGGTTTGCAGTGATAGATCATGGAAAAGGGCCCATCAAGTCAATACCGACGACCTCAAAGAGAAAACATGGAGGCGGTATGGGTTGGGGAAATCCTGGCGGCGCACTTGGACTCTTGTACCGTTGACGATGCTTGCAGCTTGTCACGTATTTAGCTGTAGCCTGACATCCCAAAACCCAGACTATGATTATGAGAGACGCTGTAGTAAAGGACTCCGAAAATTTCGACCACCTGGGGCTCTTTAACGTGCACCCAAATCTGAGCACGCGGGCCTATAACATTTCCGCCTCCTTCGGAAATGCAGCCGCCGCAACCGGGAAACGAACCCGCGAACTGCGGGTCCGCAGCCGAGTACCTTAGCTGCTAGACCACTGCGGCGGGGCACACAGGTGCTTCACGCCCCACTCGCTGCTGAAGATGGTCAGCGGGATAAACTTGCCACACTGCCCTATCGGGGGGTGACCTATGCACGGAGTTGTGACCTCACCTACGTTTGCACGGAGGTGAGTTCAGGCCTGGCACAGAACACATTCACTTTTTTCTCCTCTACCCCACTTCAACGAAAGTCCCCTATCAATAGTAATAATTTCGGCCTCTCGTATGTCTAGCATAACCACCTTAGGCAAAGATCAATTGTTCGTTCTATATATATCATATAGGTAAGCGCTGCAAGCGCAGCAATAGCACAGGTGCTGGAGAGAAATTGTGTGTACAACCAGTTCCGTGATGGTACAAGACATTCCTTATATGTTGCAGTGAATAAATTGGAATTATGTGTTCTACTAGTGTGCACTCTTTTCGCCCTCATTATTCTGGCTCCCTATCACGCGAATAGATTGGTGTCGGTTGAAAAAAAAACATTTTCACTTATCGGCTGTGATGATATCTTGTTTTTCAATGACGCAATTATGAGCCGAGTGAACAAATGATGTAAACAAAGATCTGTGGAAACATACTCGAATATACTAGGATACAATCAGAATAAGGAAGAATGACGTTCCTGGCAACTGTCGCTGAAAGGGTCAGAGCACCTGCCTGCTCTTTCAGAAAAATAGAGCAGAACTAGGCGATCAAAAAAGGACGGGTAAGTGTTCCAAGCAACATTTTCTTTTACTATTTAGGGCGCTATGTTAGCTTTTCTCCGACGATCTGTGACCAAAGGCGGCTATTTTTCTGACAGTGCAACACCAAGATGTATCTTGTGCATAATAGGTGTTGTTGTTAAATCGCTGTGTAAGCACACTCGGCTTTTGTAATTGATTCGAAGGTAATTACATAAGTGCGACATCGAAGATACAAATGTTGCAGCGCATTCATCATCTCGCCCTTACATACTGGCATGCTGCACTGAACAGGCGAAACAATGTCGAATTTAAGGCAGAAATCTCTGTGCAAAGTGCGCTGCGCAGCCAGTTGAGAAATCCTACTTATTGGCCCGTTGCAGCCAGTGGGAGGATCTTCGTACTTTAATTTTTTGTGTCTATAATCTGGTCGTCAACGCGATAAAAGCTGTCGCCTCCATTAGGACAACATACAACGTGGCAGATTGAATACTAATGAAGTAGACACGCAGTGGCTTCTTTGGCATGTATGTCGCAAGAGGCCAGCGACATTGCGCTTTTTTGTCTGTTTGTTTAGCCTATCAGTCAGCTTGTTTTCGGAGCGGCAATCTGTCTTCAGGAAGGTTGCCAAACCACGTGGCAGTTAAGCAGAAGGTTAAGGACATGGCAGCTTTTCCACCAGCTCTATGGCATTGATAACAAGCTCGGCGAGAACGTTGTTATATTCACTTAGGATTAATAAAATGACGGAGAGACAAACAATCCTGTTTCAATACATTATGCTGTTAGCGAACAGGTTTTACACGATTTGATGCGACTAATTATAGCGCTGCTAACGAAACTCTCTGTGTGTCGAGGTTGTACATAAAAAAGAGCACCCATGTTCCCGCTTGCTTTGAACGGTTATGCATTAAAAAATAGAAGGTCACTCACGCCAGCTGGTATATAATAATTCATTCTTACACAACGCCCTTGGCCGAAACATGCCGACAGATCTCATTAACATGGTCACTGAATGCTCCTACACAGATTTGGTGTTTGGTACAGAGAATATTTTTAGTAGTGATAAAGAAGTCCCTATTCTGACGGAATGCGCTGCAGTGTGCGAACCATCATAGCTGCTGCACTAAGGTCTGTATCAGCAAAGTTCTTCCGGTGGAATTTGCGCGTCTGCTAGGTAAACTGTTAGGCTCACTTTCCTGTCTCCTTGCTTTTTTTTTATTAGAACGATGCACACAGAAAAAATTATGACATTTATATAAAACTACAAGTCACAGGTAATACAAAATGCTCAACCTCATGCCTCTTGTTTTCTGCTTGCAGCGGTAGTGATGTGTTCCGGGAATTACAACCAGACGTTGGCGCGCATTTTTCATAATTAACTGAACACATTGCTCAGTATATACGGATTTGTGCTGTCAGTAATCTCATCTCAGTTCAATTATACACGAAGCCCTCAGGAATTTGAGGCGACGTGGGCTAACGCTTTTGTGTTCGTGGTTTATTGTATTATTTTCACGTATTGTACTTCCATTGCCAATTAAGCCTTGACAATCAATCAGAAAGAGGGACAACTAGCAGAAACTTCGCACGCATATAATCCAGCGAACTATTTGTATGGCGGATAATTGCCTCAAGCTTTGAGCTTTTGTGGAATCACCACAATTTTTGCCAGCGGAATTGATTAGGTTGAAGCTTCATATCTATTCATTTCATGGGATGAGTCGAAGTCATCTCTGCTTGCGGCAGATGTGGCTGCCACGCACAACTGCTTTCTAAAGGGTGTACTTGATTTTCTATGAAAGCTCTTGCACGACAAACACTTTTATGAAAATTAATAAAAATACCAGTGAAAAAGAAACAACACATTCGCTAAACCATAGACACTGCTTAGTTGGCATTGAAAATCCAACCTCCCAACTGCCCGCAGTTGACAACGAACTAAAGTGGAAATCCAGTGTGCGTGGGTGCGTGCGTGTGTGCGTGCGTGTGTGTTTGTGTGTGTGTTTATTGACCTCTGGTGGACAGAGCGGGAGTTTGGGTTGAAGTGGCTGCAGTATGTGAGCGTGCGAAGCGCTCCCGCACGCGCTTCGAACAGTAGCCCACCTTCACCACTTTTGTCCTACAAAGATACCGGGACAATGGTCTCTTTGTAAGTACAATAAAGCTGGAGTGTACCCTTTTGCTGCATTGAGTTCTTGCAGCGTCAGCTATCTATCAATATATATATATATATATATATATATATATATATATATATATATATATATATATATATATATATATATATATATATATATATATATATATATATATATATATATATATATATATATATATATATATATATGAGCTCAAGTGAAATATCATCTGCCCTCCACAGCAGCAGCAAGCCCTTGGTTGTCACCAGTCGATCTCGTGGGCAAGAAAGACAGCTCGGTGTGGTCAGCGTTGACTACCGCGGAAAATAAACAGAAAGGGCGTATATTCCTTGCTTCGCATAGATGATGCCCGATTTTTCACAAGGAGCGGAATGTTTTCCCAGTCATGACCGTCGCTCGGGTTATTTGCGAATTCCAATGTGTGAGGATGACTAGCAAAAAAACTGCCTTTGCCACACCCGATGGACTTCACGAATTAAACGTGATGCCTTTCGGACTCTGCAATGTGCAAGCAACATTTCAACGAATGATGGACACTGTTTTGCATAACCTTAAGTGGAAGACATGCTTAAGTTACCTTGACGACATAGTCATATTGTGCTTGAAGTACTTTGTTATTCCCGCTAAAAACATTCTTGCCGGTTTCACAATATTACGATACGTTTTATTTAGCCAAACGCTAACTTGTTATGTTGCTTACCTTCATTAAATCTTATACCACTAGCTAACTTTAGCGTTTGCGAACCACGAGATATTCATAGCTACACTTTATATTTTATTGGGCCTGGCAATATACTTAGCACCCTGTTCTTTTTCTGGTATTCTTGCGTTGTCGTTATAGGCGCTTGCCAAAGCCAGTAGATCAATTAATTGTACAGCCTTCAAACACGATTGCACGTATTGCCGAAGTTATAGCCTGCTCTTCTTTCGGTGGTCAATTTTGTGACGTGTGATAGTGAGTGTGCCCTGTGTAATGGGCACTCGCGCGGAACATGTCGCACTGCTTCTTTGTCGCTGCAGTGGCCACGTGTTGTGGCATCGACCATCACACCCTCTCTTGCCTTTCTCCTTCTTCCCCGTTTCCGCTTCTACATTTCATCTCCGCAAGCAGGGCAGCAAATCGGAAAGCACGCATCTGGTTAATATCCCTGTTTTTGCTCTGAGTTCCTTTCAGTTGTCTTGCAAAATGAGCATATATATATTGATCGACATGTCAAGCCGAAAAGGTAAATGAGCTGGCACTTTCGCAGGCAAAAAATATACAAATTTAAACATAATTTTGCTGCTGAACTATTCACTGTGTTTATTGGCCTCAAACGGTTACATTATCCTGAATATCATAACGTACCGACGTACGTTATCATAGCCTAATTTTACGTGATCAGAGACAAGTGAAGACATGTGTCTCATTTCATTATTGCATAGGTTCTTATCAAAATCAGCGCTCCAGTGGAAACATGCTTGGACGGAAATTATCAAGGACTAAAAATAATACGCCGACCACAAGAGGATCCTAATGCAGTGGCTTTTTGAGGAACACAGCAGCAGCATTGTTAAGAAGATTGTGAACAAGGCTCCCATCGAGACGAAAATACATTTTAATTCTATTGTAGTCAGCGTCCTCTTCTTGTTATTTGGGTTTTAATCACTTCACGCGTAACTACGAAAAAACTCCTCTTGGAATCAAATAGGGCGATTTTGACATTTGTTTTGAGAAGAAACGATTTTATAGAAATAGTAAAAATGGCTTTAAAAATGGTGGATGATTGTGCACAGAATCAAGTATATTTGAGCAAAATAAAAAGTAATCAACAGTCAGTAATATATAGGCCACCTGTGATCAATATTGTCAGATGAGTCACACCGGAAAAGATAAGTAAAACCTCCTAAATTCATGTTTCAATTTCATTGAACAAAAAAAATGATGTTGCACTAGTGACCTGAACAGGCATGGGCAATGTGAAAACTCTGCGAATCAGAGAAGTGAAAATGAAGTCAACTGTGACGGTGTCACGGCAATAATGCATCGTAAACACGTTCTGTAATAGCGGAGGAAGTAGTACCGTACCTGACACCGTTTTCTATGTTACGATTGATGAAACACGGCCGGCAGTATCAAATACGTGACAGAAACCACTTGTACAAACGTGATGCCGTTAAAAGTACACGTGACAGCTGCCACGTTTTCTCGCTTTGAATGGTTGTACAAAAACGAATGCACGTAGCGCTACACGAGAAGTTGTCTTGTTTTCATGCGATAATCAGAAAAGAACAATGTACGCCTATAAATATTTTTTTTCTGCGAGTAACCGATAACCGCCGTTCATGTTGGTATTCATGATGTTGATGGCGTTCTTTTTCTCCAACACTGAAGTTGATTCGTTGAATTTGTTGAAACAGTTTATTTCGAGCTTGGACAAGGGAAGAAACGTTTTGAACAAATACATATAATAATACTATAAGGAGTGTTACGCACGAAATTCATGATATAATTACGACAAATGCCGTACAGGAAATTTCGACCATCTGCTTCTATAGTTAACGATTACACAGTATACTCACGCGTCGTGTTTTCTTTGAATTGCGGTTGGCGTAGCTTGGATCAGACCCCTGAATTTAGGATCAAACAAAGGCCATGTAAAATTTTCACAAGGATGCATTTTTAGACCAAATACATGAACGTTCTCACCTGAAGGCACTAGTGATAGCTGAGATCTTTAACAAAATGAAAATGCTATCTACCCATCGTCAGATGCTACGTTCAAATATATATGATGAGAAGGTGACTGGATATGGAATATTCTATTTCACAACATATCTAGGATTTGTTCTGCTACAGCTACAAGTGCCTGTGCACTGGCCAAGTGACAATCTTTTATTCCTTTATTTATCAAGCTTTGGAAACAGTCTTTGCAAGCAACGTTTTCATGTCACTGTCAGAGCGGCATTTATGTTGCTCCTGGCCTTTTTCTTATGAAACGAGATGTTAGTGGTTGGAAAACATTTGTATGAAGATTCAGTACTCGAAAAAAGAACCCACGCATACATATTCACATATTTTCGATAAAATTAGGTTCTTTCTCCGAGAAATGCTTTTTATGCCCTTAAAATGTTCGCGCATACTATGTCGACCAAGCTGGCCTCTTTTAGGGGCGAAGCTCCTTATAGCGGCACCCGTTCGTCTCCCGTAGTATGTAACAAGTATAACATTTTGACCTCCAAGGTGGTGCCGGTGAGAGACTGCTTCTGTGCGTTGTTGAACAATAAAAAATAGTGCTCAATGTACATGTCAATGGCTGCTAATGGGGAATGAGAGACAGGAGCATTCGGCTTTTAGTTAACGCGCAGGCTGCGATCACCATTAGCAGCCATTGGCATGTACATTTAGCACTATCTGACAAGAAAGGGTTGCTACGTTATACTCGCTGGGTGTAACCTCCTTAGCTTTAGAAAGGTTTAGCGAGCGTTGAGCCGCAGTGCCATGAATACAATGAACTTTTATATACCATGAATGAACTCGAGGTGGTTAAAAATGGGAAGTAGATACGAAGCGCAAGCCGTAAGAAAGTAAAAGCCGAATTCTCCGCCTCTCATTTCCCATTAGCAGCCATTGGCATGTACATTGAGCACTATCTGGCTGAAAAAGTTTGCTACGTCATACTCGCTGGGCGTAACCTCCTTGGTTTTCGAAAGGTTTAGCGAGCGTTCGGCCGCAGTGCCATGAATACAGTGAACTAGTATATACCATGAACTCGAGGTGGTTAAAGGTGGGAAGTGGACCCGAAGCGCAAGCCGTAAGAAAGTGTGCGTGTGCCACCTCTCGTTTAGTCCTTGGAATGTCCGCTGGATGGCGGTGCTTCTATATGGGGAATATATGATGAAAAGATGCGAGATGGTGGTACTTGGAGTGTTTAATAAATGAACGAACGGACACATAGACAGATGCATAGATGGACGCATGAACGGACGCAGGGGCGGCTGAATGGACGAACGCAGGGACGGACGCACGAACAGACGTACGCACGGACGGGCTGATGGACGCATGGATGGTCACACTGACGGACGCATGGACGGATGGAAGCAAGAACGAATGAACGGACGAATGCTTCGCCCCACTCTCCATCATTCACTCCGTGGATACGCTGCAATTTTTTTATATGGTGTTTCAATATTTCATCTTTAATTTTCGCTTTTATCATCTTACGCTCTTTCAGGCACTCAGATGACGTGAAATCTAAAAAAAAACTGTATTAGAGGACCATTTATGCACCGTTCATTTTTTTACAATGATAGCTTTTATGAGATCACAAAAAGGATAACGTGTGGTGCCGTAGCTGTCTGCCACCGGCGTCCGTAACCACTATCGCGCGAAATAAAGAAAACAGCTTAGTAAATGAAAACACCAAGGACATGGCGTGATTTTAACCCTGGTGCTCTGCTTGCTTCCTAATTTTCTACCGCAGAGCCGTGTCATTGCTTGGAACTTTGTTACAAAGCAGGCTTGATGTCGAGAAAGGAATAACGAATCATGTTAGTATGAGTAATAAAGCGTTTTATAACACCAAACGAACAACCATATACGACAATGCGAATTTCATAACGAGTGAGTCGTCCAATGCTTCAATTCTTTCTGAAAGCAAGGATGGAAGGAAGAGCCTGGAAACTGTGGCACACCCCCACGCTGGGGGATTGGTCCAGAACTGGTTACTTCTATGTTAATTTATGAACTTCTTTTAAACTAATGAGAGAAATGAAAGGAAAAAATAAATAGAAGAAATGGATAATTAAAATAACGAACATAAAACGGGAGCAGATATTTTCAGCAACATCAATAAATAAAGGAATAAATGATGCAACTTGGAAAAAGTAATTTAGGAGTAATATTATGTTCTTCAATAAGAATCTCTTTATTTAAAGCTTTATTAAACTCTCGCAAGCCATCGGCAAGTTTTCTGTGACTGAGTCTTATGGACAAAGCCCCCAAAGAAAGCAGATTTGGAGTGCTTAACTACGATCTTACGCGATGGAAGACTGCATCTACTGTGATTTTGCGCAATGCGGAGTATATTTTACAATATATCAGATAATGGTCTGTTGTCTCAGAGACTCCACAAAACCAACCATTATGTAAAAGAGCCAGACCAGCTCTGTGTAAATAAAGATTGTGATAGGGAGTTTGTCGCCTCGGCCAAGTGATTTCGGCTTCAACTGTATGCGTGTGGCATATTTTCTGTTACAACGATGATTCAAGTGTTCAAACTCCAATGTGTTTATTATGGACGGCAAAAAAAAATCTTCTACCATTAGTTTTCACTTGAATCTAGCCCCTATGTATGAATTTAGATGTTGGTAATATGTGAATAACTGGGCCATTTTACCATGACTTATCTAACGCATCCGTCATTTCATTGAGGAAGAGTCCCTTAGGCCCTGGTACCCAAACCAATTTAACCGACTGTATATACGGTGGAACTAATGATTTCAAAGTACTGAGCACGTGGGAGTTCTCATTTGCAGTGAGAGAAGTACACACCAACAGCGAATCAGTTAAAATTATGGCCAAATTAGTTTATGCTGTTAATTTGAAGAGACCCAAAATTATCGCAGAAAACTCTGCTACAAAGATGGCTACAAAATCTTTAATGCGTAGAGATGTATGACTAATCTAGAATAGCAGAAAATATCCAAATTACACATTTTTATTCATTTTGCGAAGCATGCGTCACAATGACGAAGCTAGTTATTGATCACCTAATAACGGTGGCGCATACCAACTTCAGGCAAAATTCTTTATCGTCGTGAGACACTGCATGAAAATTTTCCCAAAATTTCTTTAAAGTGTATAGCGGAAAGTACACTTTTCCGAAGAATGACGAAGGATAACATACCGATTTCCGGCCTACTACACAAAAATTACGATTATTTATAGCGTAGCGGGTACTTATCCAGTGTGCTTGTAGTAGTTACCCCGAGAATGTAAGACAGTTTCGGTCTTTGTGAACAAATTGCCTCGCGCCGAACGGCCTGCTCTCGCAGGTTTTCGGTGTGGCATTTCAGGTTATGCTTTTTCAATGGTGCTCGCGGTGTTCTCGTGGTGCGTTTGGATTCAATACTTTATCATTTCTGGCGCATTCCTTGGGATGTGTATGGAGAAACGTCAAGCAACTACATAAGGGGGCTCGACGCGAACTGGAGGTACAGGTCCAGCCACTGGTGTAGGTAACACGGCTCGCGTGGCTCACAGGCACCGTGCATGATATCCGTCGGGACGTTCCAATGAGCGCGACCCTTTTCTCTGTGTTACCTCTGACAGTGGCCACGCCTATACAAACAGAAAATGCATAAACTACAGGAGAAGCTTATCAGCACTTAATTGGGCCAGTTGGTTCTGCATGCCGACGATGTTGATGCGCTTTGAAGACGCGGATAGGTAATTGACAGCGCACACTTGTCTTTTTCCTGTCCGCATCTTCGAAGTGCACCCACATCGTCGACATGCTGGAGAAGAGTTGCCCGAACCATAGTGAAGATCCGCAGTGAATCTTTTAGACTAGAACTGAAAGCCTTCCTCCGGTGAAATCCCGAACATATGTGTGTTTTCGTCCACGCACACAACCTCAAGAAAAACGCTTATTTCGGCGCTTGTATCACACCGGACATTTTTTATAGAGATCAATGGCGACTCGTAAAAACTTTAGAGATTCACAACCCGGACTGTACATAAGTCAGTCTTGGCATAATAAGGTTCTCTCAACGCAAGATAGCGTCAGCCCTCAATGATAATAATGGCGCTACAAAGCGCAACGAGGCGAGCTCACGCCGTGAACACTGAGTCGTAATAGTTGTAGCGCTAGTCAATGGTCGAAGTGCTGCAGAGGATGTAGCAACTAATACATTGTCGAGTGCCGTAAAAAAAAACGCCGTTAAAATCAACGCAAACAAAAGCTTAGGAACGCTTCATGTGGCCTTAAAGAATGAAATAAGGGCGCCCTTTTCCTTTGTTTATTTTGAAGCCTCGCCGAAATCTCCACACGCCCCGCCACTGTGGTCTAGTGGCTAAGGTACTCGGCTGCTGACCCGCACGTCGCGGGATCAAATCCCAGCTGTGGCGGCTGCATTTCTGATGGAGGCGGAAATGTTGTAGGCCTGTGTGCTCAGATTTGGGTGCACGTTAAACAACCCCAGTTGGTGAAAATTTCCGGAGCCCTCCACTACGGCGTCTCTCATAATCAAATTGTGGTTTTGGGACTGTAAACCCCACAAATCAATCAATCAATCAAATCTCCACAGTAAAAAATGCGAAAAAACCTCATGTGGAAATGAAGCTGCAAAGATTGAAATTTCCACGAATTAAGGTTTCTTACTCTTGCTGCGTTGTCGCACTTGATTCTCTCTTTTTCTATCAGGTTAAAAAAGTTTACCCTGAAGGAGTTATTCACTAGAGCAGCACCTGTAACGAGTGCTTTTTCTTTTACACGAGGTTATAGACGTGTGTAGCAAACGCGTAGGATTATAGCATTTTGCGACATTGCCTATAAGCACACTGAAGCGCACAGAAAAAGGTCAGTTTAAGAGCAAGCACCGCAAGTTATTTGAGGCCAGAGATTAAGATTACACAAGTTTACGTAAGACCCACCCTTTTGACCGGTGTGTTTTAGATTACGAGGTCATTCGGTAAGGTACTTGTTAACCTTTGTTTTCTGAGAAGTCCACTTGTTATAGTATTTTCTTGAAATATTTCGATCAGGCAACATATTTTTGGACTGGGCGCCTCAAGGGTGAAGTGAAATATTTCAAGTTTATTACAAAATGCATGCATTTGACAGAAATGTGTAACATTTTTCACACTTAGTGGTTCCTTGCATGTTTTCTTTATATCATGTAAAACGAATCATGTGATGATTTATAGCGAGTAAAAGTACGAACTTTGGCATTAGAGTACGAACGCGATAGAATGCTGTTGATGAAAGGAGTTAATTCTCGTGCAAAACAGCCCATTGTATCCACTGTCAACCATTTTACACTGAGCAATGTGCACTCTTTACAAGATATATCTTATTTTCAGAATATTAAACGACAAAGCACCCAGTACTAGTACAGAACGCTCTATATATACGTTAATTACCAAGGAATTCTTGTAAGTGTAACTCGCACTTAATGTATGCGCAAGGAAACGAAGCTTGTTAGGTTATCACACTTGTTAACTCATTTTCATAAGTCATTCTGCTGTTAAGCACTCAGTGCAATATTTAATTAGATTGATGAGAGACAAAAAAATAATGGAACTTCCATCTGACCCATAATAAATTCTGGAGTATCCCGAGCCCTTTGCACATCAATTTCATGCAAAGGATTCAGTGGCCAGTGGCCTATGCCACACGTTGAAGAAAGTCTTGTGAGCTAGATTGAGGCCTTCGTGTAATGAAGTACTGTGCACATAGCCGAGGTGTACCAGGTACTATTACTACGCTACCGTGTGAAAGGTCACTCCTTCTTTGACTTGCAGCCGGCACGCATGTTACAGCACAGACGGCCATTTCAGTGATCCGAAGTGTTAGCACCGTTTGTTTTCGCATTCGTGGAAAACTAGGTTACACACAGCTTGCGATGAGTGCAGCTGCGATTAAGTGATACAGGACGTTCTTTGTCACTGCTCTCACTACAGAGCGCACAGACTGCCACTAGCTGCTGCGTCAGCCCACCTTGAGGACAGACTCTTGTCAACAGCGCAGTGTTCAAATGCCAACCTCAGCTGTCTTCGCACAGAAAATCAGTCAAGTCTTTGTTGAACTCCTTCCATCGCAGTGGTGTATTGTATAGGCTGTAGCAAGCCGCGTTTGTTTTTGTTTTCTCTTTCGGTAGTCTGTTTTTTCTTCCCTTTCGTTCTCATCTCTCTTCCACATTCCCTCTTCCCTTTGAACAGGGTAACAAACCAGATTCTACGATTCTGGTTAACCACGTTGCCCTTCTTTCAATTTGTTCGCTCTCTTTCTATAGATCCCTGAGTCATATCAGAGAATATGTAGTGTTTATTACTCTGTTGTGGAATGGACATCCAACATTGCAAGGGCAACAGGCGTTTTACAAGTGCCACCAGCACAGCTGATGATGCGTAACTCTTGATATAACGCATTTATTCACGATTTCTACGAAATGATTGCCGCCTCAATGAGATTGCAGTAAGATTTCCAGGGCTTACTTGCTACATCAATTTCGCTTATTCTAAAAAAAATATCAGTGGCTTAGCTTGGCTATGCCAGGATATACCTAGCGTGAGGTACAAATGGACGGACGGACAGGTGGGCAGACGGAGGAACTGACAATGGAATGGATGCATGGATGCATGGGCAGGCGGAGAGATGCGCGGAAGCTTTAGCGAGCGAACTCAGGCATGTCAAGCACCAGCCCATTAGTGACACGTCACTCCAGAAGCTTTCAAGTGCTTTCCGGTGCGCCAGCCCTGTCTTGTGTGTCGTGACTGCTTCTCAGGCATGCGCAGCTCTTAGTAAGCCACGCAAAACTGCTAACCTTCGACTGGTGTAGCTTACGCTACGAAACGGGACGTTTCCCTCTTGTTTAACCCGCCCAACAGGTCTCATTAGGTTTTCGATGTCTAACCCGCAATAAATTATGTACAACAGCAAATGTTTTTGTTTTTTACTTTTTCATAGGCATGTTTCAAATGGCCAAAGCTTAATGTAGATTCTTTTTCCTGTTTACCTTTTTTCTGATGGATTTCTCAATCTTCCTTTGCGTAGTTTTTTCTTCATGCGCACATCGCGGCTCCTCTTCTTTTTTGAAAGTAAAAAAAATGTATGAAAGCGATGGCTAAAGAAAATGTCTTTTTCTGGAGGCATGGTTTGCTTCAAGGAGACTAGCAAATTCGCATAGCTCATAAATAATGATGAAATCTGCCAGATTCAGTCTCAGTGATCGAGATTTAAGTTAAGTTCATGGATTCACCTCCACGAACAACACAGTGGTGAAAAAACACAGGCGAACAGTGGGCGTAAATTTGAAATAAAAGGAGCATTCACAAACCTAAATGCTACTATTTCAACGTTGATAAGTACAATATAAAGACAGAGAGAACCGAAAGCACTCTTGAAACTCCGTTATGGTTAAAGGAACAACTAAGTTGCAGCACACTTTATTGAAGTTTTGTGAAACACAAAAGTCAAGAAGCATACAAACTCAAGAAACCACCACGTCATCTTTTCATACTGCACCAAATGCGCGCTGCTGAACAAGTTGCAGCATGTGTATCGTGCAGCAGCGTCAATAAATGTGCAGGAATCGCCGTTTAAACTTTCTGACTGTGTCTGTATCCTGTATCATCCTGCTCATCATTTTGAAACATTAAGGCACATCTGCTTTTGCAATTTGTAAATGCCTGACTGCAGATCTGTCTTTTCAGAATTGTATGCTTGCCGTTTACCTTTGAACCTCCACGATAGGGTAAGGTACTTAGAAAGGTACCTTTGCATCAAATGATTCGCGTCATTGTTCGTTAAGGAAGCGTACAAGCAAGATGTATCTGGCGCAAGAAATGGAACCATGTGACCTTTTCCTGCCATTTCTGCGTCTTCTGTTAGCTTATTGCAACCTATCAACTACTAGTTGATTGTAAACCATATTTCCATTTTTTGTTTGGTCATTAGAGCGAGAGAGCATGAACGCATCAATTAAATTAGAGTATGATGTGACTTTCTTTATTCATCCCTCGAAGCAGAAGAGCAGTCATCATCATTATTGAGCCTCCTCACGAGCTAACGCTTGGCCTCGTGGCAGCGCCGGCTCAGCCTTGTCTGTTTCTTTCTTCTTGAGTTCCTTTAAACCTTTCATCGGGCAAGATGTGTTCTTCGCTCGATGTGAGCCGCACCGCAGCAGTAAGGCTCAAAGGTCCAACATATGGTCCTCCCTTATCTGGAATTTAACGAGTTTCCGTTACGTCTTGTTCAGCAACAGCTTCCCGACAAGTGAGTTGAAGTTCGAAGAATTCCAGAAACATTCGAAGATCGTTATCTTTGGCGCCCAACTGGGGGCAAAATAAGGCTCAGAGGTTCAACACATGGTGCCGAAAACCCGGGACCTTTGACGACGCCAACGTCATCGGCGTTAGGAGCCGGAACACTTCGGAAGACGGCGCCTGCAATCTTGGCGAGATACATCGACTGCGGGCGGCAGAATGGAATGATATCCTAGACGACGCCACAGCCTGCAGTCCCAACTGAATGTCCTGTTGTCCGAGGCGGAAGACCACTCGCGAGGAAATCAAGCCATCACGGCAGCAGCAGTAAGTGTATTCCTCGAACGAATAAGCTCATTTTATGGTCAGATAGAGAAAGTGGATGAGGAAATTTTTGATGAGACGCCAGACGACCTGTTGGACAGCGAGACGTTAGACACTGAAGAATACCATGACATATTGTTACTCTCACAGCGAATCTAAGAGTCAAGTTGAACGCATGTCTGGCTCTTCCAGCCCCACTCCTTACAAACGTTCACCCGTTATACAGCTTCCCCAACTAGAACTCGTAAAATTTGATGGTAACCGCAGACAATGGCCGAGATTTTGGACGCAGTTCACATCAGCAGTCCACAACAACAGCGAGTTAAGCACAGCTGACAAGTTCTACTATTTGAACAATTTGGTTACCGGAGCGGCCGCGTCGGCCATAACGGGATTACAACCGGAGAGTGCTTTAAAGACGCTATTGAAATCTTAAAAAAGCGTTTTGGAGATGAACAGATCATTGTACACCACCATTTGCAAGGTTTGCTGGATCTAAAGCCGGTGTCGTCGTCAGCAGACGTTCGTAAGCTGAGGCTACTTTACGACAAGGTACAGGTTGATATTCGAAGCCTCAAGGCTTTTGGCACGAACTCGACAACTTATTGCTACGTGGTTCAGGAAATCCTGCTAAGAGTTCTACCGACGGACATGGTGCTGCGTTTCCATGAGATGCACAAGGCATGCTGGACGGCTGCATCGTCTTTGAATACGCAAGGCAATTCAAACCATGTAATGGTTCTAGAAGATAACGATCTTCGAATGCTTCTGGAATTCTTCGAACTTCAACTCACTTGTCGGGAAGCTGTTGCTGAACAAGACGTAACCAAAACTTGTCGAGCCCCAGATAAGGGAGGACTAAAACCCAGTCATCCACGTGACGTTTCCACGACAGCTGCTCTACAAAGCTCAACAAAAAACCACAACAATGCCTGTTCTGCCAGACTGAAAAGCATTCTGCCGAAGTCTGTGATACGAAGGCTATCGACTGCTCAAACAAAAGGGAGATGCTCATCAAAGCGGGACGATGCTTTCGTTGGCTAAAGCAGGGCCACATGGCAAAAGATTGCAGAAGCCGGTTAAAATGTGGCAAGTGCGCAAGAAGGCACGGAACATCTATTTGCACATCCGACGACATCAAAAACGACAAGAACGTGATATATGCATCGGTCAATATGGTGTCCAAGCAGGCAAGGTTAGTCGTAATACTGCAGAGTCTGACAGCCATCGTATTATGCGCCAAATCATTCGGTCGCTACCGAGTCCTTTTTGACGGCGGAAGTCAGCGGAGCTTCATTACAACCAAAGCTTATAGAAGACTTGGATGCGAACTAATAGAAGAGGAAACGTTGGCCATCGGAGTGTTTGGGGGCGATAATATACGGAGAGTCATGAAGAAGGTACGTGTATCGATTCTCCCTGCGCACCAGAAGTTTCCGATTTCAATAGAGGCGCTGGTGGTGGACACGATATGCACTGGATGCATTGCGGTACCAGAAGAAAATGTTATAAGAGAAATGAACAAGATGAGCTTGGATACGCGAGCTCTCTCTTTACAAGGAGTACAACACAAACAGATTGCAGTCCTTATTGGATCAGACTCTTATTGGGATATAGTAACTGGTACCGTGAATCCTGTGTTCGAAAAGTTGAAAGCAGTCAAGACGAAACTGGGATAAACTGTGCAAGGACCATTGTCTACTGCAGCCGATGTTACACAGTGTGCCAGTATTGCAGTCCTACGATCCACAGTGACCGAGCAAGATATCTCGAAACTTTTAACTCGTTTCTGGGATATAGAAAGCACCGGTATCCAGGCCGAAAATGTAGGGACGACGGTCGCCAAATTGGTGCTGGCAAATTTTGAGAACAACATCAATAAGAAAAACAATCGATATGAAAAGTGGCACTACCGTGGAAATAAGGGGTTGCTCTGGGTAAAAACTACGCAGTTGCACTCAAACGTCTGCACAGTTTGAAGAAGAAGCTTAACAAAGACAGTGAGCTTTTAAAACAATACGAAGCAACTATTCGAATATACCTCGAAGGAGAATATGTTGAAAAAGTACCTACAAAAGAAGACCAACCATCTGGACCCCGGTATTATATGCCACACCGAGCCGTCATGCGTGAGGACCGATCTACTACAAAGGTACACATCATGTTCGACGCTTCGTCTCACGAATCCGGAATGAAGTCCTTAAACGACAATCTAGAAGCCGGCCCCAATCTAAATCCCGACGTAGTGACGCTACTGCTTCGTGTCCGACGCTACAAGATAGCAATGAATACTGATGTTGAGAAGGCGTTCCTTCAAATTGTCTTGCAAGAACACTTCAGAGGTGCGCTTAGCTTCTTGTGGTTCAAGACTTCACCTCAAGTGGACAGCCCATTGCCGGAAACAGAAGTTTGGAGAATGACGACAGTGCTCTTTGGAGCTACTTCAAGGCCTTTTCTATTGACTGCTACCTTAAAGCACCATTTCAGGTCCGAAGAAAATCGCTTTCCTTCGACAACCCGGCTATTGCAAGACTCCATATATACGGATGATCTTCTTATTGGAGCTGACACAATTGAACAAGCTATTCAAAGGCATAAAGAAACAATTGAAATCTTCAAAGATGCTTCGATGAACATTCGTAATTGGGCCAGCAACTACCTCGTTGCATCTGCCGTCTTCGTACAAGGAATCACTTCTTCCGAAAAATCACTTTACACACCTTGATTGATTGATTCATTCATTCATTGATATGTGAGGTTTAACGTCCCAAACAACCATATGATTATGAGAGACACCATAGTAGATGGCTCAGAAGATTTCGACCACCTGGGGTTTTTTAATGTGCACCCAAATCTGAGCACATGGGACTACAACATTTCCGCCTCCATAGGAAAAGCAGCCGCCGCAGCGGGGATTAGAACCCACGACCTGCGGGTCAGCAGCCGAGTACCATAGCCACTAGACCACCGCGGTGGGGCACTTTGCTCACCTTCTGGACCTCTGAAAGTCCTGGGACTGTATTGGAACAAACAGACAGATACCTTTTCGTTTATGCCACAGGATATTCTACAGTTTATGGAGGAGCATCGAATTGCCAAACGCTTTGAGCTCCAGGCTGTTGCAAGAATCTGCGACCCCTTCAGTTTTCTGTCAACATCGATAGTAAGGGTGAAGATCTTCCTACAAGATCTCTGGAGAGAAAACCTCAGCTGGGATGACACCATGCCAATGAAGATGTCAGCTGTCTGGAAAAAATAGAATAAGGAGGTAGCCATGCTACATGAGATCAGTATTCCCAGGTTCCTTGTAGCGGGCAGCGAAGGCACTTATCAAAAGGCAGAACTGCACATCTTTTCCGACGCAAGTGAGTCAGCATACGGTGTTGTAGCCTACCTTCGTACAGTCGACTCAAGTGGTACCGTCCACACTATACTATTAATGACAAAGACAACAGTTGCGCCGTTAAAGACGGTCACCCTGGCGAGGATGGAATTGATGTCAGCTTTGCTTTCAGCCCGCTTATATGCTTACATCATCAAGAACTGTGACTTGGGCATTGGTGACGAAACATTTTGGTGTGATCCCAGATTACTCTTTGCTGGAATTACAAGGACCCCCTTTCTTGGAAGGCATTTGTACGGAACAGGACGCAGAAGATCAGAAATTTGACAGAATATTCTCGATGGTGATTTTGTCATAGAAAAGAAAACCCTGTAGATTAGCTCACTCGAGGCTTGACTGTACACAAACTGAGTGGATCACAGTTGTGGTCGTATGGACCCGGATGGCTTTCCATGTCTCATACATGCTGGCCTGAATTCAGAGGAAAACTTGACCTCGAAAACGGAAAACATGAGGCAGCTGAGACGGGGCCAGAAATCATTATCCACTCTATTACCAAGAGAACATCGATGCCAACGCTGATTGTAGCGAACGATTCAGCAGCCTCACAAAACTTGTAAGAGTAATGACATGGGTTTTTCGTTATGTTAAAAAGTCAAAGAAGGAAAGCGATAGGTTCGAGGAGCTGTCTGCTGAAGAAATTCAACAGGCGGAGTGCTACTTGATTCGCGTAGAACAGAGAGCTCACTTTGGTAACGAAGCCAACTGCGTCGCAAACGAGAATCCGATTCCTTTCCAAAGTCCACTTGGACAATTAAGATTTTTCCTCGACAACAACTGGCTGCTTCGGGTACAAGAAAAAGTTCAGGTGACGGTCGACTCGCACGGTTCTCGCCATCCAATCCTCCTACCGAAAGACTCTCACCTCGTTATTGTATTCATCAATCATGCTCACGAAAAAGTCTTCCACGGAGGAATACGAGACACACTCACTAAAATCAGGGAACCATACTGGATTCCACAATTACGACAGCTGGTGAAAAAAAAAAACGACGGTGTGTCATCTGCAAACGCCTACAGTCTAAACAGTTGAGCAAGTTTCACCTTGTATGCCCCAGGATCGTTGTAATCAAACCCCTCCATTTCTTGTGGGTGGAGTAGATTTTTCGGGTTCATTTTACATCAAAGAGCATCTTCACCAGCGCTCTTACATCGCTCTTTTTACTTGTGCTGTAACAAGAGCTGTACACTTGGAACTTGTTGAAGATTTGACGACGGTGAATTCCTTTGGGCACATCCGAGATTCGTATCACTTCGAGGCCTCTGTCACACAATTTACAGCGACAATGCCCGAACCTTCGTCAAAACGTCCAAAGATCTACAGAAGCTCTGGCGAACAATACGGCATCCCGATGTACTTGCATTTTTTTCTTCCTCGAAATTTCAGTGGAAATTTATTTGCTCGAGTGCTCCTTGGTGGGGCGAATTTTACGAGAGACTCGTACGTTCTGTGAAGACTTGCTTGAAGAAGATGCTTGGTCAACATTTGGAAAATCAGACAGAGTTGGTCACTTTACTAACGGAAGTGGAAGCAGTAATGAAGTCTCGGCCTTTAAGATATGTGTACAATGACGTGAATGAGCCGCACCCTCTATCTCCAGCAGATTTTCTCGTTGGAAGAAGACTGACAACACTACCACCTCACGAGCTCAAAATCAAAACCGAGTGGACCAACGATCAACTGAAGAAACTTTGGAGCAAGAGAGAAGAGGATTTGCAAACTCGCTGGTCTTGTTGTTTAAAGGAGTACCGCAATGAACACAGGATATATACATTCAACCAAGCAAAAATAAATCACATATTGAAGAAAGGCAATGTAGTTCTACTCGAAGAAAAACATCGTCCAAGGCAACTGTGGAGCTTGGTTCGCATAGAAGAACTGATCGGTGGACGGGACGACATCGTGAGGACTTGCTTTCTACGCTTGCCCGACGGCACTGTTGTGAAGCGTCCTGTGCAGCTAATGTACCCATTGGAAGCCACCTAGCGTCATCTGTTGGCACGGGAGACTGTTGTGACTTCCTTTATTCATCCCTCGCAGCAGAAGAGCAGCCATCATCATTATTGAGCCTCCTCACGAGCTGACGCTTGGCCTTGTGGCAGCGCTGGCTCAACCTTGTCTTTTTCTTTCTTCTTGAGTTCCATTAAAGCCTTTCATCTGGCAAGACGTGTGCTTTGCTCGATGTGAGCCGCGCCGCAACAGTAAGGCTCGGAGGTCCAACAGAGTATATATACTTAGAAAACAAAACGCCAGGCCTTCGCACACTATCACAGTGAAAACAGAATGTTTTTTTTCAAGTCGGCCCTATTTAGTATTTTTTTCTGAAACACTGTTGGAGCAACTATAACATGCACTCTTTCATGGTTCCCAATACGCAATAAACTACATGAACTGTTTACTATATTATTATTTGTCATTCTTATAAGAAGTGTGGTACCCGCTACACAGTTGTTAGATATTACGTGAACTTTTCTGGTGCCATGGCTGACGACAATGAAAAGGTATATCTGAGGCTTTTGTTGCGAAATGCAGCAATCAAGGACCAACTCGTCATGCAATTCACATTGTGTATTGCCTGGTTGTTACTTGCCGTTCTAAACGCTTGATCATACATGTTAACCCGATTCATTACCCGACATGAAGCCTGCGTAGGGTCAGTTTGCAACGGAGTTTCAAGAGCCGATCAAAGGGTTTATTTTTTATACTATGGTGGCTGTCTAATCTTGCTATTATTCAGCCCTTGTCAGTCGTGGTATTATTTGTTGTCTCATCTTTGTTTTGCCATTTCTGTTGGTCATTTTTGTTGTGAATTGTAATATAATTATTTTCTCTTAGTGTGTGGGACGTCTCAGATCAAAAAAAAAAACGACATAGCTTAGTGGCAAAAGACTGGGCTGCCAAGGAGGGGAGCCAGGTTCAATCCCCGCTTCCTCCTGGACATTAGTTCTTACTTCGTTGTTTTTTATTTGTTACTGTGATTACGAACATCGGCGGCGATGGAGAACTACGATGCCAAAATCGTCTCTGATGTAATCTCCTAACAGTTCACGCTGTACAAAAAAAAAAACGATTATAGCGCTGCTTTATATTTGCTCTTATTAACCGGCGCACCCCTCCTCTTATTGGATAAAAAAGCTTTTTTGTCGTGCTTCTTTTATAAACGTTTGTAGAAGCGTTGGCTTAAATAGCATACATACGATGGCAACAACACCTTAGAGCGCAGCTCTTCAACCCCTGTTTCTGCGTTGGGTCATTTAAGGTTTAGACGGCTGACAGCGCTTAGTGCAACGGCTGCGCTGTCGATGAAAATGTTAAGCCCTTCTTGTGTCACTGCCCGCCTTGCACGAATAAGAAGCCTCTCCTCCATACTGCTCTGCATCACCTGGACGGAAACAGTATCATAGTATATAGATTATAGTAGAATCATGTGTCTGCTCATCACAGCTCCGCAATGCAACTTAACCGCAGCGGCCCCTTTTCAACGATACCTGAGTGTTTCATCACCTGTTATATTAAAATCGGAGTGGTTGCGCCTCCTGAACAGTGTTTTTCTTTCTCTGCGCGTTATCAAGTTTTTTTTTTCATCTTCCTCCTGCGTGCAGCATCAGCGTGCCTCCTTGTCTGTAGTCATTGAATGAATGAACATAGCGACACATGCAAGCAGAGCATGGAGAAGATGGAAGAGGAAAAAACAAAAGAAGGAAAATAATTGAGAAGAAACCAGGGATGTTAAACAGTCTGGCATATTCGGTATGCTACCCTGCACTAGGAGAAGGAATGGGGGATTTGAAAGAAGAGGAAAGGAAGAGAGGGGGAGCACACATGCACTCACGTAACGTCACAGCGCAGAGATGTGCCGCAGTAGATGGCGAGATAGCGACCGACACAGTAATCCGCACGGAAGGTGTGTGGTCAGCGGCAGCTGCTGTAAATATACATATTACCTGTTGCACATCGCCAATATCTAGATTAGCGAAGCACTCTACGCGCCACCCATCGATTCATTTACAACGTTCCACACTTGACACATTGTCGTATAGGCAGTATATCAGGAAGTGAAAACGCGTACGAAGCTTCGCACAAATTTCACATTAGTAGGTATCAAAATCACCGATAACTTTTTTTTTTTTACCATCGCGACTCAAACTTCACGTTTTACAACATAATGAGATGCTAAAAATGTGTTGAAAGCGGTGAGAATCAGTTGGGAGGAAAAAAAAAGAAAACAAGGTTGTTCGCTCTCGGAGCGAGAAATAAATAAATTGAAGAGCTAGCGTTAACTTCCACCTAGTTAGATGAGTAGCGTGTTCAGTCAACACTTATAATAAAGAAAAGAACAACCTTAGCGATGGATTAACAACCATATTATTTACTGTCTCACTATTTGTTTCCAAAATGCGTTACGATCGTGAAGCCATGAGTCAATTCAATTCCGCTTTATTACAGTTGGGGGTAAAACTGCTGTTGAAGGACCATCCACTTAACCTGAAGAATGTTCTAGACTCCTATAGGCAGTAGAGAATTTTTAAGCATAAGCGTCACCACTGTACACACCAGAAATGCACCTCCTTAACGGGCGATTCATGGCACTTGCTTTCGGAAAGGAAGGAGCGAACCAAAATTTTTCGAGCTTTCATCTCCTACTCAAGAAAATAACATTATATATGAATCCTTTCACGTAAAAAAAAGCATGCTGAATGTATAGGTAAAGAGGACACTTTAATACAAATATACAATGACGTTTCATTGCTTTTTTTTTGGTGCTTCCACGCACGGAAATCCCCTAAGACCTTTGAGGTAAAAGCTGAGTTCCACTTTTGCGACAGCACTCTCCTGGAAAACATTGGAAGTTTGCAAAAGTCATAATTGTATCAGACAGTCCTAGATTTCCGTTCGGCACAAGTCGTCTTTGCCTTTGAGGCACTTCCTTTGAGCTACCGTTCGAGGAGCAAAAAGGCAAGGTGTCCACTTCAAGCATCATCCATACTGCAGCAATCACATTAAGTGATTCGTGCTTCATTGCTATAGTATTACAAAAAGAACACATAGTAATACTATTAGTTGTGGTTTCTCGTTCCTAACCATTATTTCACTATTTAGAAATGCCACATTAAAGGTTTACAGAAGCTTGAGTCATCTGGTTGTCTTTAACGTGCACGTTATCTAAGTAAATAGGCCTTACGCATTCTCGTCTCCATTGTAAAGGCGGCCGCCATGGCCTGGATTCAATCTCGTGAGTAGCGGGTTTCGTAATCACTAGACCACCATGGCTAGTCCAAACAGAAGTCGCTGACTTAGAACTGTACTCGATTATAACTGTACCACCTGCAGTGTGTTAGAACAGCTTAAAGGGTGAAGAGATAAAAAGGTGTGCAGGAAAAAAAAGGGGCTTCGAGGAGACCTGTTCGTAAGCTTGTTATATGGTGCAGCCCTTCGTCCTCAATATTGGACACCACCAAAAGGCTTATTTAATGTATTCTCGAATGCGACACACACACACAAATTTTCCAAGAATTTTGCGGCCTTTAAGCACAGCTGACTTATCATTCTTGCAATTGTTATACAGTACAGGTGAGAATGCGCGCACGCGACTCTTCTGTATTACCAAGAAAATAAACTATATATTTAATTATTTTGTCCTATACGTGTGGCTTTTTAAAGGCAATATATTTTTAGTGAAATGCAGTCGATTTCAGCGTGTCTGTCTGTCTGTCTGTCTGTCTGTCTGTCTGTCTGTCTGTCTGTCTGTCTGTCTGTCTGTCTGTCTGTCTGTCCTTCTAGCCACCTACGACATTTAGCTCTCCAGGCTGTTTCGATAATGGCATAGATACCAAAACTGGTATGTCACAACATGACTGCATGACGAGCATAAGCGAGTAGTCATAACATGAAAACCTTGACATGTAGGACATGTATGCCATGACTTATATTTTATGGTCTTGCTGCTCTTACGGTGATTTCGTTTTTTCTTGGCATGTTGCAAAACTGGCATCGTATGACAGGACTGCATGGCGAACAAAAGTGACAGACCCTAACATGAAAACCATGCATGACAATCATGTCACGGTTTTCAAGTCATGTAAGCCTTGACTATACGCCATGCTCATGGTGCGCTCGCGGTTGCTTCGCTAGCTTCACAAATACCAAATTTGGTATTACGGTACGTGAATGGATGACGAAGGTATATATGTGACTGATGCAAAGATGATTACCATGAGATTCGTGCAATGTAACAACACGACAACATGCTACGCTAATAGCACAATTGTGGTCGTTTCACTAGCTCAACATACATCTAAGCTGGTATGACGTGATGTGAATAGACGATGACGGTAAATGACACCTCCAAACATGATAATCATGGCATGCGTGTCATGTAAAACATTACTACATGCTACGCTCATAGCGCACTCGCGGCCGTTTCGCTTACTCCACATATAACAAATTTCGTATCACGAGACGTTAATAGACTAAGAAGGTAACTGAAACCTCCAAATATGATAATAATGACGTGGAAGTCATGTATGGCCTAATTTACGTCTGTCTTGTAACGTTAGGTTGACTTTAAAGGAACATATCATTATTACTCACTCGTTCTTCGCATATAATCGATTCCATCGTACGTGAGATCTGCGAATTTCTCAGTACTGACCAATAAAACGTAAGTCGCTGTGAACGCTCAAGTTGTACACGTTGCATTGTCACAAATAATTCACCTGTTTGCGCCAAAAAAATGTTTGAGGCGTTTTTTTTTCTAAGAGAACCAAATGCAATTTAACTGAAACTGAGAAAAACGCACTTTTATTCTATACTGATAAAATTGTCGAGCCTGCTCAAACAACTTTTTGCCAGTATTATCCTCTCCCCTACATGCCACATATCAATTTTGCGGCTAAAATCTGCATAGACCTATATCGTCAGTATTGAGGAGTAAAGTTTGTGTTTGGCTCCTATAAACTGCCATACTTCTTTCGGGCAATAATTATCTCGTAAAATAAGTGTGAAATGAATCGAATGTATGGTATAGCAATATTTTTGATGAAATTACCATCATTTTTGAGCTTGCGTTCGTGGCGTGCTTCGTCGCATGAAAGCAATAGCAATTACTAGACTTAAAGAGCGAGTAGTTATTCTTGCAGAAAAGGCACTATTCTGGACTGTCATCAATGTTGTCTTGTTGTTCCACCTTTTGGGCAGTTCGTAGCGCATTCTTGCGTTTATTTGGGGTCTACACTGTGTCTGTATGTGTTGCCGGTAAAATGTTCAAGGCGAAATTGATGGTACTGGCTCAATCAACGCACGAGGTTATCTTTGGCGTAGACGTTTTGGGGCGTAGCTCCCTATGCCATAGGTCGTGCGTCCTTGATGTATCTAGTAGTAGTTGTGGATAGCCACCTCCACGGGCGGAATCGAGGAGCGGCACGCGCCCACTCTTATCAATTGATGAGGAAAACAACCGGCGCACGTTAATCCTAAATAAAAAGATAGTTGTTTCTGATGAGCTTACAGAGACGAGTATCGGTGACTTAATCTCCAATAAAGTTTGCCTTGAATTTGATGATTACTAAAAAAATTGTATCAGAAGGACGCACTTTGAGCACTATCTGACCAGAACGTGTTGTCACGGTAAACTAGCTGGGCGTAACGTTCTTGCTTTTAGCAAGGTTTAGTGAAGGTTGGGCTGCAGTGCCATGAATATAGTAGTGAACTAGTATATAGCCATGAACTAGAGGCGGTGAAAGGTGGGAAGTAGACACGAAGCACAGGCCGTAAAAAAGTGCGCGAGTGCCACCTCTCATTTAGTTTTTGAAATGTCCGCTGGATATCGACACTTCTATATGCTGAATATATTTATTATTTATTTATTTATTTACCAATACTGACAATCTCATCAAAGATTATAGCAGGGAAGGCATATGGAAACGAATATTTGTTTACACAGATTCACATTGATCGAAAACACAAAAAAGCCGGTATTACAAAATGACATGTAAATCATAGGTTATACATTGCCGTTATAGAACACACAATCAAACAATTTTAGTAATAGCAAAGCAAAATCACGAACTAGGTTATCGTTGAAAATGACCGCAAAAAGATAATACATGCATTTGTAATATGGGGTAAGGAAAACAAGTAGGCATTTTTATTGAACAACTTATTCGCATAATTTTATGAACAATAAACTAACCGAAAAACAAGTCACTTGAATGTAACAATCATAAAAAACAAAACATTTGTATTAGCAATATGACACTCGTTTATTTTGTATATTGATGATGTGATGTTAGTGCGATTTGCGAGGCAAGCAATTTGCTTTCAATCACAGCTGTAAACAAGTTTATGGATGATTCAGTGCTTAAGGTGGGTTTCAGCGAGTTCCAATCTTTATTAGTTAGATAAAAAATGAGTATTTAAAGCAATTAGTGTTAAAAGAGTATTCTACAAGAGTATGGTAATGGTTATGATGGGTTGGTCTGCCGTGAAAAAAAGATAGATACCTTGAGGTATCTATTTTTATTATGTTGTGGAGTAATTGAAACATTAGCTTCAGTCTTGTTAGTTTTGTTCAGTTTTGCAGTGTTAAAATGCCAGCGTTATTGAGTAGGTGCGTCGGTGAGTGCGTCAGTATTTACTTGCTAAAAATAAACATTATTGCTTTTCTTTGAACTGCCTCTATTTTATTAATCTGTTGGTGGGTATACAGGAACCAGACAGGGCTGGCGTAATCTAATACAGATCTGACGAGGGTAGTATAAGCTATTAGTTTTGTATTTGGTGGTGCGAGTTTAAGACGTCTTTTCAATAAAAATAGTCTTTTTATGGCTGTGCTAGTAATACTATCAATGTGGATATCCCATCTGAGATCTTTTCAAGTATCCCATCTCGCATCTTTTCATATGATGAAAATATGCGAGATGGCGGTACTTGGAGTGTTCACCTGATTGACGGACAGACAGATAGACAGATGCACAGATTACCACTCGGATGAATGGAAGGATGGACGGACGCATGAATGGACGAACGCATGGATGGACTAATGGACGAATTCACGGATGGATGGACGCATGAACGAACGCACGGGCCGATGAATGAACGGATGAATGGACGCACGAATGGTCACACAGACGGATGCACGGACGGACGCTTCGCCCCGTTCATCATCATGCATTCCTTAGATATGCTGTGATTTTTCTGTGAGAGTGCCGTGCGACCGTAGACTGTGAAGCAGGTGAGGTTCTGTTGTCGACACTTGCAAAGAAGCCTGATTGTGAAAAAAGCAAACTTCATTGTAGCTAAAGATGCACTTCTGCTAGCGTAAATGGCTGGCGTACAATTTTCCACTTCGAAAAAACAGACTCGAGTTTGACTTCACGTGACATTGTGATTGAGCCGTAGCCACCCACTTTGAGTGAAGAAAGACATCTTTGTAGCACGCAGTTTTGTATCTCTCGAAGATGAGAAGGCTCAATTGTGGGTGATGAACAGCTCACCCGAGTCGATTGTACTACCACATGGTATGCGCCAGGCCCTGTTTGAAAAGCAAAGCAGTATCTGCGTTGGAGCTTAAAGCAATCATGCAAAGGCGGATCCCAATGAAACTTCCGGCATGGAAGCTGAATTCTCGAAATTGATTAGCAAGTCCATTTTCTCGCACAAGCGCTGAGCCCTGGTTGCACTACTGGCGAGTCATAATAGAGCATTTTTTTAATTGCGACAACGACTTACCTTCAAGGGAAGTCGTTAAAGGCAAGACGAGTATGTTTGTTAAATGTGCGCCGTTAGGTTGGTGTTGTGTATGAAGTGAAGTAGTGCCTTGTGGAATGTGTTGTCATGTTCCAGCGATTGTGACTGGCTGTGTCGCTATAGCAAATGCCGGCTTGAAGGAGGCTATGGGATTGTTCTTGCTGCAACCCTTTACATGTCTATATAAGGTGGTATGCAACTGCTTGCATCGCTGGAGTGGGACAATATGAACACGTATCACCAACTCGTAGATGTGACCAGTTCCATGATAATAAAATGGCCGGTGTAAGGGTCACCCCTGCCCGAAGCCTCCTAAGCACAACTTGCTCCACCCTAGTAAGGTGAGGGGGGTGAGAGCAGACACATGGTGGAATGAGACCACGTGTATCCTGTTGGAGAACATTTTTACGGATATGGAGTAAGTTTAGGGGCTGAGGTGGAAGGGGAATGTCTGAAAGGTCTATGTCTGGAGGGCAGTGCGCCTGCTGGTCAGCAACAATGTTGTGTGGGTTCGCAGCATGGCTTTGAATCTATCGTTCTTTTATGCAAGAAATTATATTATGGTTCAGCTTATGAATCGCTTCGCAAATCTCGATCACCTTGCGTACTTTCTTGAGCTCCGTAATAGCTCCTAACGAATTCAGTGTATACGTAAATCTGCTAAATTCTAGGCAGCTTAGAGGTGGCATCTTGGATTGCGTCTTGTATGGCTTGAAGTTCCATCATATGAGGAGTGTATTCCGGAGATAGATAATGCTGGTGACCACTGACAAAATTATGCGTAGTACTCAGGAATGATGTCCTTCCGCCGACTTCTAGGATAGCAGCATCTGTATATAGTTTGGAGGTTCTAGCACGTGGGGCCTCAAAGATGGAGCGTTCGTCAATTGTGGATTGATTGATATGTGGGGATTAACGTCCCAAAACCACCATATGATTATTAGAGACGCCGTAGTGGAGGGCTCCGAAAATTTTGACCACCTGGGGTTCTTTAACGTGCACCCAAATCTGAGCACACGGGCCTACAACATTTCCGCCTCCATCGGAAATGCAGCCGCCGCAGCTGGGATTCGAACCCGCGCCCTGCGGGTCAGCAGCCGAGTACCTTAGCCACTAGACCACCGCGGCGGGGCGTCAATTGTGGGTTATACATCGGGCTGAGATACCGACCACGCGCGCTCACAAAAAAAAATTGATACTGGCTATTCTAATCCTCTCCGACAAAAGCCGTATCAAGTGTCCGCGTCCAAGCGCAAGGTTATTGCTGAACAATTTTGCGAGATGCTAGCCACCGGTGTCATTCAAGAATCGTCAAGTCCCTGGGATGCGCCTGTTATCTTGGTTAAGAAAAATGACGGGTACTGGAGGTTCTGTGTTGATTATCGGCGTCTCAAGTCTATAATCGAGGAGGATGTGTACCCACTCGCTCGTATCGATGACATCATCGACTGCGTGCATTCGGCTTCCCATTTTTCTTCGGTAGACTTGCAATCCAGGTATTGGAAGATTCCCATGGTTCCGACTAATAAAGAAAAGATAAATTTTGTTGAGCCTGATGGTATGTTTGAATTTCATGTTATCCTGTTTGGCCTGTGTAATGCTCCGGCAACATTTGAACGGTTTATGAATACCGTCTTGCGGAGCCTGAAATGGAAGTGTGGTTACCTTTGGACGAACGTTGCAGGAACATAATCATCCCCCCGACGTTGTTTTAACAAGTTTGAGGAAAGCTGCCTTCACACTGAACTAAATAAAATGTTGTTTCAGTCGACGTGAAACACTAATTTTAGGACACTTCGTCGACAAAGGTGGCGTACGGCCCGGCCCACAGAACGTTGACGCCGTCAGCAAGGCAAAGCATCCCCTGTCTCTCCAGGAGCTGCGAAGCTATCTGGGCCTATTCGCTCTTATTTTCACCGCTTTTTGCCTAAGTTCCCCCATCACCCGAGATAATCACAGAGGTTCGGAGGGAAATTCAATTTGCACATAAAGAGTTTGCCGCTGAGTTTGGTAAGTTTTGCATATAAAGATGAAAAGATGAACAAAAGATAATTATTATACATACAATAAAATTGCATAGGCCCGAACACTGGCCGCAACGTAACAAGCGTAAAAAAACAGTTTTCTTCCTGCTCCTCTTACGCTAAAGAACATCAATTCACAAGGTCGAAGACTCCTCTTAACTTGTGAAGGAGATATATGTACAAAAACGCCAATGCTTACCATAAGTTGCAGAAAGTGACAAAACACTTCAGATGATTCTGAGGACCCTGTAGTAGTTGCTGGTTGGACGCTGCCTTTGGTTATGGTTTTGCATAGGAACGCGTGCTTTGCTTCTTTGTGCCTCTCGAGATGGATTGGGGGCCTACTGTACTTATTGAAACAAAAAGCTTTCCGAGTGCTCGGACTATGCTGTGATGTGTCGGAATTGTGTAATGCGGCATTATAAACGAGAACGTGCCTCTGTGACAGTGCTATCCGGGCTCGTAAATATTGGGTTACCGAATGAAACTTTCGTTAAAAACAAATTAATTAAAAATAGAAGACCAACAGCCACAGCCGTCACTGCTGTAAGAAGCAGCAGAAGGTGTTTCGCGCGACTATAGAAACGTTCTCCAGCCGGCCCGGTACTTGATGTGCCAAGACTCAGCCTCTGTACATACAATCATATTGGTGGTTTCCCAGCGCCCTTGCCATATGGGGTGGTTATCGAATGGCGCTCTCTGCTGTACCAACTTCACCTCCTTGAATCATCATCAGCTCGAGTGAAGTCATGTTTTTCTTCCTATTTTGAATTTTACATCATATTGACGGGGGGGGGGGGGGGGCTTAGCATTTGTTTGACTTTACTGACGGTGCAAGAAGGCTTTTCATGGTATAGGAACCCGAACAAAATCTTTAAAACCGGAACAGTCTTGAAGTTTTGTTAATGCAGCATTTGAATATACGTGTTCAATATCAAAGCTATTTCAGGGGCTCTCGATATGAAAATTTTCAGATCCTTCAGTTATGACATTTAATATGCTCTTTTCTAATAATTTTTGTTTCACAAAGCAATGAAGGTTTCCACCTCAATCGATTGATTGATATGCGGGTTTAACGTTCCAAAACCATCATATTATTATGAGAGACGCCATAGTGGAGGGCTCCGGAAATCTGGACCACCTGGGGTTCTTTAACGTGCACCCAAATCTGAGCACACGGGCCTACAACATTTCCGCCTCCATCGGAAATGCAGCCGCCGCAGCCGGGATCGCATCCCCTGACCTGCGGGTCAACAGCCGAGTACCTTAGCTACTAGACCACCGCGGTGGGTGTTTCTCCCATCAATTCATTATATGGTATGAAAAGAGCTCATACCCTACGTGCTTCATAGTGTTCCCTTCACTTGCTCATTGTGCAGTTACTGATAGGTAAACTAATAACCACTGAATACACTGATCATTCCACTTTTACCTATTCTTTCCGCATCACCCACTCTGAGGTTGTCTGATATCAGAAGTAGGTTTCAAGAAAGAGTTTACAATGTCTTTGGCTTTATTTTAAATCTTCAGAATGAATTCTCCAAGTTCGGGTGTTTACCAAGCACAATAGCTCAGGAGACAATTTCACATGTCAGCTCTATTTCTATTCACTGATAAGGTCTTAGTTCTTGTAGTCCTTTTCATGGTGTGGTGCAAAGGCATCCTTAAGAAAAAATAACCTTTTTTTTTCAGTCTTCTGAATTTGAGGTAACGCATGATGCTGGGCTAGTTGTCCTACCGCTTTTGAAGACGTGTTTAAACTGGGCGAATAAGACAGCACGCTGCAATACATGCTTCGTGTATGTGCTTGTTATGTGTTTCCAACATCTTTTCTTATTCGCGGACTAACCTCGAAGTTTGTGAAAAGGGAAACAAAATTTCCTCGCTAGGGCAATAAAGTTTATCAAATACCCACGCGAGCGTGCACTGCTATCAAGTTACGCACAATGTACGCTGCCACTGGGTCTCCTTAATTCTTGATGAAACTAAATGACACTCGGTTTTTTGGGAAGACATGCATATTTGTGCAAAGGTGTCACCTTAGGTGTCACAGATGCCGCTAAAACCTATAGAGAGCGAATTACCTAGTGCATTTTTCTCAATTCTAAACTCGTGAGAACGAAAACTTAATTTGGTAACGGTCACAATGTATTAGTCTCAATCAACTCAAAATGTTCAAATCACGGCATAAGCGATGTGGCTAACAGAGCCTGCATGGAGATTAATGTGTTGCCTAAATCGCAATGTACTCATCAACATTCCGTTTAGAAGCCTTCCGGTTTCCCCTGTGGGATACATTTTAGGGTTGTAGAATTTTTCGCCTCATGAACGGGAACGGCCTACGCGTTCACCAAAAGTCTGTTTGAGGCCCTTAAGCAACCAGAAAAAATAAGCAGCATGAACGATGCCAATATACAGCACTAGCTTTTGCAATCACACTCCTTCATGCCATCCCGAAATCTATGGTGATATCATGCGTATGTTAGAGTATTCTTGCGCGAATGTGTTTTAGTTGGAATAAAGCAAACCAAAATGCTCTAAATCTTTTCATTTGCGATCATCGAAACCAACTCTTCGGAAAGAATAAACTAAAGCCTAAAGCATTTCATAAAGAAGTAAAAGAAGTGGCTAACGGAATAGCTATAGCGAAACAGCAAGATCTTATTCTGCCATAGGTCAACATTAGGCAAGCGTCGGGTCTTTTTCACAGAGCAGTTTGAAGACCTTGCATGGTTTTGGGGTAGAGTACCCAACTGTCACTTAATTCAATTTCGTTTTAGTTCGGTACGGATCCTAATTTTTATTCTTTAGACTCGCTGAGTCAAGGCTACTGATGTCAATGTGTCTTAATACTTTCGTATTTAAATTATCAATCTCCGTCCTCGTCGTTCCAGGGTAGACATAATTTGTCAGTCGCCTGTGGCACATATCTGAATTACGCCCCAGGTGGTCTAAATTTCCGGAGCCCTCCACTACGGCGTCTCTCATAATCATATAGTGGTTTTGGGACGTTAAACCCCACATATCAATCAATCATATCTGAATTACGCGGTTCGCGTTATACGGATATGTGGCTCACGTGTCTGGAACAAAGGGTTTGATGACGCATGCGGTGAGACTTTAACATGACACATGTGTTCACCAGACATTCATGTTCATCAGAACCTCTCACCCTACGATACCAGTTTTGGTCTACATAAAGAAAGGAGGTGATAACGAGAGTGCCAAGACGTAGCGGATGGATAGATAGATAGATAGTTATAAGAGATAAGTAAATAGATAGATAAACAGACAGACAGACAGACAGACAGACAGACAGACAGATAGATAAATAGATAGATAAATAGATAGATAGATAGATAGCTAGATAGATAGATAGATAGATAGATAGAAAGATAGATAGATATGATAGATAGATAGATAGATAGATAGATAGATAGATAGATAGATAGATAGATAGATAGATAGATAGATAGATAGATAGATAGATAGATAGATAAATAGATAGATAGATAGATAGATAGATCTGTTTCAGTGCCTTAGCTTGCACAGAAAAATGCTTTAAATTTAGTAATTGCTGAAGCGTGTGATCTCGCATGAGCATTGACATTGACTTTCCGTAAAACATAACCAATGCACGAAATACCTAGTAAAAACGTAAAAACAAGTTCGCTGTGCGATGGCGGAGAGTACAAAAAGAAAAGCACCTGCACATTAAAAGTACCCAGAAAGGACTTTTCTTCAGAAACGCACAAAGGTGAAATATACAAATGGGCGCACTTTGTTGCAGACAAAAATAAGAAAGCAGTTTACAATTTGGCACCAGTAGCCTGAAGCTTTCGTTTTCTCTTGTCTCGGACACAGTTTGCGCAAGGTGAGCGTAATGCGATATCTGGATGCTGTCATGTTTTTTTTTTTAATGCACAGGCATTTCGAGTACGCAACACTTGCGGCTGAGAGGCCTGACCCCCGTATTCTAGAACGTCTCTTCCCTCGACGCTTCACCTTCAATTGAGAAAGCCGATGGGAGCACCGTCTCTAGGCACGGCAAGTCGCGGCATATCAGTGATTATCTGCTGCAGTTCTTGAGTTGCGCAGCGTCATTTTCAGCCGAGTGGTGGCGCAGTACTAACTCTGTCAAGTGAAGGGTGGAAGTGGAGTCGAGGAGCGTCTGTGACTACGGGGGTGAGGCTTCTGCGGAATTGTGACACCTACCAGCATAGCTTAGACTTTCATAATATGCCCGAATAATCTCTCTTTTTCGTTCTTTGGTGAAATCATTGAACTTCACGGTTTACTTTATGATCGACTGAATAATAGAAGAGCAATAGAATGTGTCATGCAGCAGATGTTTTTTTTAATTACAATTACTTTTTTATAATGAGGTAGCTCAACAACAGCACTTTTTTGTAAGGTGATTGTGTGTAAGCGCTTCTTTAAAGTAAGCGAAAAAAAAAAGTGAAGCATGCATTCTCTGATCGCAGTAGCGCATTTTCTACTGCGCCAAGAGCAGCAAATATAGCAGCTAACTTTGAAAATGTGCCTTTAAGTACAAACCAGTCACCGAGAATCACTGAGGACATGAGGAACCACAAAAGAAGGTCATAGAAGACTTTTTGTCTAAGTCTCGCTCGAAACAGTGAAAGACAACGAACTTACAAATATGCACAAAATTATTGTGAATAGTGCCATAGTAACATTATATCAGCGACGTATCAACTAACACTTGCGCATGACCTATAGTTCTTTTTTTTGAACCTGAAGAATTGCTACGTTCTGAGTATGAGCTCTACGCAGTAGGTATTCCTCTTTACGGTGTACCAGTGCTCCCCTGCCTTTGTTAAAGGAAAGTCGTGCTTTGCGGCTTCCATAATTCTTGCTGTACCTCAGAGTATTGCCAACGTACATGTCAGTGTAAATATTCCGTGGTAGAGGACCATTGGGCCTGCACTGCCAAACAGAAGGGGGAATCCATCTGGTATCATCCACGTAAAATTTATGTTCTTCCTGCTGTGTTGCATGACAAAAATAAACTTTATTATCGTTCACCAACTTTGTGCCCATGCTATTTTTACTTTTATCCTGTTAATTTATTGCGACCAGCGCATAATAGCCAGCTTTTATATTGTCAAGGAAAACAGCTCACTCCAGCTAAAAAAATACAACAGCGAGTGTTCTATTTCAGCACCCCATGTCTCGCAATACTGTCATAGAACCTTTCGAATTCTAGTCAGACTAAAGTATTGCGCTTGCTCAAATAAAGCCTCTTGCTGTTAATAACATTCAAGTAAAAAAAGGCAATTAAAAAGCAACAGAACAACTGGAACGGCCTGTAAGATCTAGCGACGTCTGCCTCGTTCACACAGCAATTTCACCGGCATATCCGTACATTCTCTTTACGCATTAAGTGCTTGGGAGTGCGGAGCCATTTCGTCTTGATCAAAAATAATTGGGGAGGGCCAGTCACAGCTCGTTTTCTGCGTGACGTGTTAGCAGTCTTTCCTGTGAAGTACAATCAATTCAAGAGGAATTTGTAACCCACTCCCTTAAGAACGCTTGAACAGCGAAGTAGATCGAATGCAATGTAGTTTATTTCTTTTTGGATGGCGAAAGATTATGTAAAAATCATGAAAGAGACATGTAGATAAGGAGACGTTGAACGCTGAATAGAGGTCATTGCGTTAACGACGAAAATTAAAAGAAGAGCTGCAAGAATGAATAATTGGCTAATGTGTCGCATTTATCATTGAGCTATTATTCATGATCTATAGTAATTCTCAGTCGATTCAGTGGGAATATGTATAACGGTAATTATACAGTACCATGTTTTTCTTAAGTTATTCGTCTAAGATCAGACATACAGGGAAGTACCGATGCAAAAGAGGTAAAAAAAAATGACTCACCGCCTTTGCGTGCTTCGCTGGCACAGGTTGTCGAAAAACGATAAATTTATGTCTTGAAAGAGAGAATAGAAAGTTTATTTGACGTTCTGCGCGAGAAAATCGGCGAATAGGAGATGCGTGAGATATGGACGTCATCTACCAGTAATTTTAGGAACAAAGTTCTTTCTTGAACGAAAAATCACTCTCAAGTGGCAGCACCTTGTTGTTAAAGTTAGGCGTAGAAAACATCAGTTCTTTTCAGTGATAGCGCCGCATCGCCAGCGTCACGTAATAAGCACTGCAGTCTCTAAAATGACGTATTGGTGCATTTTACAAATAAAGTAACACACTTCTAATGACCCCATACTGATGATGTGCCGAAATATGCGAAATATTTGTTTTCTTATTGACAATGTCAGCACGTATGACCGCGGAAACCAGATCAAGATGAATGGTTGCTTAGAAAGAGCTTGAACTATCGCCATTCGACTCAATTCAGGTGACAAAAAAACACACTATTATTTCAACTTCCTGCTTATTGAGTGGAGATTTCTTGCGCAGACTATTTTGCGGTCGCATTTGGTACCTTTTTCACGTCGTGCAACCGTATTTACGTATCGTGCGATCACTGCAGTCGGCTTTGTGTTCCTTTCTATAGTCAGGCGGCACTGAGTTGGTTTTTCGTGCGGCATTGGGACCACTTGGACAGCAGCGTTCTCAGGGAGGCTTTGCTTTCCCTTCAGTGTCCATACGCTGTCGGCTGCTGGCACTGTGCTTCCTTTTGCGCCTAATGCAGGGAAGGAATCTCCCGCACGAACGCTTGCATATTACTTCCTGGGTACGAACCTTCGGCATATGATGCCTAATGTGCACCATAACAGGGGGCCACAGTCAATAACACTTCCTTCCTTTTATGCAACAACTGTTGCAATTTTTCGTCATTTCCTGGCATAGATGTGTTGAACAACCATATAGTTGAGACAACTGCTGCTTTGTTGCTTCCGTTGGTTCCCCCAGCCCGCCGTGCTCGCTCTATAGTCGGGTGTCTTGGAGCATGTTAACGGCTTCTTTTCTACCTGGACACCTTTGAGAATTTGCGTGCCGCCTGGGATAGGGTGCATGTGCTTCCCACTCTCGACCGCCTCGAAAGGTGGAGAATGGTTCAGTCAGCAACATGCCCAAACCGATCCTTTTGGGAAACAAATCAGCATTTTCTGAGGCATTGTGTCATTGCTCACGTTTTTTGGAGAGCCGTACATGCTGGATTCCGCTGCCTCGGAGTAAATCACTTCGTTTCTTCCGGGCGTTGTTCGTGAGGCCGCCTCGCTGGTCTTGTCATTGTTGCCGGCGTTTTCTGCCTCTGGCGCAACCGCTGCGAGGCGGCTGCAGCGGGCCGCCGCCGCCACGCGCTCTAACCGATCCTAGGGCGATTGTACTCGGAGCCGTTGCCTGTCTTGTCGGAGGAGCTCTTCTTCCCCGGTGAAGAGGAATTCCTTCGGTACTGGTCTTAGGCCCTTTTGGGCCGAATTCCATCGTCCCGTTTGTATCGGTCTGTGACGGATGAATAAAACTCGTCTTTAGGACGGCCTGGTATTGGTAGGCTAGTGTGTCAATGCGCCGGCAGAAATGACATGCTAACATGTATATATGAAAACTGTACATATTCATGTATTATTTGTGCCTCTTGTTTACCTTCAATATTTATGTGTGTATCTGTCCTTTTCTGACACATTTTTGTGGGGCTGTGTTTGTGTGAACCAACGAATGTACACGTCATCTCATATTCATGTTCATGCGAATGACATCAGTTTTGTGATCATCGTTATTGTGTGTCTAAGAAGAAAATGTTCTGTTAAAATGTTATTGACGTCTGTGACAATAAAGTTTTCTAAACACGTTCAAACTTAAAACTCCATTCAATTTTTTCTGCCATCGATCATGTTTTCAGAAATCTACAATGCTGAAACAACGCCCAGACAACAGAACAAAATGATGTTAGTGTGTATGTCTGTAACCTGCGTAAAAGTATTATCGTTTATAGTCCTGACGTATCTGCACTCATTCTCTCAACTGTTTGCGCGTTATGAATGTCCCGAGAGAGGTAGTACATAATCATAGAAGTTCATGCCTCCTGCAGTATAGGTATTATGACGTTGCTTTGAAAAAAGCCGCAGCCTGAAGTTTAAACAAATTAATGAAAATTTATTGAACATGCTCGTTTAAATAAAGAAGTAACACGCACCCTGCAAGGATAGCGGTGAGTGCGGCCGTTGAAACTTAATCTGTGGCAAAAAAAAAAAAAGCCGGCTCTGTATGCGTACGTCATTGTCCACGCAAAAATGCTTCCACCTCCTCGAAAGTAATTGTGAGGAAATCCATATGAATTGCGTAGCGTTCTTGGCGGCCTTTCGTACGTAAGAATCCAGCGTTAGAAGAACAATGTCTTTCGTTTTTCTACACCTTGCAGACAATAGCGCCGTTCGCAACACGTGGCATTTTTCTGTCGAGAGAAAAGCGGTATGCGTATCCATCTCTAGTAGCTAGCATGCACAGCTAAAGTTCTATGAGGTGGACAAAACACACACAGCCTTCTCGACTCGGCAATAGCGTTCCACAGTGGCGCGTCGGCAACACGATTCTGGATGTTCTTGAGAGGCGCCCAGACAACGAACAGTCGAGAGTGTGGCGCGAGCGGACGGGGAAGAGAGAGAGCGAACGGTGAGAGACATGGTGGAGGCTCCGGTTGCTAGGGGCGCATGCGCTAGCAGTTGTTTCTATTGGAGAGGGTGGTAGGCAGATCCCGATGGACGCTTGGCACGGCCCGACTAAGAAATGCATTCGCATTAAAACAGGCCCCAGAGTCAAGGCGGCAATACGGGCTAGTTGGTTTCGTTCACTTGCATTCATATTTGTAGCGCAAAAGGGAAAGGAATGGAGACACACAGAAGTAACCGGTTCTGTTTATGTGTTACTTCCGTGTGTCTTCTCTCCGTTTCTTTCCGTTTCGCGCAACAAATATGAATGCAAGGCATGGGAGGCCGAGTGCCGGCAGCAACTGCGTGCTAGTCATCCGGCAGCCTTTCAAAATGCGGTAAACCGCGAACGAGAATGCAAGTTCTGGTGGTGGACGGATGCTGCAAACCAAACTGCCAAGTTAGCCCCGGAAATGCTTGCAACAGCGCAGCGTTGCGGCGTCAGTGTGATGACTAGAGACCATATTTCAGGCAAATGCCTCTTGTGTTCCTTGCGCTCCTATCATGCCACTTTGATATATGACCATGAATTAGAGCTTAAGAAGGGATTCGAAACTGTCTTATAGTGTCTATAAATATCTATTTTGGTCGTTCATGCCTATATTCCTAAAGGTGCCTATAAATGCCTATATATGAGAAGTGCCGTTGCGGACGCAACAACGGGATGATTGCGGGAGCGAGTTTGCCCAAACACCCGCTGTCTGCGCGAGTTTCTGCAGCGGCACTTTCGCTTCGGCTGCCAAAGTGCCAAAACCACCTTGTCCAAATCAGTCAACTACTCAGTCTTCAGTTGTTTTTTTATGTTTGACGAGAAAAATGCGAATGAAATGCATTTCATGGTCACGCTGAGGAAAATATGTCTAGACGTGGGTATGTGAAGAGAGTAAATATTGCCACCGAATTCGCTGTCTTAAGCATATGTTACACGTTATTCTCAATAGAAGTAACTGGTCACAAAGTTTTTTTTAAATATACTTTTTTGTTTAAAGCTCTCTCCTCTTAATAGTGAGATTTATGAGCGTGAACTCCTGCAACAGGCGTGCAACGAGTTTGTTGCCAGCAGCTCGTAACGTGGGCTGCTGACTCAAACAAGACACAGATGCCCACAGCCGGAGAAAGATTGCCACAAGCAGGACACATAGAAAGAGGTATATGAAAGGAAACAAAGAGGTAGAGAGATCGATAGAGAAGGAGGGGCCTTTACTCTGTTGTAGCCAACAAAATGACTTCGGCTTTGGCTTTGGCTTACAGCAAGAGTAGGTCTAGAATGGAAGAGCAGCCGGGGAGGCCACGCTTTCGAGCGGCGTGGGATTTTTCGGGGGACATTATGCAAACGCGCGACGACGTAGCCAGAAAAACGCGTCATGCCCGATGACTCGTGTGGCGTTGAACATCGCGCTGCCACGGCGGCCTCGCGTCTGCGAGTCGTTAGGCTCGCTAGCGGTCATTTGAAGTTTAGAGGCCCTCACATTCACCCAGGCGGCTGTGTGGGGCTACTTGGGCGCCTAAATGGGCCGAAGTAGAGCGAAGTGAATCCCTAGGGTGAGACCAGGATACGATACGAGAAAAAAACGTGTGACAAGGAAAATCAGGCAAGGGAAGAGAGACGAGAGACACGAATGGATTGCGATTCCAGGTTCTTTTGGCACCAATAGCGTCTGCGATGGCAAGGTCTTTTGCAACAACATTTTCTGGGGGAAAAATGAGGATGCCTACCCAACTTCTCAATAGCCAATTCTTCGCTGCTTCATTTCAGAGAAACAAAGAGACGTTAAGCCTACTCTATGTTCATGCTGGAAAACAGAAACTACCTCGCAACTGTATGTGTGCGTCATAACTAGTCACTCTAACATTTTATTCTATCAGTGAAATTCATGATGTCAGTGTGCCTGCGTACGCATTGGTGAGAATGTTCCGTGCGTGGGTGTGTGCCTGTGCGTATTCTGAAGGCATGAAAACAGCCCAGCTGTAACTTGCCTTCCGTAGGCTCAGAAAGTTTTGCAGTGACAGTAGTATGCTCTGTAGAGCCCCATCGACCGCAACCGCCTCTCTTTTCTACCACTGTACCATGACGTTGACATCCAAGAAAAATGTTTGTCGGCGTATAATAAAAACAAAACTGGCTGTTAACAGTCACACACAAAAAAACATTGCATCGGGCACATAAAAAATTGCAGTGTATTGAGACTGTGCCAATTTCAGCCATGAAGCCATCTAAGCACGCGAACGTTCATTCACCATCTGCGACAATACAAATGAATAAAAAAAGCGCTGAACCAGCTTCCCTCTAAATAGATGACACTCTGGAAAGTCTTTCTACGTGACAGCTCTTGTCGATCATATCGACCCACGTGAAAAATGGTCTGGTTGCATGCATATTCACAAATTCATTTTCATGTGTCGCAAGTGTTGACCACATGCTAGTAGAAAAAAAATTGAGCAGCGTTCTCGAACCTCCCCATGCCAACCTACAAACCTGAAAACTTACACATGATGTTTTGAGTGTGTGAAGTGCCTGGGTGAACAAAGTTACAAACTAATTAAAATATGATGCATCGCTTATCGATTTGGTTCGTATGCTGCAGCTTTCTAATTGGGTCATGGTCGTTTTTTTGCAAGGGGGGGGGGAAGGAACCTTCTTTTTAAACAAAACCGTCTAGTATATTAGCAACAATCAAAAGTAATAATAATGGTGTTACGGAAGAGAAGAGACACCGTATCAACTCCGCTCAGTGACAGCGGAAGCAGATTGGCTTGTCGTCTGCTGTTCTCCGTTCCGTCGGATTGGGGGATCTGGGCAGAGAGAATGGGTCATGGCGTGGTGCATTTGTTGGCATCGGTCTGTAGTGCGGTCGGGAGACGGAGCAGGCGACAGGAAAAGCAAGGTTAGCAATTTCTTGCCGCACGACTGCCTGAATAACTAACAGCGCCGTAGGTGTTTGCACGGTGCCTTGGTCGAGTGAAAATGGATGAAACAGCGCCGGACGGGCCGCCTCAAGCTCGCGCCAAACGATGCGTGTGACATTCTCATGTAAGTGTGGTGCGTCGCCGAGATCGCTACAGGTTGACGTGACAGCCATGTCAGGGAGCCACGAAAATTGTGGCCGAACTCAGCGGTTTTTGACCATTTCGAAGCGGTGGCATTCCTTAATCATGAGATAGACGGTCGTGACGTTGTTGTACACGAGCACGTTTAAAGCGTCATCCGTGGTGCCCTTGAATATGTGGCCCACCTTGCTCGTCCACTTTGCGGCACAACGCGAGCACGACCGTATGTACGAGACATACGGCTCGGTTGATGACTGTACACGGGTGGCCATTTCTTGTCGTGCGGCCATTTGTCGACCGAGCGGGTCCCTTTAAAAGATGTCGCGTAGTCGTTCCTTGAAGATGTCCCAGCTGGTGAGCTCGGCCTCATGAGCATCGAAAAATACACGCGGGGTGCCATCCAAGTAAAAGATTACGTTGGCGAGCATGATGGTAGGGTCTCATCGGTGGGACAGGCTAACGCGCTCGTACATGCGGAGCCAGTAGTCAGCGTCAAGAACAGGCTGGGCGGAGAACGTACCGGGATCACGGGGGTGGGACATCGTAAAGTACGTAGTAGCTGGCGCTCCAGCTGAAGGCGGTGACGGGTTGTTATCATTGGAAGCCATGGCCGAAGGCTGGACGGTGCGGCCACTGCAAAGCTGCGTGGTGAGGACGAGGAACGTTCCACCTCCACCAAATATGGTTCGGAAGAAAAGAGACGCCGTATCGACGAAGCTGTGGATGATATATAATTCAAACCAGCAGCAGCAGCAGCGTGACCGGTAGACCAGACACCGAGTGGAGACCACTCTTCGTCATCTTCATCAAGCACACACGCGCATCGTCCCACAAAATGTCAACATGCATGTAGCAGTATATTGGGTCTTATGTCCCAAAACTACGATATGAATATCAAAGACGGTGTAGCAGAAGGCTCAGAAAGTTCCGACCATCTTCTGTTCTTTAGTAATCAAGTCATTTACTTCAACACTTTCATTTTAAATAACGTTTCCTATATAACATAATTTTCCGCTCGTCTAGGGAACGTGCATAATGACAGGTTGTGAACAAGTGAAGTAGGTTGACTATGGCGTGGTAGCCACATTGTGAATCCACTTTAGATACGAACGTAGCACCTACAACCACATCGCTGCCTAACGTTGCAGCACACGGGCCAACTATGGCATTGTAACGTGTACTTTAGAGAGTTCACAGGGTTCATAAATACAGTGAACTGTTATAACGGTGTCTCCAATAAGCACTCTTCAAATGGAATGCAACAATATCATATAATTCAACCAGACAACACAGCTTTATTTAGTTCTGCAGAAAGCGATAGTGTCGCACGCCTGGCTCAGTCGTAGTTTGGGACATGAAATCTTAGCTTGTTTGCCACTTTACAAGGCCTCTGGAGAGCCATGAGCTGATACTTAAGAAGGTGGCTGTATAGAAGTCATGCCCCCAGGAGCTTAGGTGTTTGTGGGTGGCGGGCAGAGAGAGTCTCAATAACCCTAGAAAAAGGTGCTATTTCACTATCTTTTGATACTTGTGCCAGTCGCATTTGTAACACTCCCTTTAGAGATTGACATTGACTCTAACAATAAACGTCTAAACCAAATTCTCTTCTTACTTTTAGGGGCGAAGCTCTTTACGCCAGCGGGCGAGCGTCCGCGATGTATGTAGTAGTAGTAGTAGTAGTAGCAGTTGTTGTTGTTGTTGTTGTATTAGTAGTAGTAGCAGTAGTAGTTGGTAGTCACCTCTCGTTTAGTCCTTGGAATGTCTGCTGAATGGCGGTACTTCTACATAATGAATATATGTTGATAAGATGCGAGATAGCGGTACTTGGAATGTTCACTAGTTGGACGGACGAATGGACAGACAGACAGATGCACGGAAGGACAGACGGACGGACGGACGCAAGGACGATTGAATGGACGCACAGACGCATGGGCGAACGGACGCACGTACACATGAACGAACACACGGCAGATGGACGAATGAACGGACGCATGGACGAATGCATGGAAGGACGGGTGCATGGATGGACGGACGCACCGACGAACGCAGGGACACACGCATGGACGGACGCATGGGTAGACGGACGCACGCACGAATGAACGGACGGATGGATGGATGGATGGAGGCAGAAAAAAGTAAGTATAATGAAAGCACACATGTAAACGTATTTGGCTGATAGCAAGCAAAACGTTGATATCGTTGTTTATTAAAAACACATTGCTAATATATGTCTTTATATCTTAAGTATGTGCTAGTGACTGAATTTGTCATTTTGATCTTTTGCAGCACTTCAACCCACTGGCATTGATGCCGTTTAAGGATGCTCTCTGAATGAAACCGTCGCTCAACTGTGCATCCTGGGTCTGACGCCACAGCCATTGGGTCTAGCTGCATTGCTGTGCTGAATAGCGAGATCGACGGCCAAGACATCAAGTGCATGGCGTCTTTTCGTTCATCGCAGCTGTAGGGAGGCAATGCCTCGTCACGTGGATTCTACGATATCTTTACGTCACCATCGCTTTCGATGGCTTTAGGCTCGTATCTATATGCACGTGATGGCTAGACTTGTATAGTATGACCAATTATATTTATTTTTACCGGAATGTCGTCATCAAATGTTAAGAGCAGTTGACTATATTCTCAAGTACACTACTAATTCTAAGTATATTCTAAGTATATTCTAAGTGTATTCTAAGTGTATTCTAAGTATATTACTGAAAGCTTCCGATAAGCTTACGAGAAAATCACAGAGATGGCAAAAAAGGCCCAAACTGATTAGTTAGTTGCTCGCAAGGAAGGTAACCCTTGTCCGACTATAAACAGGCTAGCTTGTTTTCGTGTGAACAGCAGTAAGATCGCTGGATGAGCAAGAAAAGAATGTCTGTACACTTCTTCCAGCTCATTAAAATGAAAACGAATTTTACGTCAATTCAAAATGGAGCTCCATTGGTAGACTGCATTAAGATTTGCTATTGGCCCAAATTCTCGTGCTGTCAATGGACAAGATTACAGTAGTTGAGAGTGCGTGGTAAAGAGCATGACAAAATGCTAATAACATATATACGACTGCACATTCTAATATTTCTTTGTTGAGCCAACTGCCCTTTTAGCAGCGTAAGAAAAATCAGAACCACATCAATAGACGTCTTGTTCCAGCACCAAAACCAACACTGGAAGGCGGCGAATAAAAGAAAAGAAACGTATGTAGTACGCCTTTGTCAGTACAAGAGAAGCCCAACAAGTATACATGAAAGGTAATGAACCAGATCAAATCCGTAAGGTTTCCTCTTGGGGTGTCTATTGTGACAGGGTTTCCGTGTTCCGAACCTCTTCGATTCTGTTATTTATTCTGCAAGGACAGTAGAAGCACCTCCCATATAAAAGACGGCGGCGTCTAGACTCACGCTATCTACATTCCTGAATTGATTCCAACAGGAATTCAGCAATAGAAGACAGCAAAAACTGAGCAGCGAAGAGGTTCTGCATTCCTTTGCACTGTTACTACAATAGCGCCCCACTCTAGCTTTTGTGCGTTCGTGAAGTGCTTGGTTAGGGCTCGTTACCGTTGCTGTTGTCTGTGCTTGCTGTGACTAAACAGTGAAGGTATGGGAAGAAGCAAACTGACATTGTTTGGGAAAGCATCTGGAAAAGCCCTGGCCCCAATCTTGTTCTTGTTCGAAAGAAGTGCATGGCGTCTTCATCGCAGCAACACTACAGGCGTTGACAGATGCGAGTCGCGCAAATGTAGTGACCACGAGTAAGCGAAAAAACAATAGTAAACTACATTGTAAAGACAATACGCAATAGCGACAATACACGAGTAAAAGGCATTTCGTACACCTTCAGAAGAGGCTGCATTGCCATACTATCTTTCAATTTCTAAATTAGTCTTGCTATTTTGATCAAATAGAAGAGGACAAGAAATAAACTTTCTTTAACGGACAGAGATGAACCCGCAGTCGTCCAAGGTGCGTGCCACCGCGATTTCAAGATGCTTTGAGTCTGAACTGATAGTTTCGTCTTGGTTACCAGGCGTCGCTAGTCCCCAAGACTGAGGGTTTTTTCAAGGAAGACTTAAAGATGGACACCTATAATTACAAGATTTATAAGTTGAACTTCTCTAGGCTTTCCGCATTATTATGGACATTGGTTCCCTCTACACTAGTGTGCCCATATCTGACAAGGAATTTGGATAAATTTAAGCAAAAATGCCCTTGACATCACGACAGCTCGTCCAGTAGCATGTTGCCTCTTTGTAACCAAATAAAGCAACCTTATTATTCGTTTTTAATTGAGTCTGTACAGTTAACATAACAGAATGAAAGTGCATGACGCCCTGCTCAGTGTATCAATGAGAAAGTTGCAAAGTTATGTACTAAGTTAGTGGCATCTACTGTGAAAATATTTTTGGGTAAGCGCTTTTGCAATGCCCTTTAAATTTCGTTTTTTTAAATACTCTATAAAATAAATTACCTAATAAATGAATTACATTTAAAAATCATAGCTTGATGCTTACCGCTGCCCCACTTTTCTATTTGATGAAATGTCTTAATACTGCAAACATTCAATGATAAATGCATTACGTGAAAAGGCTTGCCGCACTAAATATCAGCCCTCTATAAATAAATTTGCGAGAAACTAGTGGTGAGGTATGTATGTGAAACATAGTTTCATTATTATAGGTCTGTAGGTCTACAAGACGCTAGGTTGATACACCTCGTGTAACGTCAAAAAAAAACGTGTCTGTTTCCTCTTTTTAGGAATAGGTATCAAACGAAAGTGAAACGCCTCTTCACCAAGGTAGTTGAGCGTGTATTGTGCACTGTTTTGCAACAAGGGCAAAGGAATGAATGCTATAGCAACAAATTGCATAGTTATGCAAAGAACGGCAAGCAGCTCGAAACTTGCAGAGCTCTTCCCAAGCAGAAAGCACGCACAAAATGATTATTGATTGATTGATATGTGGGGTTTCACACCCCAAAACCACCATTTGATGATGAGAGACGCCGTAGTTAAGGGCTCCGGAAATTTTACCCACCTGGGGTTCTTTAACCTGCGCCCAAATATGAGCACACGGGCTTACAGCCTTTCCGCCTTCATCGGAAATACAGCCGCCGCAGCCGGGATTTGATCCCGCGACCTGCGGTTCAGCAGCCGATAACCTTAGCCACTAGACCACCGCGGCTGGGACGCACAAAATGAGCACACACAGGACGAGCACCGACTAAGCTGTCAAAGCTCGACACTTAATCACGCTCTAGAAATTGAAAGAAGGATGCACGAAACAAATTCATTTGTATACACACTGCAGTACAAGAGCGAACAAGTCACCATCAGTTTTCGTGTTTGAGCAGCGTGCTCCTTTCGTAAACGCGTCACCGGCAGGAGTGCCATTCATGCCTTCGTGCTCTTCTGAATCAGGTGTCTGACAAGCACGCGCACAGGAGAGATAATGATCCGTTGAGGCATCGCTTATCGAAACGCGAGAGGTGTAGAAAAACGAGCCGACGACCTTCAAAGGAGCTTGGAGCGCTATTTCTCTACTTTTGATGAAAGTGCACTGCCATGGCGAAGCTCGGAGGTCGGCCAAAACAGTATATGGTGTATATAAATTGCCTGCTGTGAGCAAGGTTGCCAGGGTACGTTCCGTGGCCTAATAAATAGCGCCGCGCACTGCTGATTGAGAGGTCACTGGTTCAACGCCAAGCTGCACAATCTTTGCTTCTCGTTTTTTGTTTGCCTTTCTTAGAATATAATTTTATTTTATATCCGTGAGGGAATTATGTCAGTGGAGCCGTGGTAGACCCCATTCATAAAACTCTTTCGTGTAAAAAGAAAAAGGTGTACAGCTCTGAATATACCACACGTCACTGAGAGTTTTTTTTAGCAATCACACTTCGTCGTTTATGTCTGTTACACTTAACACCAATTACTTAAAATTCTCTTGCGGTAAGAAAGACATCTGCCACTAAAGCAAACTTAACTGAGCTTCCGGGAAAACGGCGTCGAATTTCTGACGTGGGATCTAGAGCGTTAGGATAGCAGTCTTTTGATGGAGCTTATTATTTTGAAGCACAGCATGTACACACCTATATTCGCATTGGAGCCTCGAAAAAGACATAAAGAAATATGCGAGTCACGTTGAGCGGCAATTCCTGAATAAAAAGACCACTGAAGAAACGTCCACTTTCAAATAGCAGACAGTCGCATGCAAACAGAAAATACGCTGTCCAGCTCCGCGAACTAAGTCGGCAAGGCATCAAATGGAAATTGCCCCCATGTATTATAAACGGTTGTGAAGTTGAAACTCTCGCCGTTAGAAGAAACAAATGCACGTGCTTTGGCGCAGCCATGAAAACCACACTCATTGTGCCTTGGCTACTCACTCTTAGCTCCGGCACTGCTTAGAAAAAGAAAGACAGAAATAATAAATGGAAACAGCACGTGGCAAAATAATATCGTGCATATACGCATAGAGCTAGGGCAACGCTACTATGGCAACAGCCGAATGCAGGGCCGAGAAACTAAAGACAGCAGATCAAGCTTACGGCTAGATGTAAACTACTAGGCAGTGCCGGAAAGGAAAATGACTGGCATGAAAGTAAAATGTGGCTCATAGGGGGCTTCGACTGGAATGCTAAAATTTTATGCAGTGGCTCCCACGGGTGTCATCAAGTCTCTATTTTATGGTGGTAACATTTTCTTTTTTGTCATGCCTCATTTTTCTCTTTCTATAGCTGCTTCATTTTGAACTATCTCGGGGCTCACGTTTTTTTTTTGTGACAACTGGCTACACTTTCATACTTCGCGGAGTCTTGCTTGGCGTAGTTGACACAAGGGAAGTATAGCAAACGGACTCGCATATTCGTACGGCAGAAAAACATCGCCAGGGAAGCAAGTACGGATTGAAAAAGAAGGTAGATCTGAAGGCATTGCCAGGGTCATTGGTTTGTGAAAAATTAAAATAAGAAAGCTGTGGAAAAAGTTAAACTTTTATTATTCATGATGATGCATGGTGTATTATGGTACAAGGACCAGTGATGGCCAAAGAGCGCCAGGAAAATTTGAACTTTTGTGCATTTCTTTTGTTCATTTTTATTCCCATCTCTCATTAGGTGGAGTCTTTAAGGTATAAATAAAAGAATAAATCGCAATAGCACCGCATGAGCAATGAATTGAGTGCGATAGCAACAAACTTTAGAGTTAAATAGAGCAAGGCTAGAAGCTAAGTCTTTTGTACTAGATCCTACTTAATTACGAAACACTGGCGTAAGAGAATACGGCCACTCCTGGGAAAAAAAATGCTCTTTTCTGTTTAGTTTCTTTCTGTTGAGACCACAGCACGTAGAAGCGTGTACGAGCCGTTTGTTTAGGCCTACGAAGATGGTGGACACAACAGCGATCGTGCCCATGCTCTTGTTCACAGTTGCTGTTTAAGTGACACAGCTGCCTCCCACAGCCTTACCTGGAAGCTCCTTCATTCTCCTTCACGACGATGGTGCGCTTCCTTTTGTTGAAGCGGCAATCGACGGAAGGCATCGCACGTGGGGAGAGGTTATCACGTGCGTTCTCCATGCGATGAATATGGGTCGCTGCAGTTCTTTTCTTAGCTGTTTCAGCCACGTTCGTTGTCTGCGCCCGTGCGTTTTACCTGTGGGCAGAACATACGATGCGTTAGGTGATCTCTTTTTGTACATTATACAAAATATAGCAGTGACGGCGATTCCGACGGCAAAAAACCTTCGAGAGTATGCATGTGATTTCTAACGGATTAATTAATAAATGAATGAGCGAACAAGAAAAAAATAAAGAGTCTGCATCTTACCGGGAAATTGGAAGCACACGAACCTTTTCTGCATGCCTAACATAGTTTCTTTCGTCCTTTCTACCTTTTTTTTCTGTATCTTTTCTTTCTTTCTTTCTTTTTCCCTGCTTTCATAACTACTTCTTAACTGTTTTTATCCTTCATGTAGAAAAATGGACATCCATGCATGGGCTGAGATTCGCAACCCTTCAGTTGTTACAGGCAACAACGATGGTGATGAGTTCATATGCCGGCAGCAATGCAATGTGGCAACGTGAAATGTCTCATTTCTAGAACATATAAGACAGCCGTATCAGAAACGGCTCATCGATGACAAGCTAATGATCAAGAGAGCATCACTTAGTGGAAAATGCTGCGCACAAACACACATGTTTGTGCATCCGAAGGTTGAATTTCTTCGCGCTACCTAATTCTGAGAGTTTAGAAAAGCTTAGGTAGAAAATGGTTTGGTAGGGGCTTCGCCTGGAGTTGATTGATTTCAATTCGTTGCACGATTGAATGTCCGTTACATTAATGACGCAGCCTGGGATACGAGGTGCATATAAAGGGGACACTATTTAGACAAGCTTTGGTAAATAATAGCATTAAATGGATGATCTTGCTCTGGTGGCGAGCGCATGACTGAACCATTTTTCGCTTGCTGCCAATTACGCAAGAAATGGCCCCCTCGCTCTCCTTTTAATCTTTTCATGCTTGCTCTATAAGATTCCCGCAAAACACACGTGAACGATCGTATGACAGCCCATAGTCATTGAGATATCATGACTGGTACTGATGAACTTCTTCCCTCCATGAAATATAAAATATTGAAGGACACTCGTTAACGTATATCTATGTAGCTCATGCACCCAACGCTTTCCAATATAAACACCGAAAAACCTTTATCAAGAAACTAACTTTATTTTATACGAAGGGAAAGAAAGATAGACACAATGAAGCAAAACAACTGAGCCAAGCTTTCGTATCTATTGACCGCGTGATGATATACGTGAAATGACATTCCAACAACGAGTGTTTGCAGGCTCCAAAAAAGTGTTGTAAAGAAACAGAAAGTTGTGGTACACACATACTGCCACAAGAACGCCAAGATGTATATTCTGAAAGACATTTGCCACTTGGCAGACTTGCGCCGATGATTGTTTCCCCAGCGCTGTAGGAAAATGGAGATTGATCGGCCACCGAGTAAAAGAACCTGTGTGAAACTTTGCTATTAGCGCGGGCTGCTAGCAGTTCTGGTCGTTGACGTAGCTCTGAGGCGAAACTCGAGTTGAATTGCACTTCAAGGACAATGGGGTACAATGGTTCCCGTGTAAAAGACGCCCAGTAACACGACTAACGGTCGTCTAACGACCAGCCCACGCAAATCAGAGCTCATGCATGCTAGCATACTACGCAAAGTACCTGGCATTTGCGACAAGGTAGCTGAACTGGATGGGTATTGTGATACGAGATTAAATGGTGTCTGGGCTGCACGAAGTATTTTCATGAGCTTGCACCAGCTTGAATTAGCAGTGACTGATGCGTAGACATGACTAATGCGTAGTTACACGTGGTCCCATGCATGTTGCCTTGTGGGTTTACTATATACGTGTAGGCGGAAAGCCTTTGATTTATCGTAGATTAACGAACTTCTCTACACTGTTTGCTGAGTTCCCCCTTTGGCCTCCTGCTTTTAGGGGTGACACTCCTCTTAGTCCAACTTTGTCCTGTGTCAGGCGTAACCGGCAGTATCTACCGAATAGTATAATTGATGGCCTTGTCCCATCATTTATCGCTCATTTCGGACGAAGCATGGACGGATGAATAGGTTGATGCACGGACGCACAGACGGAACCATGGATGAAAGTATGGAAGGACGAACGGAAGCACCGACGCACGCACGGATGGACGGAAGCATGGATGGACGAATGAATAGACACATGGACAGAAAAAATAGACAGGTGGATGAATGCACACACGTACACACGGACTGATGAATGGACGCACAGGCGGACTGACTGACTGACGAACAGCAGCATGGCTGGATGAATGGACGCATGGGCAGATGCACGGATAGACGTTTTGCCCCACTCATCATTATTTACTCCGTGGATATGCTGGGACTTTTTTTATTCACTTTTCTTTCTACGTTTTCTCACCACTTTCGTGTAGGCTAACAAACCAGATATTTCAGTTGATGTCACCCCCTCCCTTTCTTTTCTCTTATTTGTACACGTCTCTTTGGTGCCAGCGATCACACTGGCAGCGCGTTTGAAAAGCAAAACAATTCGGCAGATCCCACGTATCTGGGAATCGACGTTATGCGAAGCATGTCGAGGGAAGGTGACCGTGTTGCCATTTTTTTTATACTGTGACACGTCATGAAATGACGCTAAATATATGTACAAACGTTGCACGCACATACATATGTTGAAGATTTGCAGGTGTTTATATAACTAGTTATTTGTACTTGCGCAACGATGCCAACTGAAACATATTTATTAGCAACACCAGAAGCTGATATAAAGCACTGATGCTCGCAAAGATTCTGGCCCTGGACACGGCTACGTAAATCAACATCCGCGCATGGCAACTAAACACAATTGACGTTAACCAGACGTGACAGACGTATGAAAGGAGCACATGTGCAATGTTTATAAATTTGGGTAGGCAGCACTGCAACCACTATGGACGCTTCACGAAGATTAACGTATATTTGAAAACTAGTTTCGAGACCTGGTGTAGCTCTGTGTTAAAATGCTTCATTGCCACGTAGAATGCTTGCGTTTGATTCCAGCTGAGACCCTGACAATGATTCTTTGCATTCGTATGGTTGACGCTACCGATTTTGGTTATTTCTTAACGCTCGCACGTTAAAATTGTCTATGTGTGTTCTCGTCGTTCCTTGTAGATAATAAGTGTACATCACCTGTAGCACATACCCGCAGATCAGCGACCCGTACCCGCCCCGGGGTATGTGCCACTGTCTGGCGGGACGTGTTCGATGACCTACGTGACGGGATTGCGACTTTATTGAGGTCTTGATCAGCGCGTCATATTCGCCAAACCATCTTACCCTCCCATGCTAATTTTGGTTCGTTCCAAGTTAAGGGGGTGACCATGAGAGCATCCAAACGTAAGTAGCTAGATAGATAGATAGATAGATAGATAGATAGATAGATAGATAGATAGATAGATAGATAGATAGATACGCTCAAAATTGCCGAAGTTCACCAAGAAATGCTTCGCATTTAAAAATACTGAAGACCATGATGCGTGCGTGAAACAATTACCCTTTTTACCCCACGCTATCCTTCTTTGCTCAGCTTCCAGCAAAGTCGTCGAGGTCACACAAGAGAAAGATGTGGCTGACTCCACTGTACAGGAATCAGCATAATACAAAGGTGAAACATGCCTTTAGATAAGTAGTTGGGCGTTTATTGTGTATTGCTTCTGCAACAGCAACATAATGCAAAGCCACTTCAAGAACGGAAAGCAGCTCGCAACTCGCAGCGTACACCTCAAGCAGAAAGCACGCACGAAATTAGCATACAAAGGACAAGCGTGAACCAAGAGCTGTCACTGCTCGACACTCAAGCGCGTTTTTCAAGTTGAAAGAAAGACACACGAAACGAATGCATATGTATACAGCAAACAAGCGTGAACAACTGTCTGAATTCTTTCTGGGTCGTCTGCCAGCAGCGGGCTCCTTAGACGCGGCCGCGGCAGCGTGCGAAGTGCCCTGCATCCTCTCCAGAATTACGAGCCTGATAAGCACGTGCTCAAAAGAGACCACGCTCCATGAAGGTGGCACTTCGTGGAAGTGACGGCAAAGTAGTAGTAGTAGTAGTAGTAGTAGTAGTAGTAGTAGTAGTAGTAGTAGTAGTAGTAGTAGCAGTAGTAGTAGTAGTAGTAGTAGCAGTAGCAGTAGTAGTAGTAGTAGTAGTAGCCACCCCTAGTTTTATGAATTGCTCGATAGATTGCGTTGCGTGTATATGTCGTTGGAAATATTATCACTTGATCCCGTTAGTGGTTTTCGTATAGTTGACCATTTTGTATAGCTGACAGACAGACAGACAGACAGACAGACAGACAGACAGACAGACAGACAGACAGACAGACAGAGAGACAGACAGACAGACAGACAGACAGACAGACAGACAGACAGACAGACAGACAGACAGACAGACAGACGGACGGACGGATGTACAAACCAACCGACCAATGCTTCGCCCCAGTCGTCAGCATTCACTCCGTGAATGTGCTGTGAATTTTTCCCTTTGTCTTACACTCATATGTCTACGTGCACAAGACTGAACGAGATTGCAAAAACTATCGCACACGTGCCCGCAATCATTCGTGTGGAGATGCTGGTAATAGAACTTTTATTTTCTTGTGAAGGCTGTTCGCAAAGAATGAGAAGACGAGGCGTAAAAAAAATCACTATACTTATTTTCTCTGCCAAATGATAAGGAGTAGCCTGTGGAATGATAGAAAGATAAACCTCTCCTAATTATTATTTTAATAAAAAATTGAAACAAAGGCAGTGTGGTAAACACAAGGTCGAGAGACATGGTATCACAGAAAGAGAAGGATAAGACAGGATACGACTCTCAAGAGCAACCGCGGAGTTAAGTGCTTGCCCTATTGATATTGATTGCAATTTGCAGCTGGATGGGATGAAGTAACTGTTTGAAAGTGAAAGTGCACTTGGAATAGGGTACTTGCACCCTTTCCTACTTGCTTTTATCTGTGCTTTTGCATGGCCTGTTGATTCATTTCTTATTGTATGACTGAACAATACTCTATAACTGCATAGTACGAAACAGTGAATAACTTCAGAGGAACCTTGTCAGATCACAATAAATTTATTCAAATATTTATACTGTATAAATAGCCGACACGCATGAGCTACCAGTGCGCTGTTATGAATAACTCGTAATAACGGTCCTCATAACTCGTTCTTGTGCAAAAACTTGTTCACGTACTAATGACGACACGTTTGGTGACACCAATACATATTGTAAAACGGCAGCACCTGTGCACTTGATTTGTACAAACTGTAGATGTAGAACTGTACAATTGTAGATGAGGCAGGATATTGTCAAATTGTTTCACAATATGCTCCATTATTATTCGAGGATTGATGATTCTCTGATGAATTAAAACGCCTTCCAGTTTATTATTCATAGGTAGTAGGTTTATCTTGCCCCACGTGCACAAAATATGTGCTTTACCGATTATGCTCTACAGGAATTTTTACGCTTTCTAGTCAATTTTTCCCCTTTTACTCTACGACTTATACTGTGGTAAACATCCTCGTGCTGCTACTTTCGTTCGCTCAATTCGATAATAAAAAAAGAACAAAACGTTCTTTCATATTTTGTTTCATTTTTTTCTTCATTGATTTTTATTAGCACAACATGTACAACACCGTGGTAAATGGAGGTGGATTAGGAGGAAACCCGCACAAACGCGGCTTGAGGGAAACCTCAGCTCCTCTAGTACAGCATGGCTACATGCGGTAAGGCACACAATATACTTTGTATAATACATTAATAGAACGACCGCAAAATATGACAGTTATACAATAATTGGGAAAAAAACTTACACAGGGATCGCGCTACTGAGATATAACGGGAATAAAGTAGATATGGGCTTCATAAAATGTGAAAAAACTGAGAAAAGACATGTCACCCACTAATCAATTAAAGGATTTAATTTATTGACGAAAACGCAGTAACGATTAATATACTGACAACGTTAAGGGCTGTTTTACAGCATATTTCCTACTAAGAGTTAAGTAGCCTATAGGGAGATTATTAGCTTGCATTTGATACGCATAGTTTCTTCTCAACTGCGGAACAAGTTTGATATTTATTTACAGATACTGCTGTCTCATGTTTGAGACATTGCAGGAGTGGTTAAAATAAACGAGCAAGAACAGCACAAATAAAAAAACATAAAATTGCATAATTATACACCTGTTCAACAAACAATGAAAGATCAAACAAAAGGAACAACAGCAAAATTAATAACATCAATTTACATAATTGGACACTTGTTCAGCAAACAGCGCATGCGGTAGTCATTTCAAAGTAGTGTCCAGATTATTCCAAGTTTCAACTGTGCACGGAAAAAAAGAGTATTTATAACAATCAATAAAACATTTGAATGGCACAATATTCAACGGATCGTATCGGCAAGTCACCTGGGTAGGATGATTGGTGAACAAAATGGGTGTGGTTATGCGGACGGAATTGTGCACGATGTTATGTAGCATGATAAGCCGATCACACACACGCCTGTGTTCTAAACAGTTTAGCGATAAAGCATGGTAGTGCTCAGAAGGGGAGAAATCATGGTCATAACGGTTAAAAATGAATCTAATCGCTTTTCGCTGGATGGCATCAAGTGTATTTATGTCAATTGCAAGATGTGGTGACCACACAACAGACGCATATTCAAAAAGAGGCCTGACCAGTAACTTGAAGGCTATAAGCTTGCATGCTTTTGTGGCGCCCTTTAGCGTTCTTTTTAAGTAACTTAATTTCTTAAGCGATTTTGCAGAAATAAGGTCGATGTGTTTGTGCCACTTCAAGTTTTGAGAGAATAGAACACCAAGATACTTAAATTTCTGAACTTTTTCCAGTGTGTGAATGGAGTCGCCATATCTAAATTGCAATGGCTCCGTTTTATTTGTAAAAGTTATTGTCACAGTCTTCTGAAAATTAAGCTCCATTTGCCAAGTTCTACTCCATTCGCAAAAGGAAGAAAACACATCATTCAACAAAACTTGGCCAGTGACGCTACGTACATTCGAATACAATACACAGTCATCGGCGTATAGGCGAAGCTTATCTGGAGTGTTAATGACAACCTGAGTGACATGGTTAATGTAAATTATGAATAAAAGGGGTCCCAAGACAGAGCCTTGTGGAACACCTGAAGAAATATGAGCTTGTGATGACTGTTCATGCTTGTAGCGAACAAACTGACTCCTCAGGTACAAATAATCTGTAATCCAATCAAGTAATGTGTCAGCATTTGGGCCTGTAAGAAGGTTACCAAGTTTGAGCAGAAGTTTTTTATCACATACCTTGTCAAAAGCTTTGCAGTAATCAATAAAAATGGCATCAACTTGTTCGTGGTTATTAAGTGATGAGGCGATGTCATGTGTAAATTCGATCAATTGTGTGACAGTCGAAAAATCACTGCGGAAACCATGCTGATGCTCTGAAAGGATATTGTTGTCAGTTAGGTATTGAATAATATGCTTGTGAATGATGTGCTCGAGCAGCTTGCAGCACGTGGATAATAATGAAATTGGTCTGTAGTTAGAAATCATTTCCTTCTTACCCGATTTGAAAATAGGAACAACATTAGCGATCTTCCAAATTCGTGGGACCCGTCCGGAGTCAAGCGATTTCTGGAATATAATTATGAGGTATCATGCCCACCATTCAGAATACCTTTTCAGAAAAGCGTTAGGGATACCGTCCGGGCCAGCGCGTTTAGTAATATCTATGTTGAGTAAGAGATTACGAACTTCATAGCAACTTAACTCAATATCCGAAATAGCTACCGATACAGAGGGTGCAACAAAAGAAGGACCATTGCCGTTATCAGCGGTAAAAACAGACTTAAAATAACTATTGAAGGCCTCCGAGATCGTCTGAGCATCTGAACATATTTTGTTTTCAATAATGAAAGAGCAGGTTCTCCTGGAGGGTGGAATAATTGTCTTCCAAAATTTGGTCGGATTATCCCTGATGAACGTTGACAGCGTGTTATTGTATTACAAATCTCTAGCTTCATGCATTTTATTTTTGAGTGTTGCCTTTAACGTACACAAAGTGAATTGGTAGTTTGGATTGGAGTGGCATCGGTGACGTAGTCGCTTTATGCGGCGAATAAACTGTATTATTTCTCGGTTATACCATGGGCGTCTAGGATTGCGCCTCACGCATTTGTTTGGCACGAATTTAGATATGCAGTCGGACACAATCGTGCCAAAGTCACTCATTAACACCACAACTGTTGCTGGAAAGAAGAAAATTTGCATAAGAATCTGCTAGCAGGGAAAGTACGCCTCCATTGTTGGCACGTGAAAAATCAGTAAGAACTTTGTATTCTGGTTTCTTAAGTTCGTAGTGAATAGAAAATTGGACAAAGACTGCATTGTGATCCGAGATACCTCCTACAACCTCGCACTCTAAATCATCATTCAATAGGTCAGCTGTAACGAAAACAAGGTCCAGGATTGAACCACCTCTGGTGGGACTTTGAACAACTTGAATAAAATCATGGGATACAGCGAAGTCAATCATTGTATTACAGAGAACTTTGTCACGGCCGGTCGTGGTGAAGGACTCCCAGTTAATGTGGGGTACACTGAAGTCCCCGCATAGAATCAGTTTGCTGCCAAGAAGTCTCTGTTTAACGACCTAGTCCGTGATTGCCAGTATGCAATGGTCATCTTCACTTGGTGGCCGGTAAACAGTTCCAATTACTACAAACACGCCGCATACTCTGATCTTACACCAGACAGACTGTTTCGAGGAGATCAGGCAGTGTTTTATATTCAATGTCGTTTTTGATAGAGAGCGCAACGCCACCACCTCGACCACTCGACCTGCCGTTTCGAATAACCGAGTAACCAGAGGGCAGAAATTCGTTTTTAGAGATGGATTGATTAAGCCAGATTTCAGTGACGCATATAATTGACGGACTATGACACTGTACTGAGCAACTGAAGTTAATCAACTTATTTACAAGGCTGCGGGCGTTAAAACACAGAAGCGTTAGGTTATCTGATTAATTGTGTCTGGTGTCAATTCATTGCTTTCTTTGCCTTCTTTTTGTCTGCTATCGTGCACCGGGATTCTCTCGTCATGCGCATCAACCCAAGTGAATAGTTCTTCACCAATCTTTATTTTGTTCGAGATTAACTTGACCTTCTGACCCGCCCTCCGAAGCTCCGCAGTGCTTTGCCATAGTTTCTTGCGCGCCTGCCTTGTAGTAGGGGAGTAGTCTTCAGATACAGAGTAGCTACTGCCCTTTAGTCTAAAGCAATGTTTCAGTATGTTTCATTTCTCACGGTGATCAAACAGTTTGATAATAACCGGTCGATGCTTGTTAGGTAGATTCCGACCAAATATGTGAATTTTTTCTGCCGAAGTAACCTTTATACCTATTTTATTAGTGAACACTTCCTTCAACACAAGATGCGACAGTTCTTCAAACGTTTCTTTTGGTATTTCAGCTATACCAAAAATAATTAGGTTGTTACGCCTGCTGTAATCTTCTTGGTCAAGAAGCTTTCTTTCTAAAACTGTAACTCGTAAATTTATGTCATGCGTCAAATTCTTGATTTCATTTATCGCAGATGTAGCTTCATCAACTTTCTGTAGTTGACCTCAATATCCCCCAGCCTTTGTTGAATATTTTTCTGGCCCTCAAGCAGTTCAGCTAGAACCTGCTGAGTGGTAAGCCCTGGATTAGGCTCGACGTCAGCACATAGCATGAGTAGCGAAAACACGAAGTCACAGGCAGTAAAGTACATTTCAGTAAGTCTACGTGGGCACGTCAGCTGGACAAGGCAAAGGTAATTGGATTTAATTGTGGAAGCATTGTTACTAACCTGCATGAAAAACAGGAGTGGATTTAACATGGTGCTCGCTGGATGCCAGCCAACGTGCCCACTGAAGAAATCCGATGGAAATGGGTGTTTATATCTTGGCTCGTTGTTATCGACGAGGTTGCACACGGGTGTCCCCAGTCGGCGCCCAGGCTTAGGAATTCCTCTGCGCAGTCTCCATGGATTGCTCGTAGAACAGGCGTGGATACCATGTTCGCTGTGCTGGCTTCGGTAGTCGAGGCGATCAGAGCAAGCTGCATGAAAAACAGGAGTGGATTTAACATGGTGCTCGCTGGATGCCAGCCGACGTGCCCACTGAAGAAATCCAATGGAAATGGGGCGTTTATATCTTGGCTCGTTGTTATCGACGAGGTTGCGCACGGGTGTCCTCAGGCGGCGCCCAGGCTTAGGAATTCCTCTGCGCAGTCTCCATGGATTGCTCGTAGAACAGGCGTGGATACCATGTTCGCTGTGCTGGCTTCGGTAGTCGAGGCGATCAGAGCAAGCTGCATGAAAAACACGAGTGGATTTAACATGGTGCTCGCTGGATGCCAGCCGACGTGCCCACTGAAGAAATCCAATGGAAATGGGGCGTTTATATCTTGGCTCGTTGTTATCGACGAGGTTGCGCACGGGTGTCCCCGGGCGGCGCCCAGGCTTAGGAATTCCTCTGCGCAGTCTCCATGGATTGCTCGTAGAACAGGCGTGGATACCATGTTCGCTGTGCTGGCTTCGGTAGTCGAGGCGATCAGAGCAAGCTGCATGAAAAACACGAGTGGATTTAACATGGTGCTCGCTGGATGCCAACCGACGTGCCCACTGAAGAAATCCAATGGAAATGGGGCGTTTATATCTTGGCTCGTTGTTATCGACGAGGTTGCGCACGGGTGTCCCCAGGCGGCGCCCAGGATTAGGAATTCCTCTGCGCAGTCTCCATGGATTGCTCGTGGAACAGGCGTGGATACCGTGTTCGCCGAGCTGGCTTCGGTAGTCGAGGCGATCAGAGCAAGCTGCATGAAAAACAGGAGTGGATTTAACATGGTGCTCGCTGGATGCCAGCCGACGTGCCCACTGAAGAAATCCAATGGAAATGGGGCGTTTATATCTTGGCTCGTTGTTATCGACGAGGTTGCGCACGGGTGTCCCCAGGCGGCGCCAGGCTTAGGAATTCCTCTGCGCAGTCTTCATGGATTGCTCGTAGAACAGGCGTGGATACCATGTTCGCTGTGCTGGCTTCGGTAGTCGAGGCGATCAGAGCAAGCTGCATGAAAAACACGAGTGGATTTAACATGGTGCTCGCTGGATGCCAGCCGACGTGCCCACTGAAGAAATCCAATGGAAATGGGGCGTTTATATCTTGGCTCGTTGTTATCGACGAGGTTGGGCACGGGTGTCCCCAGGCGGCGCCCAGGCTTAGGAATTCCTCTGCGCAGTCTCCATGGATTGCTCGTGGAACAGGCGTGGATACCGTGTTCGCTGAGCTGGCTTCGGTAGTCGAGGCGATCAGAGCAAGCTGCGTGAAAAACAGGAGTAGATTTAACATGGTGCTCGCTGGATGCCAGCCGACGTGCCCACTGAAGACATCCAATGGAAATGGGGCATTTATATCTTGGCTCGTTGTTATCGACGAGGTTGTGCACGGGTGTCCCCAGGCGGCGCCCAGGCTTAGGAATTCCTCTGCGCAGTCTCCATGGATTGCTCGTGGAACAGGCGTGGATACCGTGTTCGCCGAGCTGGCTTCTGTAGTCGAGGCGATCAGAGCAAGCTGCATGAAAAACAGGAGTGGATTTAACATGGTGCTCGCTGGATGCCAGCCGACGTGCCCACTGAAGAAATCCAATGGAGATGGGGCGTTTATATCTTGGCTCGTTGTTATCGACGAGGTTGCGCACGGGTGTCCCCAGGCGGCGCCCAGGCTTAGGAATTCCTCTGTGCAGTCTCCATGGATTGCTCGTGGAACAGGCGTGGATACCGTGTTCGCTGAGCTGGCTTCGGTAGTCGAGGCGATCAGAGCAAGCTGCATGAAAAACACGAGTGGATTTAACATGGTGCTCGCTGGATGCCAGCCGACGTGCCCACTGAAGACATCCAATGGAAATGGGGCATTTATATCTTGGCTCGTTGTTATCGACGAGGTTGCGCACGGGTGTCCCCAGGCGGCGCCCAGACTTAGGAATTCCTCTGCGCAGTCTCCATGGATTGCTCGTGGAACAGGCGTAGATACCATGTTCGCTGAGCTGGCTTCGGTAGTCGAGGCGATCAGAGCAAGCTGCATGAAAAACACGAGTGGATTTAACATTGTGCTCGCTGGATGCCAGCCGACGTGCCCACTGAAGAAATCCAATGGAAATGGGGCGTTTATATCTTGGCTCGTTGTTATCGACGAGGTTGCGCACGGGTGTCCCCAGGCGGCGCCCAGGCTTAGGAATTCCTCTGCGCAGTCTCCATGGATTGCTCGTGGAACAGGCGTGGATACCATGTTCGCTGTGCTGGCTTCGGTAGTCGAGGCGATCAGAGCAAGCTGCATGAAAAACAGGAGTGGATTTAACATGGTGCTCGCTGGATGCCAGCCGACGTGCCCACTTGATGTGCCCATACAGCACATCAAGCAATTTCATTTTCGCTCATGCGAAAAAAACGTTCGAACACAACTGACATATCTGCGTTCAAGTTCTCAATGTAGTAGGAAAAAATACAAGGCATATCAAGGGTGAGCCAGTCTGAAAGGTGCCTTATAACATAAACCTGCCTTGGGATATGCTCCGGTAATCGTTCAATAGTTGTGGTGTGGTGGCTGACAGGCAAGCTGTTCGCGGATTTTTTTGGTGGCGAGAAGCATGTTGTGGAATCACTGCGAACTGTGTTTCCGTCTAAATTAATGGAGCGTCTATAGAAACGTGCTTCGTATTTCGCATATCATCAATTCTCATTGTACGTGAGATCTGCCAATTTTTCTGAATCACCATTGATACAAAACTGACAGTAATCTGAATATCTAGAATATCGTTCGAAACCTTGAAGGTTGTTCAAAATGTAATATGTTACAAAGAAAAAGGAGTAGTGGAGTTATGCACGTAATGTCAGACGTTATCTAGCTGTGTATACAGAAGCACATATATCGCAGGCAGGCAGGTGGGCAGGCATGCAGTCAGGCACGCAGATAGGTAGGTATGCAGGCAGGCAGGCAGGAAGGCAGGCAGGCAGGCAAAATACTTTATTTGATGCAGAGACAACGCTCACTCCCCACTTAGGGGGCGACATCGCGGCGGGCCGCACCCATGACGGGACGCGGGGAAATGCACCTCCTCAGCCACGTAATGACCTCTATTGAAACCCGTAGCTAGTCTTCCTTCTTTTTGTTTATGAGAAGTGATCACCCGTCCTCCTTCGCTGAGGGAGATCCGGGGCTCTCGCGCCGTGCAAGAAATCGCCACAGCATGCGTTGCAAAGTGCAACGCGGGTTACCACAGCGAGGGCAGTCTTGCTGTACACCAGCCACTTATTTAGAACACCTAACGGGAGAAGCGTATACCTGCTTCAATCTGTAGTTGACGTTACGTGATAGAGTGAGCTCTGCTTAAAGTTGGATGCGGGAGAGAAAACCTTCTTCGTTCCAACTGACAGTGCTTGCAAGTTTCATGAAAAGTTAGGAGCAGATCTCAGTATTACCCAACCGTGTCCTCTGCCTCCGAGTAATTTTTCCCGACGTGTAATGTTAGACCTCGCACCTGAGAGTGCACCAACTCGTTGGCATTAAGGATGGCTCCATGCGAGTCGGACAACGTGTGCCGAGTACCAGATAATGTGCTTTTTGTCTGTAAAACTATCAGCAGGGAGAATTCGAGCAGCTTTCTGGAACAGAACCCGTCATGAAGGCTCAGGCGGTTGCTCCCGAGTCTGTGAAGATGGCTGTGCACTTGGTGGTAGCGAGAGCTAGTGCTACCGCAACCTGTTCAGCGCTATCGACGTTCGCGTGTAACAAAAGTCAGTGACGACATATGGTCCACTTTAAGTGTGGTTACAACGGACACAAAGTGATCCGAGTAACCGTACTGGGCTGAATCTACGTGCGAGCATAAATTAATTTATATGAATATACTAATTAGGTGTTGTGGCACACAGTGCAGCCGAGATATCTTGTAATTGAGCTTCTATCTGTTTGTTACAGTGTGAGTGGGAATAAATTAAGGTACTTTTTATGGAAGAGTACCCTCAAGACTACTTTAGTGATCAAGTGACCTCCCATAGGTCACGAAAACTGGAATTGAGAGAGACTCAATGGTCGTCAGGGTGATTTTCACACCGTAGAGTGTAGCACTTGTCCCGCAAGCAGTGGTGAACCACTCCACTCGTGTTCTTAAAATACCGCCTCTGTTACCTTCACGTTGAAGGCTTTCCAAATCCGTCATGAAGAGCGACTTATATCACCCCTATATCTGATGATTGGAACAAATCAATACACTTAGCTTTTTACGGGTAAAGATTATTCTCTGCGATGACTAGTATAGTGGCGCAAAACTCATTGAGCTTGGTAGCCTGGTTAGTAATTTAGTTTCTTCAAAGAACCGTGTTGTGTAGTTTCAAGCTGACTGTCTGTTTGTCAATCTCTTTCTTGCTCTTCTCCTTTCTTTACTATTCTTTTCATTTCTATTATTCCCTCCCCCCCCCTCAAGTGTGGCGTAGCCAACTGGGTCAAAGCTTGCTAAACCTCACTGCCTTTCTTTCATTTTTTTCTTCCTGTCGAAGACACAGACTGAATGAGCAACTACGCCTGTTCACCAAAAATTTTGGTGCGCACTACTTGGACGCTGGCGTGGTCCTGGTTACGTACCGTCATCACAGACTTTTCTTGTATGTCATCCTTTAACAAGCTCTTTCCCCTTTTCAAGTACATGGCAGCAAACTGAATACATCCTCTGGTTAACCGCCCAGTCTATACTTTAATTTTTTCTCCCCTCTTTCCGAACACAAATGCCTACAACTAGACATTAAAAATTAAAACATAACTATAGAAGCCCTCTGATAGTTTGCTACGTTCACGTGTTCTCCCAAAGTGCCGCCAAGCCCGAACGCTGACAAAGCTGCCACGTTTGGTGAACTCTTTTGCGCGACGTCTCCGCAGAAAGACATCCCGACACAAAAGGCGCAAAGATTGACGCATGGGGCGTGCCCTAGGAAGGGGCAAAGCCCACTGTGATACAGATTTCCGATACGTCGCCGACAAAACGAGAGCCTCTCATGCCCGGCTCTCTCGCTTCCCGATATATTGGAGTAGAAAAGGGGGAAAAGAAAAGAGCTAGCCTGGTGGTGAGCGGTGCAAGTTTTTTGCACTTATTTGTGATGGAATATAAGGCACGTCAAAGTGTGCTTATGAGCCGTCCAGAACATCTGCGAGAACTGAACACAGGGAACCGAGAGTTCCGCTCCCATTGCCGCTACATTGCTTCGGCAACTCATCTTTGAACTCGCCGTCGTAGAAGGCGCCTGCGCCTCTGGAGTGCACACATAGTTGCTGTTGAGAAGTGTTATTACAACGACTAGAAAGTTTGTTCTCTGGCTGGGAAGGCTTCCGAAACACAGAAAATGGTTTCTTTTCATCCTGTTTTGTTATTTTGATCAGGTTAATTTTCTGTTGTTGCCCGTTTCTCTTGCCCTGGTTGTCTCACGGAACATCTCTTTTTGTGACAGGTCCCCTTCCTCCCTGTCTTTTTTTTTTCCTTCGGGTTTCAGCAAATCATCCTCGAAACAACGTTATGTGCTGACATTCGTCTGAAGTAGATTGATCCTCCTGCTGACATGGGTGCTAGAATAATGTTTAATCCTATGTATTTTGATTCAGAGATCAGGAGAAGACTGCTCGATTATACATCTACAATGCAATCTAGGCTGCACATCACAACGTGCTGAACAGCTTATGTTTGTGGTCCGACAGTACGAAGACCCCTTTGGGTGATACGTCTAATCAAGATTTTATGTACATGTGCCTCAAAGACACAGATGACAATAAAAGTGCAATTTAAGTGCTCAAAGTCAACAGATCTGTGCGTCTGCTGGTTCCGTTGACGTGCTCCCACTAGTGTAGTTTTCATTTTGCACTAATATCAATATTGAGGGGCACGCAAGCATGCAACACTACGTTTTACTTAGATTTTTTTATTATCTGCTCCACTGAAGCTTTTTAGCGCAGTCACTGTTAATAGAATATAAAGTGCGTGCTTGTTGTTTAAAAAAAAATATGAAGTGAATCTGAGTGCTGGGAAATGGCGTGATTAGCAGTGCAGAAAAAGACCATGCACCGACAATGATATCTAAACTTATTTAGTTTTTGCGCACGTATTCAATTAGATAAAAATATAGACCACTTTCTAAGGTACTTTAAAATCTGTTTGGTTCAAGCAGTAGATTTTATAAGAAAAGAAACCGTGACGAATTAGCGATAATGAAGACCTTTAAAAGTAGTTTCCCACCGTTTCTCAATGACGCTTATGGAACAGGACAAATTTTGGAATAACTACAAGGACAGCATATATAACATCAGTGTAAAATAGATGTAAACACCCAAAGTACTGCTGATATATTGCGCTTCTTATGTGAGCAAAATGTCAACCACAGCTAGACACTGTCTAGAAAGTGATGATGCAACGAAAGCCACCTGATGAAGGCCTATGGCCACAGTGTGTGTTGGAACTAGCAGCAAATAAAGATTTCTATTAGTGATTGTGATATGATTGAGCTTTACAAAAAGATGGAAGAAAACCAGCACCTAAAAAAAAATTGCTTAGTTTCTAGTGGCTACATTCGAACACGCTATGGTCACCTCACTAGCGTGCAGCGCTTGCGGCTACAGTTAAGTAAGCTGTTTTCGACGCTAAGCAACGCTTATGTAAAGGATTAGTGGTCGCACTGCGGTAATTCCCTGATAGTCGCAATTCGCTTTTTTACGGTCGGGGACTTGCGTGTACTCTAGTGGACCTGGATGAACTGGCTTACAGCAGTATGGGGATCGGAGGTTCGTTGAACGTGCGCTCAAGCTTGAGTTTTTGCACAGTCGTCGAGAGGCAGACGTTTCGCAGAGTCTAACATGTTACTGTCGTGTTTTTTTTTTTCGCAATAAAAAGTATGGCTAAAGTAATACTGTATCATTTAGTTCACTAGAGTCACGGGAGAATGCAGGCGACTGCGGAACTTACCTCGTTAGCCGCGCTTCCGCACCTATTTATTTTGTAGATTATTTCGTAGGGATTAACCAAACAATGAGACTGCATGATTACAATTATGCCAATAATTCAACAAGTGGATTCGGTATAATAACATTTAGTTAATACGTCACTAGTGCTTTGGGTAGCAGCGCTGTCATGATATCACGTTTTTTTTTTTCATTTTGCATGCGCATCATAAACCCTACACAGTCTGCGCGTAAATTTCTTTCAAAATTTTTCGGTCCCTATACAGAGAGAACTAGAAAAATTATAGGAAAAGCAGGGAACTTAACAAAACAACGTCCTTTTTGCTACTCTACACGTTATGAGAAGGGAATAAGGGAGAAAAAGGAAGAGAAAGAGATGCCCAATGCACAACACACACAATCCAGAGTTTCGTAGGTGGTCACTCAGTGATGCTGCTTAGCTCTTGTGGCTTTTTGGGATGATCTACTTGAGAACTATGCACCGAAGATCTCCTTATAAAAAAGTGACGATCATCCGGGCTCCTCAAGCCACATTGGAGAGAACGGCAATCTTGTTTAATGTCGGGACAGTGGCACAAGACGTGGTCAAAAAAACTTCGTCCCATCACGCATAATGCTACGCTTGCGTATTATAATTCTCCACTGAACTTCACTCGTATCCCACAGAACCTAAATTCACTGCTTCAACTACACCTGCCGACAAAGACTTCGCAACGTGGCGCTACAATGCTGTGGCAGTAGTGGGTTGGCGTAGCCTTTACCAGCTCCTTCAGTTTTGGCATTGGCATGGCTGACTTCTCCAAGTGTGACTACTGCAACTGCGTAGAAACTCTTGGTGTCTAAATAATCTAGCATGTGCCTAATGCGAAAAAGCCACACATATCATACCACGTAGTTCTATGCCTAGGAACATTGCAAAAGATAGATTAGTGAGTCTACTAAACTCCGCTGGCTAAAAGCCCCTCTGATATAGAAGTTCACGTTAATCTCGGCTTTCACGAAGACATTTTTTTTACATAACACAACTCTCAGTGAAAAGGTTATGATATGGAGGAGGCTTCGAAGCGTATGTTCTGAAACTACATGTCCTCGCTGAGCTATGAAAAAACGATGGCTCGTAATCGTGGTCGCGCACCTTGACCACTACACGCAATTGCTAGAAATTGTGATTTATGCTTGAATTTTAGGCTTAAAAGTAATCGGGAGTCAAAGAAATGAAGGCACTGCTCAAGTTTATAGGGGAAACAATAATGGCCACAATGGTGTTGCTTATTGCGCACAAGACTGCCGGACTGCGGTATTGTGGGTGTTCCCGCGCTCTCCTCTATTTGCGTATACTCTAAATTCAATCTCCGCTATCTGTTCTCGGTGTGCAGGATGGCATGCCGTTATTTTATACATGTGAACATCCATGCCTTTGCTGTCCGTCTTCTTTTCTTTCATCTCCGTGACACATTTCAAGAACTAGAATGGTGTGACGAAGAATTTGCGCTTTCGGAGGCCACACAGCGAAAACGAAGGTTGTTAGAGGATATCACCAGTATGTGAGGGCGGTGCCAAGACGTGGTTTTTGAACAGAGATGACGTTCTCACATCTTGGCGCGAGTTCCAGCGTCGCCTTCTGGAGACCTACAGGAGTCCCGACTGCCGCGAACGGGCAGAGCGTGCAATACAATTACGCATCCAGATGCCAAAGGAGACCATCTCGATGTACGTCGAGGACATGACACAGCTTTTTAAGCAAGTAGATCCTGCTATGGCAGAAGAAAAAAAGTTGCGCCACCTCATGCGTGGTGTGAAGGAACAACTTTTTGCTGGTTTGGTGCGTAGTCCACCCAATAGTGTTGAGTTCCTTCCTGAAGCGGCAACAATGGAGCAAGTACTGCACCAACGGTCTGCCCTGTTTGACTGTCAAGTGAATGCTGCTTCAACTCCCGAAATTTTTGCCACCCCTGGGAGCAAGAACCCCCAATGAATTCGCGAGGTCATCCGCTCTGTTTTCCGCGGATGGATGGCATCAATTCCGAAATTCTGAAAAACACTAAGCCTATAACAAGCATTATTCTTTCGCGCATATTTCAGCAGTCCATTTCATGCGGAGTGGTGCCGAAAGACTGGAAGCTCGGTAAGATCGTTCCTGTCCCGAAAAAACGTCTTTCATCTTCACTGAGAAATTATCGCCCCATAACCATCACTAGTGTATGCTTTAAATTAATGGAACACATAATTTATTCCCACATAGTAATTTTCCTACGTTCAGTACGTTTCTTTCACACTAACCAACACGGTTTTCAAAAAGGACTTTCATGTGATACTCAACTCGCCCTGTTCGTTAACGACCTGAGTTCTAGCCTGGATAATAACATACCTGTAAACACCATTTTCATTGATTTCAAAAAAGCCTTTGACAAAGTTTCTCATAACAAATTATTTTTGAAGCCTTCACGTCTTAACCTCAATTGTCTTGTTTTTAATGGAATATGTGACTTCTTGACTAACCGCATAAGCAGTTCGTTTGGGCTAATAACCATCGCTCCTACCTATCCACTGTGACCTCCGGCGTACCTCAAGGCACGGTATTTGGTCCTCTACTATTTATAATCTATATTAACGACCTCCCCAATAACTTAGCGTCTAACCTTCGTCTGTTCGCAGACGACTGTGTCATTTATCGTCCTATTCACAATCCTAACGACCCTGTCATCCTACAGTCTGATCTTTGTTTGATTCAATCATGGTGCGAAAAATGGCTGATGTCCATTAACATAAAGAAAACTTGTGTCATTTCCTTCCATCGCCGTCAATCCTATTCTTCCAATAAATACCTCCTATTTGATTCTGAAATAACAGCAGCTAATTCATGTAAATACCTCGGTATCACTCTAACTTCAGATCTGACCTGGTCATCCCACATTATGAACATCACTAATGACGCCAACCGCGTGCTTGGCTATCTCCGAAGAAACTTACGTCTAGCCCCACCTTCTGTTAAACTTTTAACCTATCTAACACTAGTCCGCCCGAAGCTAGAATACGCATGTGCCATCTGGGATCCCCGTCAAATAACTCTTATTAAAACGCTTGAAACTATCCAAAATTGTGCAGCCAGATTCATTTATTCTGACTATCCCTATCTTAGCAGCGTCACCGAACTAAAATCTCAAGCTAACATGGTTAACTTAGCTTCACGCCGCAAAATTTTAAGACTGTGTTTGTTTCACACATTTTATCATGCATTGCACCTAAACCATGTTTTCGTTCCAGCCCATCGTCTTTCATGCCGTATCAGCCATTCGAAAGCGGTTTATCCACCCCGTGCGCATACCACTGCCCATCACTCTTCATTTTTTGTGCAAACATCAACAGAATAAAACGATCTTCCTGCTGACATCGTGCACCACTCCAGCATCGCCCATTTCAAGGAATCCATCAAACAAATCATCTGTTTGTGAACTGTCTGCCCCCTCATGTAACACCCCTTGACTGGGGCCCTTGAGGTGTAATAAATAAATAAATAAATAAACAAATAAATAAACAAACAAATAAATAAATAAATAAATGAAAAAGATGTACGGTACAAGGCAAATTGATTCCGGTTCTATCACCAGTGTCATCCGTGACGAGGTGAAGCAGGTGCTGCACGCCCATTGTTTTCTGCTGATGTAGGTTGATCCGAAAACGGCTTCTGTGTCTACTGACAGTCGCCGTCGTACGTACGCGGAAGCGTTGAGATCTTTCACGCCTCTTTCTGGTCAAGGAGTCCCGACACAGACAATGCCACACGTTCCGATCCAGCCAGTTTCGCACGTCCCAATCCAGACAGTGCCACACGTCTAGATCCAGACCATGCCATACGTCCAGCTCCAAGACAATGATGCCGCTAGTCGCGATTCAGTCAGCGCACGCTGGTGTGGACATCGATCGTCGCCATGCACCGCCGCGCAAATCTGATCTCTGGCGTATGCCGGACAGATGACCCCTCTGCTCTCATTGCAGTGAGGCTGATCACATTTACCGCGAATGCCCATACCGGCAACTTGGACTGCGCAGATTTTCCGTCCATTCATTCGTCCCCAAATTGGTCAAAAGCCAACGGATATTGAAGAGTATCTCGCGCAACAGCGTGCACCCTTTACACGAGGGCGATCGCGGTCACCATCTCCGAGGAGACCCGCAGCCACTGGGCCACGTTTCGAGGTGACGGCACGAGAACGCTCCCCAAGCCCTCGTCGGAAAAACTGAAAGCAGCGGCCTTCGGGGGCAAGGTCGCTAGGACTCAAAATACAGAAGACCTCCCGTCGACGCTTGCACGCAACGCCGAAGGCATTTCGTCAGAGATTGATCGCAGTACCGAAAAAACGCCGACATCCACATCTGAACACAGTAGCCGCGTGTCACTTGACATACCTGTGCTGATTTACGGTTTTCAGGTCAATGCATTGATAGACATTAGTGCAGACTATTCGATTATCAGTGGGAGGCTAGCAAAAGATATCAGGAAAGTGATTATGCCGTGGAATTGAACGCCAGTTCAAAAAGCTAGGGGACACGTTGTAACACCGCTGGATCACTATACGGCAAGACTGAAAATTCGTGCGTAAACGTTTGTACTCAGCTGCCTCGTTTTTCGCGACTGTTCACGTCAGCTGATTATTCACATGGACTTCCCTTCTGGAATACGGTGCCATCGTAAATCTCCGGGATCGCAACGTGACCTTCTCGACTCAAGGCGCAACAGATCGAGACGCTGATAACTGCCGTAGGTGTTTGTTACGTGTTGCTAACGACAGTGTGACGCGTCCGACTCGAGCGACTGTTCCCATCAAAGTTACTTGTGAAGACCTCCGAGACAGTGACGTGGTGGCTGAAAGCAACCTATCACTTCTGCTGCTTCAAGGTGTATGCGCCGCCCGAAGCGTTGTGCGTGTCCGTGACGGACAGTCACAGATACTAGTTACGCACTTCAATTACGAGCACCGGCATCTTTTCCGCGGAACCACCATAGCCTATGGAGACCTTGTTGCCGACGTCACGGAGTCCTTCGCGTCCGAGGAAACGCATGAGGATGAGGAATTTCTAGACCACATCTACATCAATTTAACGCTGTCAGACGAGAGAAAGGCTGCACTTCATGACATTTTAACAAAGTTTCAATCTTGCTTCGCCTCTTCTTCAAAAGTCTGTCAAACACACCTCACGAAGCATCAAATTATCACCGACGATGACGTCTTCCCCATCCGGCAGCAGCATTATCGTGTTTCTGCGAAAGAACGCGAGGCAATTCAGACACAAGTAGAAGAGATGCTCGATGACGTGATTATTCAACCATGCAGCAGCCCTTGGCCCTCGCCAGTCGTTCTAGTGAAGAAAAAAGACGGAATGCTGCGATTCTGTGTGTACTACGGGAAGCTTAATAGCGTCAAAAAAAGATGGCAGCCTATCCATGGACTGAAGGATGGAGAGTGGGGCGAAGCATCCGTCTGTCCATTCGTTCTTGCTTCCGTCCATCCATGCGTCCGTCTTTGTGACCGTCCGTGCGTCCATTCGCCCGTTCGTGCGTGCGTCTGTTCATGCGTCCGCACGTCCATCTGTGCGCCCGTCCCTGTGTTCGTCCATGCATCCGCCCCTGCGTCCGTCCATGCATCCATTTGTCGGTGCAGCCATCCGTGAGTCCGTCCATGCATATGGCTGTGTGTCTGTTTGTCCATCTATTCACCACGCCAAGTACCACCATCTCGCATCTTTTCATCGTATATTCCGCATATGCATCGCCATCCAGCGGACATTCCAAGGACTAAACGAGAGGTGGCACACGCAAACTTTCTTACGGCTTGCGCTTCGGGTCTACTTCCCACCTTTAACCACCTCGAGTTCATGGTATATACTAGTTCACTGTACTCATGGCACTGCGGCCCAACGCTCGCTAAACCCTTCTAAAACCAAGGAGGTTATGCCCAGCGAGCATAACGTAGCAACCCTTTCTTGTCAGATAGTGCTCAATGTACATGTAAATGGCTGCGAAGGGGGAATAAGAGACAGGAGAATTTGGTTTTTAGTTAACGCACACGCTGCGGTTTTTTTTTATTGTTCAACAATGCACAGAAGAAATCTCTCGCCGGCACCACCTTGGAGGTCAGAATGTAAGACTGGTTACACACTGCGACTACTACTACGACTACGAGGGACGAACGGAAGCCGCTATAAGGAGCTTCGCCCCTAAAAGACGTCTACCCGCTTCCGCGGGTCGATGACTCTCTCGACAAGTCACGACGCGCGAAGTATTTTTCGTCCATCGATCTACAGAGTGGCTATTGGCAAATTTATGTGGATAAACTAGACCGAAAAAAAATCGTGTTTGTGACTCCAGACGGACTTTACAAATTCCGAGTTCTTCCCCTCGGCCTCTTTTCTGCCCCAGACACTTTTCAGAGGATGATGGGCACTGTTCTCGCTGGCTTGAAGTGACAAAGCAGCCTTGTCTACCTCGATTATGTGGTGATCTTTTCCGAGAGCTTCGAAGAACACCTGAAGCGTCTGAGAAAGGTTCTGGAAGCCATTCGCACAGCTGAACTGACGTTGAAGCCTCCAAAATGCCATGAAGAGCTGAAATTTTTGGGACATGTCATTAGTGCGGATGAAGTGCGACCTGATCCAGACAAAACTGCGGCCGTCGCCGCCTTCCCTGTTCCATCAGATAAAATAGCAGTACGCCGTTTTCTCGGCTTGTGCGCGTATTATCACCGATCTATCGCCAACTTCTCGAAGATGGCTGTACCTCTTACGCGACTCACCAGAGATGACGTGCCCTTTACTTGCAGCGCAGAACAAGATACAGCGTTCACAGAGCGACGACAGAGAATGCAAACAGCCCCTGTTCTTGTCCATTTCGAAGAGGACACTGCTACAGAAATTGATACAGACGCCAGCAACGTCGGACTTGGCGCTGTTCTTGTACAACAACACGGTGGCATTGAGCATATAATCGCTTACGCCAGTCGTACTCTTTCTCGAGCCGAGTTCAACTATTCTACATCAGAAAAAGAATGCCTCGCAGTCGTGTGGGCGACGACCAAATTTCGGTCTTACCTCTACGGTCGTCCCTTCAAAGTGGTGACTGACCACCACTCGCTCTGCCGCTGCCAATCTCAGGGATTCATCCGGCCGTCTCACTCGGTGGAGTTTGCGTTACGATTGTGTACAGGTCAGGGCGCAAACATGAAGATGCCGACGCACTTTCTCGAGCGCCTGTTGGACACGCTGTTAGGGGCTCCGAGGATTAAGACGGCTTTCTCGGAGCAGTTAGCAATTCGGAATTCATATCAAGACAATGGGAAGACGAATAATTACGCTCAGCTATCGATTCCCTTGAAGGCCGGAACTCTCAGGTCCCTCAACACATTGCTCGCGAGCTGTCCTCTTTCTGTCCAAGAAGAGACAGTCTTTACAAAAAAAACGCCCGTGGTAGCGACAAAGTCTTCCTGCTCGTTGTTCCTACCGACATGCGTGATGAGATCCTCCTTGCGTGCCACGACGAGCCCACGTCAGGAAATTTGGGCTATTCGCGAACTCTCGTCAGAGTACGCCAACAGTATTACTGGCCGCGACTATCAGCTGGTGCACATCACTATGTGAAAGGCTGCCGTGAGTACCAGCGCTGCAAGACTCCGCGGGCCTGCTCCAGCCGATCGCACCACCACGGACACCGTTTGACCTCGTGGGAATGGACCTTCTCGGACCCTTCCCTTTGTCGTTCTCTGGGAACAAATGGATTATAGTTGCGACAGATTACCTTACTCGTTATGCTGAAACAAAAGTGTTACCCCGTGGCACGGCCTCTAAAGTCGAACAGTTCTTCGTGCACCAAATCATCCTACGGCATGGTGCCCCGTCACGCGTGATTATGAACAGAGGGACGTCGTTTACAGCACGAATGATGTAGGACATTTTTAAATTGAGCTGCACAGGTCATCGAAAAACGACGGCTTATCACCCGCAATCCAATGGACTGACAGAGAGGCTTAACAAGAACATGGCAGACATGCTGTCAATGTACGTGGACGTTTAACACAAAACATGGGACGAGATTTTTCCATACATCACGTTTGCATACAATACGGCAACGCAAGAAACAACGCGATTTCCGCCCTTACGACTTGTTTACGGACGCAACGTGCGAACCACGCTAGATGCTATGCTTCCGTGCGACCAAAGCAATGAACTTGCTGTAGACGCGCAGCAATACACTCAATACGCCGAAGAAGCTCGTCAGCTAGCTCGCATAAACACCAGTCACCAACAAGATGGCGACGCACGGCGTTACAACCTCCGCCTTCGAAAGGTCACCTACCACCCTGGGGACCAAGTGTGGGTGTGGGTCCATGTCCGGCGACCAGGCTTATCCGAAAAACTCCTAAGCCGTTATTTTGGACCGTTCAAGGTTCTTAGACGAGTCACAGATCTCACATACGAGGTATTTCCAGACGGCGCAGCGTCTTCTCGTGAACCACTTCGGCCCAAAACCGTGCATGTCGTTCGGCTGAAGCCCTGATTCACACAGTAGCCCTTGTGGTTTCACGTGTTACGACAGGCCGTGACATTGCGTTGCTGCTGCTTTTTTTGTCCTCCTGTGGTTTTATGCCTTTTCTTTTTGCGCTTGGCGCAAGTGTTGGCGAAACTTCTTTATTTGCGCTGCGAGTACTGGCACTCTCCCTTTTTTGGTTCTCTATATCTGCGTGTGTATGCCTTCGTTTTTTTTTCTTTCTTCATGAGCATCGAGTCGATGCTTTCAAAGGGAGGGAATAGTGCCACATGGTCTGCTTGGGTGAGATCCATGAGTGAAAGAGGACAAAGACGATATATCTAAGGTGCTGCTTGGCTAGTCGACTCAACGAGCCCATTATATCAAGTTTGTCGTGCGAAACGTGACAATACAGACATACATACATACATACATACATACATACATACATACATACATACATACATACATACATACATACATACATACATACATACATACATACATACATACATACATACATACATACAGAGCAAAACCTAATGGAATCGGAAAACTACACAATTGCGATAACTGCTGTCTTTCTCCTATCGAACTGTTCCTTCGCTCTATTTATTTTGATTTTAGAACTTCTTCCCACTTTGATGCTTGAACCAGACTGCTGCGTTCTATGAGCTACTCAACGTGGATTGTGTTGGAGCACAAAATGAAACAGCGGCCTCCTCGGCCCGCATAGGGAGAAAGTGAGATACCGAGCTTAAATGCGGGGTCGCGAGCCGTTTAAACAAAAAATAAGTTCCCTTTGGAGCGCGGAAAAAATCTGACGACAGATAAACACGTTAAAGAGGCGCTCAGCTGTTTTCATCAACCATTTAACTGTTTTCTAACTTAAAAACAAATGACTTGCATTTATTTTGTTTTTTAGAGCACTCTTCATAATTGAGCCCACGGATCCGAGCATTCAATTTAGCTTTCAGCCTATTACGTCCTGTCATTTGCATGCTTCCGCTGTAGCGGAAGCTACAGTGGAAGCTTCTATGCTTTCTGTTAGTCCTCTTTGTCACGAATATTTCCTTTTCAGTAATTATGCATTGCTCTATGCAAGACATCCTCGTCATACTTATATTCTTTTCTTGTTCATACATATAGTAAATGAAAAAAAAAACTAAAGTCAGTGCTTACAGCTGGGGAAAAATAGCGTCTATCCGCACCAATAAAGCTTTGCGTGAATAGTCGTGATAGTCTAAATGTAAGACTCGACGCGCGTTGCATTGCCCCCCTACACCATGCCCTTCGGTATGGCCGATTGCGAAAACCTTGTTTTTCATCTAACGACCGTGTCTTTGGTAAAGCAGTGGTGTTCAATATACTCCAACATGTCGCAAGTATACCCACAAGCAGCCCGAGTTCGGTGCCCGATCAGTCATCTCTCTGGCTGTCTCATCGCTTTCTCTGGTTTCGCTCTCACCATTACTACTGCATGTATGTCCACAATGGTTTGTTTATTCATTATTGATGCATGGTAGTCGTTGAGATCGACATGTATTCATAAACGTCCGAATCAATGCATCTATGTTAAGCAGTGCTATAGTTGTGAAACATCTATATACATTGAGCAAGCTTTCTTATGTCAATGTACAATAAACACTAAATATTTCTGTAAGAATATGTGTTCCTTTCGTGTTTTACCGATTCCTATAACGGAAGGATCAAGTGTGTTTTTTTAGATTAACATATTCTGCAGTTATTCTCTCAAGAAAGCTTCTGGCATGCATCGCGGCATTACAACGCAGAAGTGGTTCAGCTGCGTAAGATGCACGTCAGCATGTAGGGGGGAGGGGGCGACCGCAGAAAATTTTGCGCAGCCTTGCATGCGGCCAGAAAACGTTTGCGACTCCGATGAAGAATTTGATATCTTTAACACCTGTTTCCGTTCAACGTTAATAAAGACGATAGTCTTTCTTGGGGACCTTCGATGCAAAAATTTTGGTCTGTCTGTCTGTCTGTCTGTCTGTCTGCCTGTCTGCCTGTATGTCTGCCTGTCTGTCTGCATGCCTGCCTGTCTGTCTGTCTCTCTGTCTGTCTGTCTGTCTGTCTGTCTGTCTGTCTGTCTGTCTGTCTGTCTGTCTGTCTGTCTGTCTGTCTGTCTGTCTGTCCGTCCGTCCGTCCGTCCGTCCGTCCGTCCGTCCGTCCGTCCGTCCGTCCGTCCATCTGTCTGTCTGTCTGTACGTTTGCCTGTTTGTCCACTCCTAACGGCACTGGGTACTTGACGGCCGACCCCATTTACAGCGCCCACCAATGTTGCTCAAGATTCAGCGTTCGTACTTGTGCAATTGTCGATTAAAAAGGAATTATTGCGCATGTCTGGGGCACCATAACAACAAGTATATTATACGTATATTAACATCCAGATACGGGGCCAATTTTTGTGAACTTAAGTTATGGGGATAACCAGAGAAATAAAATTGGTTACGTTCATGAGATATATACAAGTGAAAATTCAACCGGCTCCACTTCCCCGACCTAATCAAATAGCGAACTTGATGACCTTTCTTTCATGAAGCCATCGCATTTCCGTGTTTTTCAAGTCTCTCACATATGTTGTATCACCGATCTTTGATGAAGCCTCTTTCTGAGACATTAAGGTGTCAGTGTAGCCGCGACCTTTTATAACCAAACAGTATCACGTGGCAATGAAGTGACTATATTAACGCGCACACCATTTCTTGGCTTAGCTGTTACCTAGTTTTTTTATAGTGGCAGTTGTGTGTAATTAGATTTACCAAATTTCTGCGGCACATACCCCCTTTGTGATGCCTACCTGCGTTACCACAGATCGCGGACGTGAAAGTTTTCAATAAAAGCAGCTTCCCTGCAGAACAGTAGTAAGCCAGAACACTCACTGGCGGTAGTGCTTCTTCTATCGATCGAGTTCTCGTAGAGGTTGCGTTTAAGCATTTCATTCATTAGGCTAGCCTGAAGACTACGCCAAGACTTACTCTTTTTTTAGTAGTAACGGTCTGATCACTCAAGTTCAACGTTAAAAAAGTGATCGCATATATATGTGGTACAATGAATACAACGCAAGAGCACACTGCTAACAGATAATGGCGCTGAGAATTGAAATAGGCTGTTATAGTCACACCAGATACATGTTTTGCCACAAGGCGAAATGCAAGGATGTTTCGATTGAGAAAGGCCTTAAATACGGAAATGAACGACTAAACTACCTAGCAGTGTTCAGCGTTCTGGCGTAGAAGCAGGTGCATGATTTATCACGACGGAGCATCGACATAAAACGAAATCGTATAATACTTCACAATCTTGCTTTGCTATGACCTTAACCATCCTTTTTACTTCCCTTCTGCATATCACTATTTACCCTATATTTGAAAAACAGGTGGCAGGAAGTGTTGGTCAATAAGTTATTCTGACGATTCATGGACGGATTTAGTTTTATCAAGGTTCATTCGTAGATAAACATGTCCCGCGGTATGGTGTTTACCCGAAAGGCCCAAGTGCAGTTGATCCCTCAACGACCATCCAATTGATAATGAAATCCAAGTCATGACTGCACGAACACCTATATACGATTATTCGAGTACGGCCCGGTTCTTGGCACATGCGAATCATAGATGGAAAAAACTGCAAGAAGATTGTATAAAAGAACCTCCGGGTGGCAGTAAATCTTGGCCTGCGATGTTCGAAACAGAGCCCACAGAGCGACGGCTAGTGAATTAATAGCTTTCGCCTAAGAACGTTTCAGGGACTGAGCATTTCGCGAGCTATGAAGCCGGAAAGTTCGAGTAAACGAGCGCGTCAAGACCATTCTGGCACTTGTAAAGCAAATATACTCAACGCCTCGGCGTCCAACAAGACGAAGAAACCAACAAAGCGTGCCACGAAGCAGGCGTGCCCAATTGTGTGCTCGGCCTATTCTTTGGCCACAGATTCAGCTTTACTCCAGGCGTCACCACTGCCATCAATTGCGTGACACCCGAACAACAGCACCCTGGGGAGCCGAGGGAAAAAGAATGGCTCCCACTAAAACCGCTGTGCTTTTCTCTCGGACGAAAATTTACGCTCCCTCGATGACTTTTTCCGGCGAACAAAGAAGCGGTGTCTGGAGGTTTGCAGTTCAGGTTCGATCGCTGACCTTATCCGTAGATTGTATAAATACTTAGCGATAAATTCATTATGAGCAACTACTCTGGCCATGCTGCCACACACGATGTATACAAGGAAATTTGTCAGTAAATTTCAGTAAAATGAAAGTAATTTACTTTCATTTTACTTTCAGTAAAATGAAAGTAAATTTGTCAAACTTGATGTCACACTTCAGTAAAAGCAATTTTTGTCAGTGTTAATGGTATTTATTTGTTTATTTATTTATTAATTTATTTATCTATTCATTTAACATACGTTACAGGCTCTTCTTAGAGCAGAGGGTAAAAGGGCATATACAGAGAAAAAAAAAAGGAAATGGAGAATGGGAACGTGTACAGTTGAACTATACAAACTAGATAGAACTTGACAGCGGCACTGATAACTAAAACATTGACTACAATAAAAAAGTCGGCACCCAATAAATGCACATCAGTGTGAATGGCTATGAAATGATGCTAGGTGTAGTGAGAGCGCATTTGCTCTCGAAACGCCCTGCTGTTAGTCTCTAAATTATCGCACCAGGGAGATCATTTGACATTGAGGTCGGCTTAATGCATGCGTTCTGTCAAGAAGATGCATGAAACTGCGGTAATTTTGTTCACGTGCTGACCTGCGATATGGTGTGTGCGGAGGGAAAGTAGATGTCTTCAGGCAATAGATGTACTTGTGAAATAACGCAAGTATGGTTGTTTTACGGCATCAGCATCAGCATAATTATCATCAGCCTGACTACGTCCACTGCTGGACAAAGCCTCTCCCATGTTCCACCAGTCCACTCGGTCTTGGGCTTGCTGCTTCCAACTTATACCTGCAAACTTTTTAATCTCATCTGCCCACCTAACCCTTGGCCCGCTTTTCTTCTCTAGGAATTCAGTTAGTTACCCTTAATGACCAGCAATTATCCTGTCTACGTGCTACATGCCCGGCCCATGTCCATTTCCTCTTCTTGATTTCAACTATGATATCTTTAACCCCGGTTTGTTCCCTAATCGACTCGGCTCTCTTCTTGTCTGTTAAGGTTCTTGTCTCTTCTTGTCTCTTCTTATGGCGGTACGTTACTAATGGCTGTAAATCGGCATCGTATTTTATTTGTGAAATACTACTATGACGTTGGTAGTTCTGAGCTACGAATTGGGCTGCGGTGTTTTAAATCACTTCGATCAGTTGTGTTAAAGAGAGTTGATGAGGGGACCAAATTGGTGTGGCATAAAGCCCCTTCATGCGTTTCCCCCCGTCAGTAGACGCGATGTAGGAACTTTAGGGCGGCATATTCTAATTCTGCACGTACATTTATTAAGTAAGCTAGTGTGCGGATGCTCAGTGTGGAGTATGAAGATTTCGACTCAAGTAACCTATTGTTAATAGTATGAGAGGCTAAGATGGTATGACAAATTTGATGCTCTGGTCAACACATGAATAATGTCCCCATCCTGTCGCGTACGTCGTCAAACACATTCCGCCAGACATTGGTCGCGCTTTTCTATCTCCGGTGGCACAAACCCGTATACTAGTAGTACATACCGGCGGGCGGGCATGTGCCACTGGTATATGGGTGTGTGTCACAGGTAATTTAAACTTGGCATCTGCCAAGGAACGACGAGAACACACATGGGTAATTTTAGCGTGTGATCGTTAAGAAAATCCCCCATCGGCAGTGTTGACACCGATGAATGCAACAGATTGATGTCAGGGTCCTAAAGCAGGAATCGAACCTAAGCATTCTGCGTGTCAATCGAGCATTCTACCACAGAACCACGCCAGTTCTTGAAACTGCGTTTCAAATAGACCCTACTGTTCGTAAAACATCAGTTGTACTTTGTGAGCTAGCTATCTGATTTTATAAAGCTTACATATGTACTCTTTTGCTAAAGCCGTCACGTCGGTTTAATGTCAATAGTATTTAGGTGCCATGCGCTGAAGTTTTATGATGTAGCCGTGTCCAGGACTTCCATCCTCGCGAGAAACTGCACTTCATATCAGCTTATCACTTCTGATATCGCTAATACTCATGTTCTTGTTGGCATTGTTGCGCAGGTGCAAAAAAACTAGTTATATAAACATCTGCAATTGCCCCGTCGCGGTGGTCTAGTGGCTAAGGTATTTGACTGTTGACTCACAGGTCGCGGGATCAAATCCTGGCAGCGGTGGCTGCATTTTCGATGGAGGCGAAATTGCTGTAGGCTCTTGTGCTCAGATTTGGGTGCACGTTAAAGACCCCAGGTGGCTGAAAATTCTGGAGCCCTCCACAACGGCGTCTCTCATAGTCATGTGGTGGTTTAGGGACGTTAAACCACACATATATATATCTATCTAACGTCTGTGATTATTCAACATATATATGTTCGTACAATATTCATACATATATTTAGCGTCATTTCTTGACCTTTCACTCCATAAAAAAATTACAACATGGTCACCTTTCCTGCGCATGTTGTGCATAACGTCGATTTCCAAGGTACGTGAGATCTGTCGTATGTTTTTGCTTTGATTGCCTGGAATGGAAGGTCGCATCTGGTGTAAGCTCAGACATCGTAAAGGCAATCCTGCTCATCCTGTCGGCACGTAGCTTGGCGAATGTGCTAGGTGATTAGAATAAATCGTGACGCTGATATGTTAGAAGAGGTCGCGCCCACAAAAGGATTTAATAGTGATAGCATAGCTGATGAACTCATACGTAGGTGTGAACAGAAAACGAAGGCGTAGGCGCACGACGTTTACCAAGAAAGTAAGGTTTTCTTAGAAAAAACTAAGACGAATTTCTCCCTCTGAAGAGGTGCTATACGCAAGATTAAACACGTAGAGAAAGATGAGATAACAATAACCCTACAACAGACCAATAAAATCAAACTTGAGAAGGATATTGGTCTAAACAGCCTCCTTCTTTTTGAAAAGAGCCCGATTCCGTTCATTACGCATGTTTTCTATGCAATAAGATCGGGATAGAACAGACCTACTCTCTTAATCAACTAGCTCTTGGACGTTCTTTATGTAAGTGACAGCTACTTAGCCATCGAGAATAAAAAAGAATAGTGCGAAGGAAGGACAGCTTCTCGCTTATGCAAAAAGAAGGGTCTCTTTGTGGCCATAAAACCAGAATATCTAATTCCCGCACGTCCAGAGACTGGAAACTGAAAAAGGAGAGACGAGAAGTGAGAAGTGCATAAAATAAAAATCACGATGGTCACAGAAGAAGCAAAGTAAGAATAGAGGTCAACTTCACGAAGTAAGAACAAAGAGAAATGGCAAAAAAGCAAGAAAAGAAACAGACACCACGAAGAGATCTGGCCGCAGAACCAAAGTGGTAATGCGAGGCCATTACATGGCGAGGTAATGTAATTGCCTCGCATTAAAGAACTTGGTGAGTACGTGCGAAAGCAAGATGGCGTTCTTCGCAGTGCAAGAGGGATCATCAAATATAGACTCGACCACGACAAACTTTAAGAGGCCGACGGGAACTAATTACGGCATCACGTGTGTCAAACGTGTCCAATCACGACACGTGCCGAGTTTTCTCTCTGTTCACAGGTTCGGCGAGATGAAATGGAAGTATTCGACTTCAACTCCGCAGTGTCACTCAACAAGTGTCGACGACGTCAAGAGTCATGTGAACCTAACTATACCCGTTCCCATTAAATCTGAATTCTTGTAAGACAACGAATGACGTCGTCCGTTTTCTCGTTTTAAGTTTGAGAGGCAGTGATAAAGCTTGTGGCGCAAGAATCATTCTTCGTATATCTTAGTCGTCAGAACACAAGGTCAAGTGTCTTTCGATTGCGATTGTGGCTGTTCACGACGAAGTGAGAAGAAGTGAGAAGAATTTTTGCCACCCTGTGAATTACAACAAATGTCGTGTCTGTACATATACACGCAGAAGTACGCAAACACAGCCACCGGCCACGAGCATATAATAAGAATGGTTAACGCGCTCCCCTGAACGAAAATTTCCGGCACGTCTCTCTGGACAGTGCAGTTTATAAGTTTGAGGAGGAGCACTAAAATTACTCGGTTAACGTCGATTTGGGTATGACAGCCTAAATACATAAGCTCACATACAAACCGTAGGCCCACTCATCTGTTTTTCCAACAAGAATGAGAATTGCGAAAGTTGCCCTCATAAAGTTTGGTGCAGAATATATGAACCACTCCTTCAATTGTGGCATGCTTACATTTAGCTTTGATAGGAGCTAGGTTACAAATCTGTTTTTGTACTGCGGGTGAAATTTCTCTGGCGAAGATGTCATGGTCACTTACTTCCTGGCCTCAGTTATAAAACTAGCTGCGCAAGCGAAAAGACATCTGCCTGGGAACGCCTAATGAGTGACAGTGATCATAGCGTGCTCCATTATCTTTCAGTAAATACATAGCAACTCTACGCAAGTAAGTCCAAGCGGTGCAGTCTCTACAATCTTTTTCGCATCTATATGAGGTAACTAGCAAGAATGTGGAATATTGGCCTCAACTAGGAAAGTTACATATCATAGCATGCTTTATATCCTCCCCGGACACACATACAGAGATACACGACATGTAGTTACAGCAGCGCGGCTATCTTCATCAAAAAGGTAGAAATTATCCATTTCCTTGTTTGCGAGTAGAGGCGTAAAGAAGCCACTCGGTTTTTGGCGCACGTTGTGTTTTACACAACGTATAGAAGGATGCGCGAAGGAGAAATTGAAGTGAAAACGACCATTGACCAGGCGAAAGTAAGAAAACGAAACGTGTAAGTACCGTGAAAGAGATGTCGAGCTTCGCAAACTCGTCAGCGCTTCGCGCGAAAGAAATAGGTGTTTGCTTTGATTAGCGTGGATGTTCCCACCATCCTCTTAGTCTTTCAGTAGGTTCAGGTGTGTCGCGCTGGCGCTGAGTCTTTCTTTAGCTCGGCTGTCTTGTCCAAGGAAACAATCTTAGTGGACACTGCTGCTGGGAAAAGAGCCCATTAGTAGAACACTTTGCTCTGACAATTACAGCCTAACAGGATATCCCTCCCTTCTACAAAAACACTCTGCTGGTGTGCTTCCTTGTACCATCTTTCTCCGCTTGTAACTTTATTTGCAACAGTTTTGGGCTGTGTGTCCTTCTAGAGCTGTGCTAAGTTGACTCATCTTACGTGCTCCTGCATGAACGGCGTGCTGCTCGGGCTGTCGTAGCCAGGTTGCCTTCGGTGAGTGCGAAGCTCGAAACTTTGAGACAGCTAGGACACGTGGGATAGCGACCGTAGAGAGTGGCTGATCGAAATGACGGGGAGTGTATTCCCTTCCTTTTCGAATGTCACCACAAATTAGCCAGCTGTTTCTATATATATCTTGCGTTTTTAGCGGCACCACAGTTGTTTGAAAGGGCGAAATGTTAAGCATAAATATATTATTGTTAACTAAAAGAAACTAGGGAGTGTTTGTAATTGGGATATAAATCATTTAAATGCAAAGAAAGAATAGTGGATGAAAAGATAACTTACTGATGACTTGGGCTGAAGCTCTGACCTCCAAGTGATGCATGCAATGCTCTACCAACTGAGCTACGGCAGAGATCTATCCATTTTGATAACAGGTTAAATATCACTAATCAACTTTGGTAACTTACGGGAGAGTGAAGCAAAGTTTCAGCGCTTCTCTCTGTTCTCCTTCTTGCCCCTTATATGTTTCTGCACTGATGGTTGAAGGTGTGAGATAGTGATGAATATTGTTGCTTACAATAGCTATGTATCGCACATATCATTTCTTATAACCGCATAACAACGTAATAACTAACGCGCACGACCTATAGTACATCACGTCCCCATTTTCGCACATAGATTTGGCCGATCAAGGTACAGAGTATGAACAGGCGCGTACGTAGATTTAGGAGTACGTTAAAGAGACACGTGTGTCAAAAATGTTAAAATAAATGAGAGCTGAGCTAATAATTCAATACTCACGTTACCCAAACACGAATGGATTTTGTGGTATTGTGATGTCTTTTACATATCCCTGTTTGCACGCCCTGTCTTTTAGAATGACCGAAATTCATTCATAGACCCCCATTGCCGCATGCCTCATAACTACATTGTATTTTTGGCACGTAGGAACCCAAGAAATAAACTGTATTTCTAAAAAGTACTGCTAGCGTAATTGATCTGAAAATTTCTGACATAAACACGGCATTCATAGGGTCCTGCTATCACCGAGTCCTTGTGAATTGAATTTGTACCTTATTTCTTTAATGCAGGCCAAATACATTTTTCATCTGATTATACTTGCTGCATTGTAAACCAGAATGAAAGGTTGTGTTTCATCACAGATTATGCATCCGTAAACCCTAGAAGACGTGACAGTCGCACCGTTCCCTTCACTGAAGCTTAACGAATCATTATCAACGTGCGAGCGCAGGCGCCCTTTCTGTAGGCTGAACTCAGAACTTCCCGCACGAGAAACTTAGTGCTTGCAATTACATATTTATTCTTTTCCTTGTCTACTTGATATGGTTCACACAGTTATAATGTAAAAACGTAATACCACTCGATACTACGTCCCTTCGGTTACTTCCTGTCTCTCTCCTCGTCTAAGCATTCACTGAAGCGCTGCTGTGAGTGAAGTTGCATTGATGTGCATGAAAAAGGAAATGGAAAGGTGTAACTGAACAGATAGAGCATACAGTTAGGAGAGTAGCGAAGAAAGGAAACTGAATGGAGCAAAGAATATTTTGAAATATGGAGTATGTGCGTTCAGAGGATATCGACCAGTGATCGTCCTCATCGTCCCTGGTAGTCGGTGCTAGTCGGTGCTCACTTTCGTATATTTCATATTTCTCGTCAGAGTGGCGGTGGCTTGCGCGGAGCGTCAACACATCATATTGTCAAGATCTCCACGAGGCGATGAGCACCACCAGAAACGTTTCAATTGAGGTTTCAGTACTCTTTATTATTAATATTTTTAGAAGAGAGGCCATGAAAAACGACCGTTTCTCTGCTCTCTCCATACGTCACCAACACCTTTCTTCCTACGTGTTAGTTTTTTTTAAAAAATAACCCGTACAAAATAGAACACTGTGACTTTTGAGCATTGTTTGAGAGCGCAAGGCAATGGCGAAGTATGAACGTACGCTCAAATATCCTCTGCGTGCATATGCCTTCATCGCTAAAGACTCCTCGCAATATAGGCAACGATTTGTCGCTACGTTGCCTGGGCACATATTGACCATGACCTAATATCTGGTTGACAAAAAAAACAGGAAATTAAACCATTAATAGCGGGCTTTGCATATGTCAAGATTGTCCGGATCCTTTCTTTGTCTTGCTCTAGTGCGTACGGGAATATTAGCAGGTACGAGAAGACTTTCTTTATCATATCTTTCTGGAGCTTGCTTTCATACCTCATCCTAATCGTCCTTTGGTAGTAGAAAGATCCAGAGGTTATTGATATCGAAGAATGCCTGTAGAACTATTACTGGCATTGCATGTCATTTAAAGCTGTTTACGTGCTTGAAACGTACGTTCTTCGAATATGATACGCTACGCAACAAACGTGCGTACAATATGCGGCGTCAAGGCATTCGCATTATTTGAACCATGATCAACATGGTCCCCCAAAACACACTGGCCTGTATAGAAACAAAGCATGTCCAGATTCTATACAGCGGTACAAAGTTTTTACCATTGCACACGTCCTTGATGTTTGTCTTGATCACAGCTTCCGAAGAAAATAGCCTTCAGCAATGTTAACGCGGCTTGATGACCAGCCGCTTTCCAAGCAGTCAGTTTCGGAGCGCCGAAACATTAGAGCTTCCAACCAAAAAGCGACGAAGGCACTCCTGACGTGCCTGCGGTCAACCAGCCTCCCTCGGCGACTATAACACTGTCATGTATTAGTGCGTGCACGCTTTCTTTTCTTCTTCGTTTAATTGCTTCCTCTTTTCTTTCTCCTCATTTCCTTTCTTTGATGTATACTCTTTCCCCAGTGCAAGGTAGCAAACCGGAAAGTAACCTCCCTGCCTTTCAATATACCTTTCCTTTTCACTCTCTCCCTCAAAATTTGTATTAAAAATCGCATCTGGTTTCTTTTCTGCAACGTGGCCCTTAGCCATAAACACATCGATTATTGTTGTGGCCATCTTAGGGTATGTTGCTCGCATACTTTTGTTATAGAGTTTGGCAGACAGGCCAGTGAACACTCGTATGCATGAGTAACCATTAGCCCCTTGTATTAAGCGGCATACGCTTTACAATCTTTCTGTCTGTCTGTCTGTCTGTCTGTCTGTCTGTCTGTCTGTCTGTGTGTGTGTGTGTGTGTCTGTCTGTCTGTGTGTCTCTGTGTGTGTGTGTCTGTCTGTCTGTGTGTCTGTGTGTGTGTGTGTGTGTCTGTCTGTCTGTCTGTCTGTGTGTCTGTGTGTGTGTGTGCGTGCGTGCTTGCGTGCGTGCGTGTGTGTGTGTGTGTGTGTGTGTGTGTGTGTGTGTGTGTGTGTGTGTGTGTGTGTGTGTGCCGTTGTCACATAGGTCCCGTTAATTAGGGGGGCGATCGCCGGGCTAATTCCAAGGACCGAAGTATGGGCCCCAGGCCCCCCGAACCGCACCACGAAAGCGTGGACAATTTAGAAGTGGTCCTTTTTGGCGCGCCAGCGGACGCCGGCTGTGGCCCAAAGAACAAGTCAGAGCCGAGAGTTGAAAAACAAAACAAATATTATATTTGTAGTGCCATCATCATCGCCATCATTTCTTGATCACTGCGCCACGCCTCTCGCGCAGCTGATGCTAGCTCGAGCTGCGCGAGGTTATGAACGAGCTCACGCACTTGGCAATTCGGACGTGGACAGCCGACCGCGGCTCCGCTTCAGGCCTGCAATAAAGTGGCGAGATCGACACGGCCCCATCGGCCGCCTTCGACGTCATCTCACGTCTCTCTTCTCTCGTCGCTGCATTGGTGACCCGGAGAACACGCCCTTTGCCGAACGGCCCGCTGCCATGTTCCCGCAACTCTGCCCGCCAGTGCCGCCGTTCCAATCGACCTACCCCAAGGTATGGTTTATGCAGCTCGGCGCCGTTCTTGCGGTGAATGGCATCACGGACCAGCTGCTGATGCACGCCATTCTTCTCGACGCCCTTCCGGTAGAGTTGCACCATCTCGCTGCCACTTCAAGCACCAGCCCGCAGCCTTACGATGCCCTCTGCACTGCGGTGCTCGCCCGCAGCGGCAACACATACCAACGCTTCCGTTTACCCGCACCAGGCAGGTTTCCCCGGCGTCGCAAAGCAAGGTACGAACCGGTCCGCAGCCCTCCATTGACCGCTACCCCGGTATCCCGGCTTCGACTACTTCTACACCTGATCCGGTCGCAGAAACATCCACTCCTGCACCTGATCACGACCGCGAGGTAGAAGACTTCCCCACCGCGACTGACCTTCCCTCCGAGAGGTACATTCCCTCAGAGCCCCAGTGCAGAGCTTCATCACACGTACCTGCTACCTGCACGTTTTCCACGAAAGCGACGGCACGCGACACCGTGGCCCTCGCCGTTTCCGCGACCACCAGCTCAGACGTCTCGGCCTCCTCCTCGCCGCAGCTGCTGGTCAGCTCCTCGACGGTGCCCCTGCCGCTCCGCCACCTGCCACTGGTGCCAGCAATGGCCTGCCGGGTGCCTCGCCACATTCCACTCGCACCTCCCCGGCCAGCAGCCGACCACCCTCGGCGTCCCCGCTCCCCGCCCCTGTCCCTGTCTCTGTTTCGTGGTCTACGACGGGCCCCAGCGCCGTGCCTTCGTGGAGCCAGAGCCTGCCCTCATCGTCGGCGTCGACACCGGCAACCACCAAAGCAACTGCCACCGTCGCCCCTCTGCCCGTGGCGCCGCAGCAGGCACCTGCGTCGAGACCCGGCGTCGCACAGGTGGTTTCGGCCAGCCCCAGTCCTCGCACCTCTGGTGCCCCCCGGCTCATCCAGCCGAAACAGCCACAGATCCTGCCCAAGCTGTCGAGCGGCAGCGCGAACATAACCACGCCTTCGGCAGCGGCGACCATCCGGTCCCAGTCTCCCCGGGCGGCCCAGCACAAGGCCACACCGCGGCCCGCGCCTGTACCGACGCCGCAGCCTGCGACCACGGTGCAGCGCGGAGCCGCCATGGGGCTCAACACGGGGAGTCCGCTGCTCATCGGGAACCCCGCGGCAGCGCAGCCGGGCATGTTTTTGGCTAGACCTGCGCAGGGCACTTTCCTGCTGAACCAGTACATTCCGGGCCTGGGCCACAGCCCGATTCTGATACAAGGCGCATCGGGGCAGACCCAGAGCTCTCTGGGACAGATACAGGGGGTCCAGCTGGCCCTGCGGCCACCCCATGCCACGGGCCTGACCCTGGGACCACAGATGGGGCCCAGGCCCCATGGGGGACATACAGGACCGCCTGGCACCCCGACGCTTGTCATCCCACAGAACATGGGGCCAAGGCCCAACATCTTTCTGGCACCGCCACGCATGATGTCACCCCCCTCGTTTGCCATAGTCTCGGGACAGCCACTGACGCTGCAACAGCTGCAGGCCATGCTGCCCACGCAGACCATGCTAGCCCAGCCCACACTGGGTGCGTTCCAGACAGACCAGCACCAATCCCTGGTGCAGATACCGACGTACACCCAGCCGCAGATACTGGCGCAAGACCACCATCACCACCACCACCACCACCACCATGGGGCCCTGTCGGGACCTCTGATCTCGAAAGGCGGCAGTATAGTGTCCTCTGCACCCAGCGCCAACATTGTCACCCACCATCCTGTCATGACCTCGCGACACACGGTCCACTCTCGGCCTGTCCGACCAGGTCACCGTGAGACCCGCTTGTCGGCTACCACAGTGACCCGGCACTTCCTCCTTCGTCCCTTGCGCTTCTCCCAGTGTCGCCCGCCAGAGACCCGCTGCTTACCGATGGCCAATCAACGTTGACAACCTGGACTTTCCAAATGAATCCTTTATGGATTGTCGTTCATGTATATAGCATTTGTCGCTCTCTTTTTTTCATATGCCTTCGAATCGCGCAAAGCGCTAGGGGGGGAGCCCTGTAGTGCCATCATCATCGCCATCATTTCTTGATCACTGCGCTGCGCCTCTCGCGCAGCTGATGCTAGCTCGAGCTGCGCGAGGTTAAGAACGAGCTCACGCACTTGGCAATTCGGACGTGGACAGCCGACCGCGGCTCCGCTTCAGGCCTGCAATAAAGTGGTGAGATCGGCACGGCCCCATCGGCCGCCTTCGACGTCATCTCACGTCTTCTTCTCTCACCGCTACATATTCTCAAAAATGGCAGATCGAAAACAATACACAAGAATGCACACTCCACAATAGTTACATACAATGTGTCACACACCAAACAACGTACTCCACAGTACAATCAGCCACACTCGAAACAACGGACACAGACAACGATACGCACTACAATGCAGTCGCATGCATTGAACAACCAAGACGCTTAAAGACTAAAGAGATAGAAAACATATCCAGTCCAAAGTTCTTGGAACAAAAGTCTGGATGATACTCTTCTGAGAATCACTCATTCAAAGTCCAGCGTTGTTGTCGTTCCGCGCCCTCGAAGTTTCTCTTCCAGGAAACCTCGCGTCTTCAATTGGCCACTCTACAAGCTTCAAACTTCTTCGCCCGAACACGTCGGCTTCACACACGCAGCTGTCGCCACGCGTCTTCGCTCGATAGCGGTAAACACACTCTCTTGCCTGTAGCTCGAGCCTTCACCCCTCAGGTGGAAATCCTCTTCATCTCCTGCTTCGTCCCTACGGACAAAACCTTCGCCGACTACACGGCGGAATCCCTACGCAATCTGGCGCTAACTTCCGTCTTCTCCTGCTCTCTCATCTCGGCTGCTCGATTAAATACCTTCTGCGCGAGATTCCAGAAGGTTCTCGTCATTTCGTCGGCGCGATACACAGCGATGGCTGGGAAGAGGGCGAGACGGTTGGAATGCCCTCCGCGGCCGATGACTCAACTCGGTATGACCACGCCCCCTTCCATCTAGAAAAATCCAGTGCTTGCTCGGCCGCCGTTGTGGGGTGAGGAGGTTCGTCGGCGAATCCACGCTTCCGCGGGGAGAGGGAGCGTGCCCGGGGAGCTGATTTTCTTTTTTTCTTTTTCTTTTATTGTTGACTTCGCGGCGTCACTCCGGCGTGATCGCAAGAATTTGGCGGCGCGCCCATTTTTAGCGCTCGTTCTGTGACACTGCCCCCCACTTTCAGAATATTATCTCATAATATTCTAAATCACACAAACGAGCGTGAACAGTCACCACACACTCTGAAAGATTGTAACACAAACCGTCGCTTATGACACTTCACATTCACCATAGATCGCTCACTACAATTGTACATTGTAATTCAATTCCACAACACATGAAATATAGCCACAGGTACATGAATGCAACACTCTATCACATAGTCCAAACAATACAAACGTACAAAGTTTTGTCTTTACAACAATTATACAACACTATACATCACATCATTACTATATATCACATCACCGTAACAAACATTTTGACTCACTCATCATACAGTTGTGACACAGGACAACAAAAACATTAACACAACATATGGCACTCAGCCCTGCCAAACACAATTCGATTTCGCCTCAGCACCTATCCTGTATATTTCGAGCGGCGCTTGCGCCCTTTCTTGCGGTGCTCACTCGATCTCTTTTTATTGTTTTTGCTCGCTTTGTTCCGGCGAGCCCCTTCCAACGACGGTATGTGAGGCAGCGTCTCAGCCATTGTTGTCACTTCCGACACCGTTAACGGGTCATAACATTCGACGGGTCCTGTCTTTTTATTTACCAGCTTGATCATGTTTCTACATTTTGCCCGGCCGGCCAACTCCGTCTCCTTTACACTGTCGGTCGGTTGAGGTCGTGCCGACGTAAGTCCAGTTGCTCGGCCCGTGAACTCATTCAACTCGATCATCTTCTCATTCACGGTCCCTTGTATCGCGGCTTCACCTTGGGCTCTAGTGAGATCCGTCACGGGCGCTTCCTCCCTTGTATCTCGCGGTCGCTGGGTTGGCGCGGGCTCTATCTTAGGGTCTTCTCCTAAACATTCTGGATCATTCGGTCCTCGCGCCCCGTCGATGTTTCCGATGACAAGGTCGTACAGGGGGGTCGTCATGCATAAAGCAGTAACCTTCCCGCTGAAGTACGGGGTTTCAACCTCGATTTCTGCTTCGGGAAGCATCCGAACTGTACGGTCAATTAGGCTAACCGGTTTCATTTTGCCTGTTAACTCACTTTTCCGTACCAAAATTTTCCGCACGATAACAGTGTAGCTGCCGGTATCCCTTAACACTGTAACCTTTTTGTCCGCAACTTTTCCAGGCAGCGTTGGCATTCCCTTCGAAACACCGGTTGGCTGTTTTGCCATTACCGCACCCACAATAGGAATTTTCTCCCCACTTTTCAACTCTACGAATCCATCTGTGACGGCATTATTATCAGATTTCGGTGCCGCTTGCACACAGGATACCTGGTGAGTTTGACTCACTCCGTTTCGACATGCGTCTGCTTTGTGCCCAGTCTGACCACACTTAAAACATTTTACTGCCGTAGGACTCGTAAAGATCGTTCGATAGTTTTTCGCGCGATGACGCACTCGGTTGCACAGAAAACATCGCGTAATGCTCTCTGGTGCACGCTTCTTCTCTTCGGGAGCCAATTTCTTCGAATCATCGGGACAATCCTTCTTGACCTTGTCCAAATTAGTTCCACCTTGCGCTTCCAAGAATTGATCAGCCAATTCAAGCATTCCTTCAAGTGACTCAGCCTTCCTCTCTTTCGAATACAGCGACAGGCGTGGGTGGCAACTAGTAAGAAATTGTTCTCTAATTAGGAGCTCTCTAAGCTCATCGTACTCCTGCGCTGTCCCTGAAAGTTCAATCCATCTGTCGAAATAATGGCAAAGTCGGGCGGCATACTGCGTAGCCGTCTCACCATCAGCTGGCTTTTCTGTCCGAAATCTGTCCCGGAATCCTTCAACAGTAAATCTAAATCGCTTCAGCAAAGCAGTTTTCACCCTTGCATAGTTGGCTGCATCGGTCGGCGTCAGCCTACCGTACACACTGAGCGCTTCACCACTCAAGCAAGTACTCAAAGCAGTTGCCCATTGATGTTCCGGCCAATTCTGGCTCCTCGCAATCGTCTCAAATCAGTGAAGGTACGCGTCAAGGTCGTCCTTCCTTTCATCAAACCCCACGAGCAGCTTGCTTGAGTTCAAGCGGAAGCCATGATCTTCCCATTCGCTGCTTTCAACTCTAGCTTGGACGGTAGTTTCACTTCGCTGTTGCGAACGGAGCCGCTCGAGTTCCATCTCGTGCTGCCGCTGCCGTTCCCTTTCCTCTCTTTCTTCTTTGAGCTGTCGCTCTTTTGCCTCTCTTTCTTCTCTCGCCATTTCAGCTGCCAACCTCTCTCGTTCCAACTCAGCTGCTTTTTCTTCCTTGGCTCTCTCAGCTGCCAACCTCTCTCGTTCCAACTCAGCTGCTTTTTCTTCCTTGGTTCTCTCAGCTGCCAACCTCTCTCGTTCCAACTCAGCTTCTTTTTCCGCTTTGGCTCTTTCGACCGCCAGCCTTTCTTTTTCCAGCTCAGCTGCCTTTTCTTCTTTGGCCTTCTCTTTTTCTTCTTTTTCCTTCTGGGTGACCTACTTCCGTAGTTCGGCGCCAGAAAGACCCATCTTCTCACCAAGAGCGACTAACTTTTCGAGATCCATTTTGTCTCGCAACTCGCAAATAAAACCTTGCCGCGTGCAGAAAGTATCTGCCTAAATCAGTCTATCGGAACACTCCCCTGCACTCGTTAACGAGAACACTGAACAACACACAACATTGTTCCGATAGCACTATCCACAACTCGAGGCTCTTTCTCACTACTTTGGACACACTGTGCACCAAAAGGTCCTGTCGCGGACGCCAGACTAATTGTCACACAGGTCCCGTTAATTAGGGAGGCGATCGCCGGGCTAATTCCAAGGGCCGAAGTATGGGCCCCCCGAACCGCACCACGAAAGCGTGGACAATTTAGAAGTGGTCCTTTTTGGCGCGCCAGCGGACGCCGGCTGTGGCCCAAAGAACAAGTCAGAGCCGAGAGTTGATAAACAAAACAAATATTATATTCTCAAAAATGGCAGATCGAAAACAATACGCAAGAATGCACACTCCACAATAGTTACATACAATGTGTCACACACCAAACAACGTACTCCACAGTACAATCAGCCACACTGTCACAGAACGAGCGCTAAAAAAGAGAGCGCGCCGCCAAATCCTTGCGACAACGGGCGGTAGAAACGCCGCGAGGTAAAAAGAAAAAAAAAGAAAGCAAACATCCAAGGCTCCCGGGCGCGCGCTCTCCCCGCAGAAGCACGGCTTCGCAGACGAACCTCCTCACCCCACAGCGGCGGCCGGGCAAGCGCTAGAAATTTCCAGAACGAGGGAGGCGTGGCTACGCCGAGCTGAGTCACCCGACGCGGAGGGCTGACAAACCGTCTCGCCTCTCTCCAGCCTTCGCTGCGTATCGCGCCGACGAAAGGACGAGAAAATTCTGGAAAGTGGCGCGGAAGGTATTTAATCGAGCGGCCGAGACGAGAAAGCAGGAGGTGACGGAAGTTAACGCCAGAACGCGTAGGAATTCCGCCGTGTAGTCGGCGAAGGTTCTGCCCGTAGTGACAGAACAGGAGGAGACGGAAGTGAGCGCCTGAGTGCGTAGAGAGTCCGCCGTGTAGTCGGCGAAGTTTGTGGTCCGTAGGGACGGCTCGAGCTACAGGCAAGAGTGTGTGTTTACCGCTATCGAGCGAAGACGCGGGCAACAGCTGCGTGTGTGAAGCCGACGGATTTCCGGCGAAGAAGTTGAAGTTGGAAGAGTGGCCAATTGAAGACGGGAGGTTTCCTGGAAGAGAACTTCGAGAGCTGCGGAACGACAACAACGCTGGACTTTGAGTGAGTGATTCTCGGAAGAGTATCATTCAGACTTTTGTTCCAAGGACTTTGGACTGAATAGGTTTTATATCTCGTTGGTCTTTAAGTGTCTTGGTTGTTCAATGCATGCGACTGCATTGTAGTGCGTATTGTTGTCTGTGTCCGTTGTTTCAAGTGTGGTTGATTGTACTGTGTAGTACATTGTTTGTTTGGTGACGTATTGTATGTAACTATTGTGGAGTGTGCATACGTGTGTATTGCGTTTTGATCTGCCGTTAATGAGAATATAATTTTGTTGGTTTATCAACTCTCGGCTCTGTCTTGTTCTTTGGGCCACAGCCGGCGTCCGCTGGCGCACCAATAAGGACCACTTCTAAATTGTCCACGCTTTCGTGGTGCGGTTCGGGGGGCCGATACTTCGGCTCTTGGAATTAGCCCGGCGATCGCCTCCCTAATAAACGGGACAGGTGTGACAATTAATCTGGCGTCCGCGACAGGACCTTTTGGTGCACAGTGTGTCCAGAGTAGTGAGAAAGAGCCTCGAGTTGTTGATAGTGCTATCGGAACGATTTTGTGTGTTGTTCAGTGTTCTCGTTAACGAGTGCAGGGGAGTGTTCCGATAGACAGATTTAGGCAGATACTTTTTGCACGCGGCAAGGTTTTATTTACGAGTTGCGAGACACAATGGATCTCGAAAAGTTAGTTGCGCTTGGTGAGAAGATGGGTCTTTCCGGCGCCGAACTACGGAAATGGGTAAGCCAGAAGGAGAAAGAGGCGGTGGAGAGAGAAAGGTTGGCAGCTGAGAAAGCCAAGGAAGAAAAAACAGCTGAGTTGGAACGAGAGAGGTTGGCGGTCGAAAGAGCCAAAGCGGAAAAGGCAGCTGAGTTGGAGAGAGAAAGGCTGGCCGCTGAAAGGGCGAGAGAAGAAAGAGAAGCAAAGGAGCGACAGCTGAAGGAAGAAAGAGAGCAGCAATTGAAGTTGGAGCTGGAGAGAGAGAAGTTGGCAGCCGAAAGGGCGAGAGAAGAAAGAGAAGCGAGGGAGCGCCAGCTGAAAGAAGAAAGAGAAGCGGAGATGGCTGAAAGGGAACGGCAGCGGCAGCACGAAATTGAACTCGAGCGGCTCCGTTTGCAACAGCGAAACGAAACTCCCGTCCAAGCTAGAGTTGAAAGCAGCGAACGGGAAGACCACGGCTTCCGCTTGAACCCAAGCAAGCTGCTCGTAGCGTTTGATGAAAGGAAGGACGACCTAGACGCGTACCTCCACAGATTTGAGACGATTGCGAGGAGCCAGAATTGGCCGGAACAGCAATGGGCAACTGCTTTGAGTACTTGCTTGAGTGGTGAAGCGCTCAGTGTGTACGGTAGGCTGACGCCGACCGATGCAGCCAACTACGCAAAGGTGAAAGCGGCTTTGTTGAAGCGATTTAGATTCACTGTGGAAGGATTCCGGGACAGGTTTCGGACAGGAAAGCCAGCTGATGGTGAGGCGGCTACGCAGTATGCCGCCCGACTTTGCCATTATTTTGACAGATGGATTGAACTTTCAGGGACAGCACAGGAGTACGATGAGCTTAGAGAGCTGTTAATTAAAGAACAATTTCTTACTAGTTGCCACCCAAGCCTGTCGCTGTATTTGAAAGAGAGGAAGGCGGAGTCATTTGAAGGAATGCTTGAATTGGCTGATCAGTTCTTAGAAGCGCAAGGAGGAACTAATTTGGCCAAGGTCAAGAAAGATTGTCCCGATGAGTCGAAGGAATTGGCTCCCGAAGAAAAGAAGCGTGCACCAGAGAGCATTCCGCGATGTTTTCTGTGCAACCGAGTGGGTCATCGCGCGAAAAACTGTCGAACGATCTTTACGAGCCCTACGGTTGTAAAATGTTTTAACTGTGGTCAGACTGGGCACAAAGCAGACGCTTGTCGGAACGGAGTGAGTCAAACTCACCAGGTATCTTGTGTGCAAGCGGCACCGAAATCTGATAATAATGCCGTCACCGATGGATTCGTAGAGTTGAAGAATGGGGAGAAAATTCCTATTGTGGGGGCTGTAATGTCAAAACAGCCAACCGGTGTTACGAAGGGAATGCCAACGCTTCCTGGAAAGATTGCAGGCAAGAAGATTACGGTTCTAAGAGACACCGGTAGCTCCACGGTTATCGTGAGAAGAAATTTGGTACGGGAAAGAGAGTTGACAGGCAGAACGAAACCGGTTTGCCTAATTGACCGTACGGTCCGGATGCTTCCCGAAGCAGAAATTGAGGTTGAAACCCCGTACTTCAGCGGGAAGGTTACTGCTTTATGCATGACGACCCCCCTGTATGACCTTGTCATCGGAAACATCGACGGGGCGCGAGGGCCAAGTGATCCGGAATGTTTGGGAGAAGACCCGAAGATAGAGCCCTCGCCAACACAGCGGCCGCGAGATACAGTGGAGGAGCATCCCGTGACGGGTCTCACTAGAGCCCAAGGTGAAGCTGCGGCGCAAGAGACAGCGAAGGAGAAGACGATCGTGTCGAATGAGTCCACGGGCCGAGCAACTGGACTTACGTCGGCACGACCTCAACCGACAGACAGTATAAAGGAGACGGAGTTGGCCAGCCGGGCAAAATGTAGAGGCATTATCAAGCGGGTAAATAAACAGACAGGACCCGTCGAATGTAATGACGCATTAACGGTGTCGGAAGAGACAACGATGGCTGAGACGACGCCTCAGATATCGTCGTTGGAAAAGGCTCGCCGAAAAAGAACGTGGAAGCACAAGAAGAGATCGAGCGAGCACCGCAAAAAGGGGCGCAAGCGCTGTTTGAAGTACTCAAGATAGGTGCTGAGGTGGAATCAGAATGTGTTTGGCAGAGCTGAGTGACATATGTTGTGTTAATGTTCTCGTTATCCTGTGTCTCAAGTGTATGTCGAGTGAGTCAGTGTTCTGTGCGATGGTGTGATGTATAGTGTTGTATAATTGTTGGATAGACAGAACTTTGTACGGTTGTATTGTTTAGAATGTGTGATGAAGTGTTGTAGGCATGTACCTGTGGCTATATTTCATGTGTTGTGGAATTGAACTACAATGTACGATTGTATTGAGTGATATATTGTGAATGTGAAGTGTCATGAGCGACGGATTGTGTTACAGTCTGTGAGAATGTGTGGTGACTGTTCGCGCTCGTTTGTGTGGTTTTGAATATTATGAGATAATATTCTTAAAGTGGGGGGCAGTGTCACAGAACGAGCGCTAAAAAAGAGAGCGCGCCGCCAAATCCTTGCGACAACGGGCGGTAGAAACGCCGCGAGGTAAAAAGAAAAAAAAAGAAAGCAAACATCCAAGGCTCCCGGGCGCGCGCTCTCCCCGCAGAAGCACGGCTTCGCAGACGAACCTCCTCACCCCACAGCGGCGGCCGGGCAAGCGCTAGAAATTTCCAGAACGAGGGAGGCGTGGCTACGCCGAGCTGAGTCACCCGACGCGGAGGGCTGACAAACCGTCTCGCCTCTCTCCAGCCTTCGCTGCGTATCGCGCCGACGAAAGGACGAGAAAATTCTGGAAAGTGGCGCGGAAGGTATTTAATCGAGCGGCCGAGACGAGAAAGCAGGAGGTGACGGAAGTTAACGCCAGAACGCGTAGGAATTCCGCCGTGTAGTCGGCGAAGGTTCTGCCCGTAGTGACAGAACAGGAGGAGACGGAAGTGAGCGCCTGAGTGCGTAGAGAGTCCGCCGTGTAGTCGGCGAAGTTTGTGGTCCGTAGGGACGGCTCGAGCTACAGGCAAGAGTGTGTGTTTACCGCTATCGAGCGAAGACGCGGGCAACAGCTGCGTGTGTGAAGCCGACGGATTTCCGGCGAAGAAGTTGAAGTTGGAAGAGTGGCCAATTGAAGACGGGAGGTTTCCTGGAAGAGAACTTCGAGAGCTGCGGAACGACAACAACGCTGGACTTTGAGTGAGTGATTCTCGGAAGAGTATCATTCAGACTTTTGTTCCAAGGACTTTGGACTGAATAGGTTTTATATCTCGTTGGTCTTTAAGTGTCTTGGTTGTTCAATGCATGCGACTGCATTGTAGTGCGTATTGTTGTCTGTGTCCGTTGTTTCAAGTGTGGTTGATTGTACTGTGTAGTACATTGTTTGTTTGGTGACGTATTGTATGTAACTATTGTGGAGTGTGCATACGTGTGTATTGCGTTTTGATCTGCCGTTAATGAGAATATAATTTTGTTGGTTTATCAACTCTCGGCTCTGTCTTGTTCTTTGGGCCACAGCCGGCGTCCGCTGGCGCACCAATAAGGACCACTTCTAAATTGTCCACGCTTTCGTGGTGCGGTTCGGGGGGCCGATACTTCGGCTCTTGGAATTAGCCCGGCGATCGCCTCCCTAATAAACGGGACAGGTGTGACACACACTCGAAACAACGGACACAGACAACGATACGCACTACAATGCAGTCGCATGCATTGAACAACCAAGACGCTTAAAGACTAAAGAGATAGAAAACATATCCAGTCCAAAGTTCTTGGAACAAAAGTTTGGATGATACTCTTCTGAGAATCACTCATTCAAAGTCCAGCGTTGTTGTCGTTCCGCGCCCTCGAAGTTTCTCTTTCAGGAAACCTCGCGTCTTCAATTGGCCACTCTACAAGCTTCAAACTTCTTCGCCCGAACACGTCGGCTTCACACACGCAGCTGTCGCCACGCGTCTTCGCTCGATAGCGGTAAACACACTCTCTTGCCTGTAGCTCGAGCCTTCACCCCTCAGGTGGAAATCCTCTTGATCTCCTGCTTCGTCCCTACGGACAAAACCTTCGCCGACTACACGGCGGAATCCCTACGCAATCTGGCGCTAACTTCCGTCTTCTCCTGCTCTCTCATCTCGGCTGCTCGATTAAATACCTTCTGCGCGAGATTCCAGAAGGTTCTCGTCATTTCGTCGGCGCGATACACAGCGATGGCTGGGAAGAGGGCGAGACGGTTGGAATGCCCTCCGCGGCCGATGACTCAACTCGGTATGACCACGCCCCCTTCCATCTAGAAAAATCCAGTGCTTGCTCGGCCGCCGTTGTGGGGTGAGGAGGTTCGTCGGCGAATCCACGCTTCCGCGGGGAGAGGGAGCGTGCCCGGGGAGCTGGTTTTCTTTTTTCTTTTTTTTATCGTTGACTTCGCGGCGTCACTCCGGCGTTATCGCAAGAATTTGGCGGCGCGCCCATTTTTAGCGCTCGTTCTGTGACAACCGTAGCTGCCATAGAACGAGAAAAGACATGTAATAAAATAATTGTATGATTTCTTTGATAAAAATACTACTAGCAATAAGAGAAATAACTGAAGGGCACGCCTTGTCGTCATTGGGCGTCCATGTAAAATTCTACACTGATTTTGTCGAAGGAACCCCGCACAACTGCTCATTCATAAAAAGTACAGTAGCGACTCTCCAGCACCATCCGGGTCTTTCATGGCAATGATAATTAAGCAATGTTCAAATGGAAAATTATAGTCAAAGAACTGGCCTTTTTGAAAAGTTTTTCTCGGTCTACTAGTAGAAAACATCGACTGTAATTCGACAAAAAAAGATTAAAAGTTAAAAAAGCGACAACTTCAAAAATTTTCGTTTTAGAGCAAGTCCAATGATTGTGTCTGTATGTTCTGCTTTTTTTAGCCATTCAAGTGGAAGCCAGGGTACAGTTTTTAGGAGCGTGCTCCTTTTGCTCGCGGCTTGGCCTACGGCTGCTACCGGCGTTTACACTAGTGTTTCCAGTTTGCACACTTCTGCGGTCGCCGCTCAAGGTTGCCTCTCCGGTGATTCAACAATCCTCAATAAATGTCGCGCTGCCACCCAAAGCATCGGTTTTCGATAGCCCGCTCACTGGCCTCTTCGAAGTGGCTATGAAAGAAGGAGAAGGAATCGGAAAAGTGTGAGATCGTTATTGTCTATTGTCTTTCTATCGGGAAGTCACCTCGACAACCCCACGCGGCAGATGGCTAGTGTGGGAGAGAAAGGCGCGTGAAAGAGAGGGAAAATATGAGGGTGTCAGTGGTGTTTGGTGTGGCCGCGTGCGGGTGCGTGCCGCCTTCGAGCCAGGAGGAGAGAAAAAAACCGTCAGACTGGCTGGCAGGGCAAGGATCTTCGCTTCGTAGGCACGGAACCACGTGAGAAGTTCCTACCATGGGTGTTACGCATGAGTACCGATTTCCTTCCAAACCCCTTACCTGCCTACTGTCCACTCCATTGAAGAATGCCTAAAAGCTCCACGTCTGTCATTCATGAGCGTTGGGCATATGACTAGCGGCGGTGGCCAGCATGGCATAAAGGGGCCTGTGGTGAACGAGCCGATCGACATGGCCAACAGTAGGCAGTGCTGGCCGCGTGACACGTGACGACGACAGTGGCAGGCGCTCTGCGCGGGCGGAGGCACTGCCACTATAGAAACATACACGGCATATTATACGAGGACGCCTCCAGCCCATACCATGGGGGGTGGTACACGGCTGCAGTCGTCCCCCAAAATGTCGCGGTGAATGGCCTCACATTCAAAGCACAGGACATAACATATGCGGAGGAAGCCGCCATCGCACTAGCAGCCGCAGACCTAGACTCGCGCGTCATCATTACAGACTCGACCGGGGCCTGCCGAAATGTTCAACACGGGTATGTCCCACACCTGGCATACCGCATCTTACAAAACAGCAATTACGTCGGGGCCCCGGCGTCTTGAAGGATCATATGGGCTCCAGCTCACAAGGGCCTCGAAGGCAATGAAACTACTGACACCGCCGCCCGCGCGCTCTCTCTCAGGGTAACGCCTCCAGACTCTTCCGAAATGGATCTCGAACCCAATTCAGCCATACCTTTTCGAAAAATTACTGAATTCTATCGATTCGGTCATCCAATTTATCCTAAACCCTGTAAGGGCCTTACAAAAGCGGAGGAGCGTATACTCCTCCGCCTTTACACCAAAACACTACTGTGCCGAGAAGTTTTTAGATATCTCGATACTGCCTGTACAGGAAAATGTCCGCACTGTGCGGAGAAGTCTCCGGCGATCTTCCACATGGTGTGAGCATGCCAGTCAACCCCTCGTCTCACCACAAAACCAATCCCTGCTCGGGAGAACTGGGAGGCGGCCCCGCTCGGCTGCTCCGACCTGGCGAGCCAGAAGGCCCTGGGAAACCCTGTCCCAGTCGCATTGGACGCAAATGGGCTTCTGCAATGAGGATCCCACTTAGAGTTTGCGAAGAATGGCTCACACCAGGCCACCTCCTCCTACACATTCCATGTATATAAATAGAACAAAGTTTTTTTCTCTCTCTCTCTGGCCATCGAACGTGAACACTGACGCTGTCTTCGACGCACACATCAAGAGCAGGCTCGTTAATAAGCGCTCTTACATAAATAATCTCACCAGGAGGCGTCTCGCGCACCTCCGAGCAAGCTACTCTAACATTATTCACTCTGTGGATATGGCGGAGATCTTTTTCTCTGTCAGCATTACTGCTATTTTCTATAGCAAATATCCATGCATTTGCAACAAGTGTTGTGGAGCAGAAAGACACCTACCATGATTGCACCATCTTAATGAGCAGTCATTTTGATTTAGGAGCGAAGCTTCTTATAAGCTGTAACAATGTCCGACCATTGTCACCGAGGATCGCCGTCATCATAGTCGAAGCAGAGGTGCGAAACATCTGGGTGCGATGCAATCTACAGAGCGCACATAGAGCGCATATGGTTTAAAAATATATTCTTTATTAGGTTTATTCTCTCACTCTATCACCAGCCTTCACTTTGTGGATCCGGAGAGCTTTTTTTTAAACTTAACTTTTAAGCAAGCGTATTTATCAGTTACCGCTGTAGAGCCTTCCCAGAAGCTAGGCTGAAAGCAATAACTGAGAGGGTTTTGTATGCGCTCGTCGAAGACGCCTCGATCATGAGAGCCATTCCTTTGTCATATTTTTTCTACTGAGCCGACGTATTGACTTTCCACCACGCTCTCCGAAAGAATTCTGAACCTAACACATTTTTACACTGCCTCAAAGTTCACAGGGATTGCAAGCTTTTTCACTTCGTCGAGTTTTGTATTGCCTCCATGAAATGATGTCATGGCGTGACTTCACGGTCCGTGACTTCATAGCGATGTCGTTATTATATCATGATGACGTCACAAATTGAGTTGATATGTAAGTTATACGGCGATTGATTGATATCTGGGGTTTAACATCCCAAAACCACCATATGAATCTTCGAGATGCCGTAGTGGAGGACTCCAGAAATTTCCACCACCTCGGGTTCTTTAACGTGCACCCTAAACTGAGCCTAGGGGCCTGTAGCATTTCCGCCTCCGTCGGAAATGCAGTCGCCGCCACCGGAGTTCGATCCCGCGACCTGCGGGTCAGCAGCCGAGTACCTTAGCCACTAGACCACCACGGTGGGGCGTTATACGGCGACGTCCTTTCATGATGACCTTTTGCATCGCTCGTCTTTATGGCGGTCACACAGACGGTCAGCGTTCACGCTTGCTGACGCATGTGAGGCTTTCTCCTTAAAGAAAGCTAAGCGAATCAGGCCACGTAAAAAATAAAACATACGGAATGCCAGAGAAAATGAAGTAATCGTGCATTCTTTCAGCCTATGAGCCGCAAGGCACATGATTTTCAAGAAGCAGTAATTGACGAATAAAAAAAGAACTGATTTTCCTAGTATTTACCTTAAAGTTGCTACTTAAGAGCGGAAACCTCTACTGCAATACTGCCCTCTTTTTTTTTTTTCGCGTAACTATATCGCGTAAGTGCTCCCAGCAGAAAAGCGGTGCGACAAAAAAAATTGATGTATAACGTGAATGACGCAGCTTAACTGCCAACGAAAATGATTAACACAAGAGATCTAAGTGAATCTGGTACCAACTGGTGCTGAATAATCAGGGATGTTGGAAGGAGAATTTATTATACATATGAGTCAGACGCCTCCTGGCTTGAAAGAGCATGTTCTTTTTTTTTTCGCAGATAGCACAAGACGGCTAAGAAAAGTTTGATTAACAAAAGAGGTAATTTGTTCGACTTAGCATCGTTCATACTAAAAGCAAGTCTCCTAAAGCGTACTCCGTAACGCAATTATCACGCTCAAATTTTTTTTATTTCTTATGAACGCTATGGACATTTCGGGTTTTATTTGATTCCCTTATTTTTAGTCTGATACTTGTTCCCCTTAACATTTCGTTTCTCCTCTTCACGTCGACGAATGCAATATCTGCAATCTTAGTTAATAATTAGAGTCTATGCTGATGCCCAGCTGCATTATACATGGTAAACTAGAACCACTGTTTTGCCCGTACTGCAATACAGCTACGTCATATGATGCGCTAAATGCAATCGACAGTAAGCCTACAACTATTTAAGCATTGTTTTTATGCCTATCCTGTTCATGCCAGACTTGTTCTTGTTTCTAAACCCACAGCTATAGCCATTTCATGCTGCCATCTAGCATTCTCGAGACTGTGTATGTGCCTCATGAACCAGCCTTGTTAGTTTCTCAGAAACCTCTCTTGAGCCCCGTATACGCGTGGCTAATAGGGAAAATTAGCGGTAACTGCCGAGTTTTCTACAGGTACAGATGCTTATAAATATATGTTGTCTTCTGGCTACTATCATTTGTTATGTATGTATGTATGTATGTATGTATGTATGTATGTATGTATGTATGTATGTATGTATGTATGTATGTATGTATGTATGTATGTATGTATGTATGTATGTATGTATGTATGTATGTATGTATGTATGTATGTATGTATGTATGTATGTATGTATGTATGTATGTATGTATGTTCTTCACAGCATGCATGCCCTGAGCAACCCTTAGTAAGGTTTATTACTGCTTGGCAAACACCGTTCAGATATATACATAGCACAAGGACGACGAGAAGGACGGCGATCAAGAGAAGGGAAGCTTGGAAGCAACGTTACCATAATAAACTCATTCTAGTAACGTTGCTCAGAAGCACGTCAGTATTATTGAATGGATGAATGTGGATAGTAGAGAATGAGTAAATAGAGAAGGAAAAACGATGCTGACTGAGCCGAGAAAAACTTCGAGAACGGAGAGGGAGAAGATACAGAGGCTCATCGGTTTTAATGATTTCCTTTAACAACTAGTCCGAAGAAGCGAGCATGAAGAGAACCTGCTATTACGCGTTGCTCTTTATTCCACCAAAATTTCACTCTTCAGAGCCTATCGCTCGGCGTTGGCCATTTCTTTCTCTAAGAAGTGCCTGCCGCCCTCGTTTTCCACCACTCGCGAGAAGGGCGACTTATTTTGAGTCATCATTGTTATCGTCACAGTGGGCCTTTGTCCCGTCTCTCATGTTCTGAGCCATTGTGTCCGTCCTGCGCCACCTCTTTTTGTAAGCGTTAGTACACTGCATAGAATGTCGAAAAAGCAGCGACAAAAGTTAGTGATTCAGACTTGCTTTGTCACATGCAGAATTCAAAGTTCGAACGTTCTCTGACGCGAGTAAAAATAAACGAAAAGCGTGGACAGGAATCAATGGGATGTTCTGACGGATGGAGGGCCGAATTTTCGATAATCACAAATGGTACGCATCATGTACAGAACAATGACAAAGAGGTGGAAAGAAAAAAAACACTATCTTATAGAAAAAGCTTCGTCTAGTGTCTTATTTATATTCAAAGGGGAAACCGTACGAAACAAGAGTATGTATTTTGCACGCATATACGCACATGCACAAAACGTGCATGGTGTTTTGTGTGCCCCCTCAACGCCGCCATATTTATAGCTGTTTCAGTACAGAGATACACAAATCTCTTACGTGATTTGAGAAAATGGTATACATTGAAACATTTTCATCTAACTCCTTTTTAAACAGAATTCGCATTTCTCTTATACGGGTATCTGGAGGTACATCAATGCGTCATATGCAGCTAAAATACTCATAAACTCTACCAGTCGATAGGTTCTATGCATGATCGCTTTTCGGGTGCCATGCTTACAAACGTATAAGGCTCTCCGCAATGGCCGAGCAGACAGCTTTCTTACAGCATTGTCACTACCTAGGCAGCAGCGGCAACTGCGTGAACCTTGCAGAAGGTGGTGAATGTTTAACTACAAGTCTTTTTTTGCCGTATATGTGTTCAATAATTTAGCACTACATATACTAATCGATGCGAATAGAATGTGCGAATGTACGATTTTTTCCGAGGCCCATAATTTTTCCTCTATAGTTCTGAACAGAGGAATAGCGAATTCATGATATACTTGACAGTCACAAACGACACAATACGTTCGAGGAGACAAGGTACGTGAAGCGTACCATCCTGACAAAAGACTTCGTGCATAAAGCGTCACCCGAAGAATCAGTGAGCTCATGAAATGTTACGGTTTGGCTGACGATAAAAAAAACTATAATAAATAGTGCGGACATTAAAGAGCATTGGAATACGCTTCCCGTTAGGTGCGATCCCGGGTACGATACAACGGTACCACAAACGTGACGTTATTTTATGTTCCTGCAATTTGATTATGATGACAACATTCTGTCTGGAAGAAAACATATTACACATAAAAGATGCTATTGAACATACATTTGAAGATTACTGCTGTCTTCTGGATACCGTTGGCAGTGATAAACGCTTAATTCGTTATTATTGTATTTACCTAAAAAAAATAGGGGAAATTGAGAAAGGATAAAAGAAAGAAATGAGGGTGCATTGCGCCGTACGCTGGTTGTTATTTGCAATGCCACTGGGTTTTCGGTCCCAGTGACTGTGGAAAGCAGCCGTGCTGTTTTGACTGGCAGTGTGACCTGACAAGTTATCAGATGCAGAGCGCACAAGTTGGAGGCTCTTCATTAAAGGGCTCTCACCAGGCTCAGAAAATACAAACAAAATAGCGCAATATTTTCATGATATTTTTCGTCCTTCTTGGCGCACTACTGTGATGTAGACAGTAGTTCCCGCGACACCTACAACGTACATGCTCTTGATCCATTGATATGCGTGAAATATCACATGTGATTTGTCTCTTGCTCTGCTTTGTAATCCGGCATCCCATCCGTTTTTCTTTGTCTCGCATGAATATTGTGCACAATCAAGCGATCAAATTTCATTTTGTCTGTTTACAACTGCGCAAGCGGTGATAACAGCGTGCAGCCCAGAAGCGTGAATACCGATGCGCTATAGCGCTTGGGGCTGATATTGTTCACGTGCCTTCAAGAACAAAGGGACGAGGAGGACGCATCATGTGAATGAAGGAGAAGCAAAAATCACCCCCTCGTCTTTAAACGCGGGGTGGTGAGTGGCTCTTTAAGGTTCCCTCTGCATTCATATCTAAAGTCTTGGTCATATCGATAATAAACAAACGAGAACACTGCAGCATTTCACGTAAAGTACACTCCCATTTTCCTTTTATTTAAAAAATCACTTCATATCCACGGAGTGATTGATGATGAGTGGGGCGAAGCGTACGTCAGCCTGTCCGTGCTTCTGTCTGTCCGTTCGTTCTCACATCCATCCGTCCGCACGACCATCCGTGCATACATCCATGCGTCCGTCTGTCCATGCGTTCATCGATCCGTACGTCCGCGCGTTCGTTCATCTGTCCGTCCGTCTTCTAGTCTGTCTGTCCGTCGGTCCGTGCATCCATCTAGTGAACACTCCAAGTACCACCATCTCGCATCCCCGTGGCACATACCCGCTCCGCGCGTCCGTCCATTCGTTCAACCGTCTGCTAGTCCATCTGTCCGTTCGTCCATGCGTCCGTCCGTACGTTCATATAATAAACACTTCAAGTACCATAATCCCCCATGTCGCATACCGGTGACTACGTACGACAAAGACGGAGGATGGACAGACCCACGCCTTAAGGAGTTTTCACAACTAAAAGTCTGATCATATTTATATCGTAGTAATATTCGCGCAATGAAGGGCGCCATATTTCGCGATATTTGAAAGCATGGGCGAAGAAGCTTGCCGCGGGTATCTAATGCTTGTTTCCTCGGAGTAAAGCTCATGTGCGGGGGTGGACCGTCTTTGAAGTGTGGAGAACTTTAGAAGCTGTCGTATGGTGTCGCACCATCTGGTAATCACTAGGCGTAGGCCAGACGAAACCACACAAAACATAGCTATCCGCAGCATAGTGCACGGTCACGTCAAAAAAAAGTTATCGTAGAGAAGTCACCAAGCAGAAGTTATCAAAACGTTCAAAGAACAGATGAAGAATCCTCTTGTTCTTTGAGTGCCTTGATGATGATATCAAGCGCGGGGTATTAGGGGCCTGGAGTGTCGCTTGTTTTGGTCTCTTGGCGTAACAGAGGCAAAACTACGCACGAAAAGAGAAAATAGAGAGAGGAATGAAGCGAAAATGCGAAAAGAACAAATTGGCTGACAACATTCTGATAGGAATTGGTATAACACGAAAGTGAAGAATGTATTCGCTGAGGTAGTTCAGCATTTGCGGTGTATTGTTACGCCACTAGGGCAAAGCAATAAATGCTGCAGCAACAAACTCAATTGGTACGCGAAGAACGGTAAGAAGCTCAAACACTGCCGTGTGTTGTGGAGCAGAAAAGACGCGCGAGAAGAACGCGCCCACGACGTACGCCTAATATCTACTGGCACAATTGTTTTTTCTTTGCGTGTGAGCCGCGTGTGTCCTTACGAACTGCAGCTGATGCAGCGAGTGAAGTGGCTTGGGTGCTGTCTGTTACTGCAATATATACTAACGACCCCGTAAGAAGATAAGTGTGCGGCCGACCAGGCTCCTTAAAGGTGCTCAGGCATCGCAACGCGTGGGCGACCAACTTTAAAGCACGCCCTCCACGCCCTTCGTGCCAACTCGCCAGTGATAACAAGAACACGCTGAAGCCGCCGAGCTGAGAATGCCGCCAGTAAGTCACTGTTTCAAAGCTGAGGAACGTATGCTTTGCGGGAGAGTCGATTCGTTCCGCGTGCTGTAGAGTTTCATGAAAGGTCGTAGGTTGGACTCCCGGCGATGAAATTTTTATTCGTGTTTTTTTATTCGCCAGTATTTAGCGTAAATTTTACAACTTCATATCCGGGAATAAAAAAAGCATCATTAGGGTCGAGATAAACACCAGCTTTCTTGTTTAAAAAGAGAAATCGAAAAAATAAGAACAAAAATAGAAATTAAGAGAAATATCCATATAAAAACAAAGAAAATTTGCAAAGAAAAAAAAGAAAGATAGAAAGGAGGAAAAGAAGGAGACCACCGAGGATAAATAAAGAAGGCTGCTCAGCTCCGCACTTTTTTCAAGCTTGGCACCACTATAGAGCACGAGGACATACTATGCGGAGGCATCCTTGTGACGTGCATGGTTAGATTGCTCCGCCACCCTCTCGCGTGGAGTCTGCAATAGCTTTCGCGTCTCCTATTTTATTGTTATTGTTCTTGTACTTCGCTCAACGAAACCTGAAAAATACTGCTGCAGCTTCTACCCTCACTGTACGAAGTGCTAAGCAACTGCTCTGAAAACGTTTTACGCTTCTCATAGTGCATGACAGCCGGCGTCGTCTGCTATGGAGCAGAGGATGGCCGATCACGCAGAGGAACCGACTCATTCCATGTCGAATGAAAGCATCGAATGGGTATCAACGCGTGCTTGCGGGAAATAACATTATTTTTGCCACAAGAAAGTCGCGCAACCACGCTTGTTTATTCCTTGTGGATTTTCTCTAAAGACGGATCGTGGTTGACACGACAAGCACGCGCAAATTTACATTTTTGTTTAGCACGCATAATCAAACGAAGCACAGCGGAAGCTGATTCCTCGCTTCGTGGGAAGCAACAGAGCATTATTAGAGCCGCATGGCACCACAACCTTTTTTTATTATTGCAGACAAACGCGAGAGTTTCAGGCACAGGCCTGCCTCATTCCGAGTTGCGACTAAATGAAATTTCACGAGAAGTTTTTTGCAGCACGGTTTTGATATTTATTGCGGAAAAAATTCCACAGCTGTCACACCGTTCATAATCGATCACCATCGAGCCACACATAGGTAAAAACTATGAATGATTTGATCAGTTGTACAGATTCTGTACAAAGAGGTAAATTATGCCAAAAATAATGCGATCCTGACCGGGCTCGATTACGACAGCAAATGCACTGCACGCCAGCCAGCCGCATTATTTTGCGCCCTCGATTGAGCATGCAGTGAGGTCTTGCATACCGCGACCTAAAGGACATCTTTCCCCACATGTACGCACATACGCCGTGTTTTTAAATGTATATAATCCGACAGCTTGCACATACAATTTTTGTTCTGAACAAGGCTCTTGTGCGGTATCTGACAGGCTATAACTTTATGAAAACATTCGTGATTAGTACTATTTTTAACCACGTGGGCTTGAAATATTCACAAAATTTAGAGAGGTGACAATGGCATTACCAACGGCCGTGACAGCAGAATCAGGTATGTAGCGCGCTGTGGCACGCCACCGATAACTTTTACGCTAACTTTCCAGATCGTGTAATTTGTAGAAGTCAACACACAATGAGCGGAAGGCAACCAATGGTGTTATAAAATGAAAACATCGCGAAGTCGCGGTTAGAAACAATACATTCAAGCGACAGCTTTCTTTCGCAAGAGTAAGTCGATATCACGTGATCCAACCTTGAATGTCACAGTGATTGCAGCGCCCGCACTTCCAGTTGTGGTCCTCGCGTCCAGTAAGGCAAAGGAGAATAAATTATTTTATTAGAAAAAAACGGAGTCATGCCAATCATTATGTTGACGACTTGGTGATATATTTATGTGCTTTTTCATTGTAACAAGTATTACTCTAAAGTATCCCTATTCGCAACCTTCTACGCTCGAGAAGAGACCGTCCGCTATGTGCGCTCTATCACTTCCTACCAGTTGTGCATTGCGGCACCAGTAGCACGTACGTCGTCTTCTACGGACGATCATCATACCGCTTATGTGTCTCTTCGCCAGCATACTGCACTGTTTTGCAGGGATTTGCGATCCTATCACGCTCTGTTCGCGACTGCCATCTCTCGGCTGCTAGACCGGCTAAATTAAGAATAACTGCCATGAGCGTTGTTTTCATTGCCCGTTACGGATATAGCGCGGTAATTGACGCTGCTTTTGCCGCTAGGGCGCCTTAGCTGCGACAGCAGTACAAACTGCCACTATTATGATGTAAGCACCGAAGAGCAATCGAAAAAGAACAAGAACGTGCAGCACTGTTTTTCCTGGTGCAACCTTCCTTTATTTGTCTTTCTGTTTGAGTGAACGTTTTGCCTGCTCGTAATCACAAAAGTATATATCTGATGGTCGCACCAAAAATAATTATTTATACTCCTATTGAAAAACACAAACGCACACTGCAATAAAATTCTGGTGACTGCTCAATTACTCGTGCTCTAGAGTATTTTCCAGTATAGGACGTTGTTCGTGCTCGCAGTCACAAAGACACGTTCGAAGATGAACTAACAATCTTGAAAATTGATTGGCCCTCTATAGCAGGTAACAACACTAATATATATATAAATATATACAATGTGATAAACTTGCTCTGAGAATCACTGCTGCTGTCATCCCCTCAGGAGACTCACATAGACACGCGCAACAACTGCAAAGCAATGCAAGTTCAAGCAGATGCGCCAGCACATCACCGGTTGCTTTAAAGACACGAAAGAAAACGAAGTCACTCTAACAGCCATCTATAAACGTACAGCGTGAACTCTCTGGGTATATCAGAAGCACCTAATTGGGAACGATCACCAGCAAAAAGTTAATTTGATTATTGATAAGTACGGTTTAACGTCCCAAAACCATCATATGATTGACGCCGTAATGGAGGACTCCGGAAATTTCGACCACCTGGGGTTTTTGGCGTGCACCTAATTCTGAGCACATGGGCCTACAACACTTTCGCCTTCACTGAAAATGCAGCCGCAGCAGCGTGCATTCTATCCGGTGAGCTGCGGGTCAGCAGCCTAGTACTTTAGCCATTACACCACCGCAGCGGGGCAAGGGCAAAACAGTTGTTAAATTCGAAGCAATCATTTGTGAAGAAAACGCTCTTTGAGCGTATCTATCTATCTATCTATCTATCTATCTATCTATCTATCTATCTATCTATCTATCTATCTATCTATCTATCTATCTATCTATCTATCTATCTATCTATCTATCTATCTATCTATCTATCTATCTATCTATCTATCTATCTATCTATCTATCTATCTATCTATCTATCTATCTAACTATCTATCTATCTATCTATCTATCTATCTATCTATCTATCTATCTATCTATCTATCTATCTGCCCCGCCGTGGCGGTCTAGTGGCTCAGGTACTCGGCTGCTGACCCGCAGGTCGCGGGTTCAAATCCCGGCTGCGGCGGCTGCATTTCCGATGGAGGCGGAAATGTTTTAGGCCCGTGTACTCAGATTTGGGTGCACGTTAAAAAACCCCAGGTGGTCGAAATTTCCGGAGCCCTCCACTACGGCGTCTCTCATAATCATATGGTGGTTTTGGGACGTTAAACCCCACAAATCTATCTATCTATCTATCTATCTATCTATCTATCTATCTATCTATCTATCTATCTATCTATCTATCTATCTATCTATCTATCTATCTATCTATCATTTTATCTATCTAGCTGCTTACGTCTGGCTTACGTCTGGGCACTCTCGCGATCACCTCAGTTCATGGTCTTGAATACGTCTGTCTCGTCGTAACATGAATAACGTGAAAGTAGGGTTGCGTACGTGTCGTCAAACCCTTTCCTCCCGATACTTGTTTCACGTACCCGTATACCAAATGCGCCGTATGTGGGTATGCGCTGCACGCGATCAAAATTGTATATCTATACTCAGAAACGCCGACAACAGACATTGGTAATGGAAAAGCTAAGGCGTTATGAAAAAAGAAACAGTGTAGGCAGTGTGGACCATACGAGTGAAACAAAATAAAGTCATAATTCGTTTTAAGGCGCGAGAACAATTGATTGATTGATATGTGGGCTATAAAGACCCAAAACCACAATATGATTATGAGAACCGCCACAGTGGAGGACTCCGGAAATTTCGACCACCTGGGGTTCTTTAACGTGCACCCACATATAAGCACACGGGCACGCGATAAGAATGCTAAGTCAAGTAAGGACATGGGACAGAGCGGCGCTAAACGACTCGGCCAAGAGGCGTAAATTCTTCGTCATAAGACGGCGAGCTACTTACGTACACCAGTTATCGTTCTTAGTTTGCTGAGCTCAGCGGTGGTTCAGTGCGTTCTCGTTTTTACCAGCGAGACTCGTGAAGGACGTACGTGTCCTTGTACGTGTATACTTGTGCTGTGATAGTTGTTATTTTCCATTATTCTTGGTTGTGTTATTTTCGTGCGTCCATTGTTTTGAGCAGCTCGCTGGAGCTTTCCAGCTTCTTGTATTCATCACGTTATATTCTGATTTGTTCCTATCGCACTGTTTGTTTTGACCTCGCAGCAACACTGTGACTTTTTTTATGTGAAAGCTTAACAGAATCAAGTAATCAACAATTTTGACATTATTATTATGAGAACCGCCGCAGTGGAGGACTCCAGACATTTGTGTCATAGGGTCATAGGACTCCAGAAACTTCTGTGACTGCATAAACGTAATGTTTTGAATAGCCCAGGGTGCATCTCTTCGCTGAAACGGTACACAAAGGCGAAGAGGGCCAAGATGGACGCAAGCTGCCTTTTCAAAAGAAAGCGTTGACACTCGTCTTCGATTCTATCACATTATGCAGCTCGACTTCCATTTAATTCTAAAGTATCATTCATTTGTTTGAAGGCGGCATATATAATCATCAGTGGCAACATTTACAAAAACTTAGGTAACAATTATTTTGTTTCTTTATTCCTTTTGTTACACTTAAGTGGCACTCTTTCGCTGTTTTACATGTAAAAAAATAGGTTGAACCAATAAGTATAAAATGATTGCACGAAGGCAAATTGACCACCTACATAGCATAATGAGGCAAATAAAGTACCCTCTCTGTGTGAACAAAGGGTCTACAACTTGATTAAAAGTAAACGAACTTCTGTGATGATGTACAGAGTGTGAATAAAACACTAACTGTCGATGAAACGAAATAGAAAAAAATCGCCAGGCCGGCGTGGAATGTGCAGAATAGTCAGAGCGAAAGCTGGCAGGGCGGCAATTTGGAGCCTTTATGAACTCTCTTTCGATAATTGTTACAAGCACAGTTGCAGGGTACACACTAAACCAGAAATTATGCTGATTTTTCTGCGGTTGGGAGGCATTATTTATTCCATTCTTCGTTATTCTTCCAAAAAGCATTGTACCTGCTACAAACTTGCAAGAAATTTTGTGATATTTTTTTTCATGCTGTAGCTGACGGGGATGAAGAATTATGCCTGAAGCTTTAGTAATTGGTTGGATCATTCGACAACCCATTCGTGACGCGATTCTCATTGTGTGGCACCTGGTTATTTTTTTGCTGTTCTAAAGTACTTTACTACTCATTCTAACACGATTTCTTTTTCAACATTAGGCCTGCCTAAGGCCTGTTTGAAATGAAGTTTCCAGCACCAACGTGGCTTTGTGGTAGACTATTGGGCTCGCACATAGGGTAACCGCATTCAAATTATTTAGGATACTTAATGGTTTTTAAGTACTTCGTTTTTCTCCTTATTTCGCTCGGTAGTGGCTATGGACGGCAGTGGACAACTAAGGCGCACGTGACCCTTGTTGCGATCTCATAACAGCTCTCGCAATAAAATAAGTCGCGTATCTTAAATAACAAGAACACAATGTACTGTCAAGATCGTCAAGAAGTTTCTGCAAGACACCGAAGAACATTGAATTCAGCAAAGCAGAACCAACTCGTTTACTAAACACAGTGATGCTTCGAAGAGCATGCATGAGACGAGTGTGAAGAAGATGCATGGGAGGGGTTAACGTGTTTTAGAAAAAAAAAATTAAGAGTCTCCTGCAGGGAAGAAAATTGTCGATCGATGACAAACCCAGTGCACCGGTGCATTGCGATCAATGACGTGAGCATAATGTTGGGGTGTTGGTATGTTCGACCAGACAGACGAGTCTGCGAACATGCGAGCTGGCACACCCGCCACATTAATGGTGCATAGATGGCGGTTCTTTTGTTGCGCAATCTCCTTGCTTTATTTCACTGGTAGCTGCGCTATAATAAAGTTTCTTGTTTTTTTTTTACTTTTTTCATCACTAGTTGGACGACGTCCGTTTTTTTTTCTCTTCCTCCTTCAACTGATTTCTTCGACACGTTCGAGCACTTCACTTAGCGCCTCAACGTTTTTTGGTGGGTGTTATGAAAATACAAAAGACGGAAACTAATAAACATGCAATCGGATGCGGCACAGGCAATGTGATGCGAGCTGACCAGTCAAAGATATTGTGGGTTGCAAAACTGAATTGCAAAAAGAGGCGGTGGCATTTCTTGTCACGTAGTCATTCAGAGGATGAAACCAGAAACTGCGAAGGCACTGAGGCAAAATTCGAATATATATATATATATATATATATATATATATATATATATATATATATATATATATATATATATATATATATATATATATATATATATATATATATACGGGTCAGGAGGTGGCACTTCACTTCTTTCTGTGTGTGATGCAGCTATATACTGGTGTCCTCGCTGAAGGTAGCAGATACATTAACAAGTGACCAGGTATGGCATTGCGTAATATATAGTATTTGTGCCTTTACGTCCCAAAGCCCAGATAAGATTGTGAGGGACGTCGCAGCAAGAGGCTTAGGAAATTTCAAGCATCCGGTGTGTGTTCACGTGCACTGACATCACTTCGTATACACTGGCTTCAACCATTTTGCTTCTTCCATCAAAATGGGACCACTGCAGCCGCAATCGAACCCGCGACCGAAGTCTGGCTTTATAAGCTTATAATCATTACATATGTACTTTTATAATAAAGGCGTTGTGACGAGTTGACGTAAATCGTATACCTAAGTGCCATACACTGAAGTTGGTCTATGTGGTAATACAGGGCTACCATCCTGGCAAGCACAAACGCTACATATCAGCTTAAGCTTTTTGTGTTGGTAATACTCATGTGTCTATTGGCATAGTTACACAACTGTAAAAAAACGGGTTATATAATACGCATGCGACTGAATAACACATGTATGTGCACATGACATTTGTGCAAATTTTTAGCGTCATCTTGTAACGTTTCACTAACAAAAGTTACACCACAGTTACCTTCACTCTGTGTACGCTTCGCCTAACATCGATTCTTATGATACGTGGACTATATAGTATTCTTTTATGAATAGTAAAAAATTTTTCATAATATTTGGAAACAACAGCGAGACCAGAAAACGTATTGCGCTGCGGCTGGGGCAGCACGAAAAATGTAAGATGTTTAGCAGTGTGGAAGAATGGGCTCTATTTCTTCAACATTTCATACCGAAACTTCCAGGGTGGTTGGTTACCTACATCGAGGATGCAAACAAAAGCAATGATGTGGCATTGATAGCAGTGCTGGCATTGATAGCAGCACTGTTTCTTTAGCATGCGATCAAACGTTGTGGCCTCAAATTTCAGAAATTTCTCGGGCATTATTTCTGGCTCAGCCCAGTAAAACAATTGAATCGATGGAGTGGGACGCGCTTCCAGTGGTCTCCGGAAAGAAAATAGAATACAAGTAAAAAAGATTAGAAAAAATACAAATAATACCAGAGTGAACTCTGCAGAGGATATAGAGCGTGCTTCGAAAATTGATTGGCTTTGATATCCCTGAAGAAACGCAGCAGAGAAATCCGTAGCCCTGGAGCTTTTAAGCAAGAGGCAATTCGAATGGCCGCCACGGTTTAGAGCTAGATTTTGGAAGGCAGCGTCGGAACTGTGCTAAAAAATGCCAGGCCTGCGTGGAAGACACAGCACACTCTCAGCGAAAGCTATAGAAGAGTGGCCTTTCAAAGCCTCACGCATTCTAATAAAAGTTTTAGGGTAGGAGGCCGCCATTCGCTACGCTATTCTTCCTCATTCTTCTGAGAAGCGTCGTATCCGCTAAATATTGCGAGTAATTTCGTGCCAATTGTTCATGAAGTAGCTAACGACGATGAACAATCATGTCTGTACTGGATATACGCCACAGTTAATACGTAAACAAAACCAAGCTTTTGTTATGGGATAGAGCATTGGACGACCCATTCGTTAGGCTATTCGCATAGTGCAACGACTGCTTCTTCTTTAGATGTTTTAAAACGCTTTATACGTCGTAATAACGTAATTGCTTTGCCGACAGCAAGCCTGCCTAAGGCAAGTTTGCAACAAGTTCCAAGCACCGGCGTAGCTCAGCTAAGATGAATATATTATACAATACACAACAACCACAACGAAAAAAATAACTACGGCCGTCAAGCGTTACTATAACTTAGCACCCCATGGGTGAAGTTCAACAGGAAATTAAAAAAAATGACGCAGCCCATTGATAGAATACTGGGCTGGCACGCAACGGACCCGAATTCGAGCCCCACTGTGCCATTGGTACTAGGTTTGTTTTCTAATTTCACGCGGTGTGTTGACGGACACCGGTGGTGGAGGCGGTGGCACACAACTACGGCGCTGCGCGAGACCCGAGTTGTGATCTCAAAACAGCAATCGCTGTGAAAATTTGCAGATCCCACGTACAGTGAGAATCGATGATATTTGAAGCACGAATGAGAAAGGTTTAAATGTCAATTTAAAATCAGCACAATATTGCGAGGTGGAGGTCAATGATGCCGTACATGACTTCCGTGTCATGATTATCATGTTTGGATGTGTCGTTTACCTCCGTCATTTTTTGACGTCACACGATACCACATTTAGTATATGTGGAGCTAGCGAAACGGCCGTGAGCACGCTATGAGCGTGGTATGTTGTCTTGTTCTTACATGACACGCGTGTCAGGATTATCATGTTTGCACCAGTCATATATTTCGTCACCCATTGACGTCACGTAACACCAAATTTTTTATATGTGGATTTAGCGAAATGGCCGAGAGCGCGTCATGAAGGGCCCAACATACTAAATGTAGCGTTGACGCGTGCAGACGCTGGGCACAGCGACGCTACGTTAGCAAAACGCGAGCACTATGTAGTCTGACACCAGGTGCGACAGGCGTCCGTCAGCGCAGCCCGTCGGCAACCAGCGCGAAATGCGACATGCTGAATTTCGCACCGATGCTTTACCCAAACGACACTACGTCTCCCTCTTTTCGTGACGGAGGGACGCATGACGTGCTGAAACGACATGCGTTAAAACAACGCAGCATGGCGCGTGCCTACGAGTATATAGCAGGATCGGCGCCAGGCGTGGCAAATCTGGCGTGGCGCAACGAAATTGTAGCGGCCGGAAATGTCGGCTGCCGGAGGCAGCGAGAAAGGAGACGTGAAGCAGGTTTGGAGTTGCAGGGCAAGACTGTTTATTTCCACTCCGTGCGAGTGACGAGAGCTCCCCTCGACGAGGGAGAGAATGAGGCACCCCCGCGTTCTTCTACAAGAAAGAGGAAAAGGGGGCCACCGAGCGAGCAGACGTAGCATGCAGCCGGTCTAATCCCCGGAGCCGGCCCCGACAACACGTTGTTCCCCGAACACGGAGGAGGAGGAGCTGGCGCCGCGAGTAGGCGCGCTGTCGACGGCCGGCTGCAGACGGGATAGAAAAGAATGCGGTGGTGCTTAGCAGCTTCCGCTACAAAGGCTCCCCCCCTAGATTGCGGAGCTTTTAAAGAAGGACAGCAGTTACGGGCTGAATAGTGAAAGGTCACAGTCCAATGGTTAGCACTGAAATCGTACGTGAGAGGCTGCTTGAATGGAAACTTCAATATGAGCAGGCTTGGCGCGGTCAACGGCGACGACTTCTCGTTTCCCCCGCACGTCGATTGCGATGGTTTTGTTAGTACGTCCCAAAACTTTGAATGGGCCATCGTACGGCGGAGTAAGGGGCGGCTTCGTTGCGTCGTGTCGCACGAACACATGGGTAGCAGAGTCCATGTCAGGAAAAGTGAAAACTTTCCTGTTGCGGGTGATGCGAGGTGCTGTTGGCCTGAGTTGCGCGAGCCATGCGCGCAGCTTCTCGATGTGATCGGAGGCTGTTGGGGCGGAAGGTGTCTGGTCGGAGAAGAATTCTCCCGGGAGGCGCACTGTTGAGCCGTAGACCATTTCCGCTGCGCTGAAGCCGAGGTCTTCCTTCACCGTTGAGCGTAGGCCAAGAAGAACGAGCGGGAGCTTCTGCACCCAGTGCTGGCGGTCGAGTTTCGCTGCCAGTGCGGCTTTGAGTTGCCGGTGGAAGCGCTCAACCATTCCGTTGCTGGCGGGGTGGTAGGCGGTTGTATGCTGCAGCTTCGTGCCGAGGAGCGTTGAAAGTGCGGAAAAGAGGTTGCTCTGGAATTGCCGTCCCCGGTCAGTTGTTATGCGGGCGGGGCAGCCAAAGCGGGACACCCATGTTTGAATGAAGGCCTGCGCGACGGTCTCAGCTGATATGTCCGCAATTGGTATAGCTTCGGGCCACCGGCTGTACCTGTCGATGCATGTGAGCAGGTACCTAAATCCTTGGCAGGGCGGTAGTGGTCCCACGAGGTCAAGGTGAACGTGGTCAAACCGCGACTCAGGAGTCCGAAATTCCTGTAGTGCAGCCCGATTGTGGCGAGTCACTTTCACTTGCTGACACGTTTCACATGTCCGAGCCCATCGTCGCACGTCCGCGTTGACTCCGGGCCAAACGAAGCGTTGTGTTATCAGCCACTGGGTGGCACGGACACCTGGGTGGCTGATGGAGTGGAAAGTGTTGAATACCACTCGGCGAAAGTTCAGTGGGACAAAAGGTCGTGGTGCTGCCTGGGAGGTATCGCAGGTTATCGTGCTCTGGACGTAGGGAAGTGCAACCTCCGAGAGCACGAGTGAAGATCCCCCTCCCTTCAGTCTTGTCAACTCGGGGTCGTCCCGCTGAGCTGCGGCCATAGCTTCGAAGTCCAGGACTTCTGTGCTGGAAGCATTGACGCGAGACAAGGCGTCAGCTGCTTCGTTTTCGACCCCGGGAACGTGGCGGATGTCTGTAGAAAACTCGGAGATGAATGAGAGCTGACGGATCTCTCGTTCTGAGTAGGAGGAACTGTTGTTTTTGAATACGTAGGTGAGGGGCTTGTGGTCTGTCAAGATGTAGAACTCACGGCCTTCGAGGAAGTAGCGGAAATGCTTAATGGAACAATATATTGCGAGCATCTCCCTTCCAAAAGTGCTGTACCGTGCTTCTGCAGGCTTCAGACGTTTCGAAAAGAAGCCCAGTGGCTTCCACTGGGCACCCTCCTGTTGCTGCAGCACTGCTCCGACCGATGTGGAGGAAGCGTCCACCATGAGGCGTGTAGGAGCTTCAGGCCGTGGATGAATGAGAAGGGTAGCCGCGGCTAGCTCGTCCTTAGCTTTCTGGAAAGCGTTCTGGTGTTCGTCAGACCAACAAAATTCTGGTGCCTTTTGGTCGTCTCGGCGCAGCAGGTCGGTCAATGGCTGGAGCACTCGAGCACAAGACGGAATGAAGCGCCGGTGGAAGTTTAAGAGCCCGAGGAACTCCCTCAGCTTGCGAAAAGATGTTGGAGCTGGAAACTTCTTGACGGATTCCACCCTCGATTCCAATGGCATAATGCCTTCAGCAGTGATGTGGTGGCCGAGGAAGTTGAGCGCCTCTACTCCAAACACGCACTTTTGAGGTTTCAACACCAGTCCGTGCTCATCCAAACGCTGAAAGAGCTGGCGGAGGTGCTCTTCGTGCTCCGCAGGCGTTCTGCTGGCCACCAAAATGTCATCCAGGTAGACAAAGATGAAAGGAAGACCCCGGGTGACCTCATCCATGAACCTTTGAAAGGTCTGTGCGGCATTTTTCAAGCCGTAGGGCATGCGGACAAACTCAAACAGGCCGAACGGAGTTGTTATGGCTGTTTTTGGTATGTCCTGCGGTTCGACGGGGATTTGGTGGTATGCCGCTACAAGGTCGATCTTGCTGTATATTTTCGTACCTGCCAGCCGCGCGCTGAAATCGTGAATGTGTGGCAGAGGATACTGGTCCGGCGTTGTCGATGCGTTCAATGCTCTGTAATCACCACACGGGCGCCAATCGTCGTCCTTGGGCACCATGTGTAGCGGCGATGAATGGTTGCTAGACGAAGGGCGAACAATTCCCAGCTGCAGCATATGCTCGAACTCCCTGCGTGCAGCTTGAAGCCTTTTGCTGGACAGCCGTCGTGGCCGGGCGGTGACTGGCGGCCCGGTGGTGACGATGTGGTGAGTCACGTTATGTTTCACCGGCTGTTCCGTGTTGCGGGGCTTGGTGAGCGAGGGGAATTCGGCCAGGACGTGGTGGTAGGCTGATACTGGCTGGAAGGCGCAGATGCCAGATGAGCAGATGTTTGACTCCAAACCACGTACTTTGAGGGATGTGTTGTTATCCTTGAGGCAACGGTCACGTACGCTCACATCCAGGTTGAAGTGGCTGAGAAAATCTGCTCCGAGTATGGCGAAATTAACATCCGCCACCACGAAGACCCAGCGAAACAGGCGCCTGAGTCCGACGTCTATTGTCAGCGAGCGGAAGCCGTACGTAGCGATGGCAGTGTTGTTCACTGCCTGCAGCGACGATGTGTTCTTGCTACGTCGGCGATCCTCGGGGGTTGCCGGGACAATAGAGATTTCGGCTCCCGTGTCGACTAGCAGGCGCGAGTTGCTTACGCGGTCGACTACGAAAAACAGGCGGCTGGGTGGAGGGCCGATGTCGTAAGCCGCCGTTAACGACTGGCCGGAGCGTTTCCCGGAAACGAGCAAGGTTGAGTGCAGCGGCTAGCACCCGTGCCGAAACGACGGTGGTACCAGCAAACTCCGTCCTGTGTATCTCGTGCATGGCTTCTCTGGGAAGAGCTTGGGTGTCTTGAAGGAGATCGGTTGCGTCGTTGCTCGTCCTGTTGGGGAGCGCCAGATAGCACAAGTTTCTGCATGGTCTCGGTAAGGTGTTGCAGTTTCTCCTCAAGGCGCGACAGTCGATCTGGTTGCTCATGTGTTCTTGCAGCAGCTATGGGCGCAAAGGTTGGAGTTGAGTATTCCGTGATGCGATCGGCAAGTTGCGCTAGTCGATCAAGGGACGTCTCATTTGAACCCGCGAGAACCACGCGCACCGACTGGGGGAGCCGTTGCAGGAAAAGTTCACGAAGAAGTGGGAGCTGGCCGTCCTGACGCGCGTGCACACCGAGTAGTTGCCGCATACGGTGCAGCAGTTGGGAAGGTCGTTGGTCGCCCAGCTCTTCGCGACACAAGAGCTGCTGCAGTCTGCTTTCTTCAGGCGCCTCGAGGCGGTCCAGCACCGTCTTTTTGAGGGTGTCATATTCTTCTTGCGCGGGGGGTGAAACCAAAATGTCGTCGATAGCGTCGGCGATTTCGGGGGGCAGGGCTGCGACGACGTGAAGGTATTTTGTCGACTGCGAGGTGATGTGCCGGAGTTGAAAACGGGCCCCCACTTGGCTGAACCAAACTCTTGGATTTTTCGGCCAAAAATTTGGTAGCTTCAGTTCTGTGGCGATGACCGCAGGCGTGGAGGCAGCAGCGTTGTCGTCGGAGCTCATCGCGGCGTGTTCGTTGAAGCGTTCGGGTCACCAATTTTGTAGCGGCCGGAAATGTCGGCTGCCGGAGGCAGCGAGAAAGGAGACGTGAAGCAGGTTTGGAGTTGCAGGGCAAGACTGTTTATTTCCACTCCGTGCGAGTGACGAGAGCTCCCCTCGACGAGGGAGAGAATGAGGCACCCCCGCGTTCTTCTACAAGAAAGAGGAAAAGGGGGCCACCGAGCGAGCAGACGTAGCATGCAGCCGGTCTAATCCCCGGAGCCGGCCCCGACAACACGTTGTTCCCCGAACACGGAGGAGGAGGAGCTGGCGCCGCGAGTAGGCGCGCTGTCGACGGCCGGCTGCAGACGGGATAGAAAAGAATGCGGTGGTGCTTAGCAGCTTCCGCTACAAAATGAACGCCGGTGAGCACAGCCACCATGTCACATCGAAATGTATTGGCGCCTTTACGGCGGCATGTAGTCATGTTCTCACATGACACACATCTTACGATTATCATGTTTGCACCAGTCACATACATTCGTCATCCATTGGCGTCACGTAATACCAAATTTGGTATATGTTAAGCTAACGAAACAGCCGCGAGCGCGTCATCAGTGTGGCATGTAATCATGCTGTTATATGACACGCATGTCATTATTATCATGTTTGGATGTGCCATTTATCTATGTCGTCCGTTCGCGTCGCGTAATACCGAGTTTGGTACTTGTGAAGCTAGTAAGACGGTCGCGAGCGCATTATGAGCGTAGCAAATAGTCATGTAGTTACACGACACACATCTCATGATTATTATGTTTGCACCAATATCACACCTTCGTCATCTATTCACGTTCCGTAATACCTAATTTGGTATAAGTGACGCTAGCGAAAAGGCCGCCAACGCATTATGATCGTGGCATGTAGTCAAGTTGTTAGATGACATGCATCTCATGATTATCATGTTTGCGCCAGTCACGTACCTTCGTCATCCATTTACGCACTGTAATACCAAGTTTGGTATATGTGACACTAGCAAAACGGCCACGAGCGCTTCGTTAGCGTAGCTTGTAGTCATGTTGTTACATAAGAGGCATGTCATAATTTTCATGTTAGGGTCTGTAGCTCGTGTTCGCCACGCAATAATGCCATACCATACCAGGTTTGCAACATTCTATGTGAACAAAACCACCGCAGTAGCTTCAGGACCGTGAATTGTAAATCATGACATTCATGACATACACGTCATGATTTTTATGTTATGAATTGTGAAGTATATTCTTCATACAGTCATGTTATGCCATACTAAGTTTGGTATTGATACCATTATCAAACAACCTCGAGAGCTAAAAGCCGTAGGCGGCTAGATAGATAGATAGATAGATAGATAGATAGATAGATAGATAGATAGATAGATAGTTAGATAGATAGATAGATAGATAGATAGATAGATAGATAGATAGATAGATAGATAGATAGATAGATAGATAGATAGATAGACACGCTCAAAGTCACCAAAGTTCGCTAAGAAATGCTTCGCATTTACAGAATCAAACAAAATATAAAGTAGATGAAGAATATTTAAAGGCATGCCTAGCATAAAGAGGGCGTTAAGAAGAATGGGTAACAGCGTTCAAATAAAGGGAGGGCTAGGTCTGCAGAGGATGGCATCTACGACGCCAAGAGAGCTACTGCAGTTGATTCACGAAACATTTGTTGGCCTGTAACAGCCCTCATGGAAAGAGGAATGTGATAGTAACGTCGATGTGGCAGCGGTGTTATCTGAGAACTTGGGATTTATCAATCAAATATAAACAAATACCAACAACCCCATAGTACTTGAAATTGCAACGTCTCCCCGGCAATTTTTACTGAGCCCTAAACCCTCCTTTTCAATCCCCATTATTCCGGTTCAAAATCGTTTATAATCTCCTTCAACAGAATTCTCAGCTTTCGTGTTCACGCTTGCAGGTCAAAACGCTATGCTGCGAGCATATTGTTATTTTGTTTGTGGATGGGGTTATGACAACAGGACGTCATCGGTTTTCAGCAAAATGTTTATATCTACGTGAACTATTAACGCGAGTTTCACGTCACGAAACCACGATATGATTATGAGAGACACCGTAGCGAAGAACATCGGAAGTTTGGTCTATCTTGTCGGTGAAACACAGCAGTTGTCGGCGGCACACAGCAGGTGCTTTTTGAAACTTGTTCCTTCCATTTTTATAGAGTACCTCATCAGCCCCCGAAGTACAAAAAAGCGAGCCTGTTATTTCCTCCAGTGGCATTTGTCGCTTTCTGGCGCACGTCGTGATTCATGAACAGTGATTCCTATAACGTCTAGATAGTACATACTCAAGATTTGCGAATATATGAAAAATATCGTATGTGGATTTTCTACTGAACTGCTTTATCATGAGGGCGACTTCGCGTTCTTCCTTATCTCACTTGACTATCATGCGTGATCAACTGATTAGACTTCATTTTGTGTGTTTTTCACTACGCAATCAGCGATAACAGCACGCAGCCGTGGACCGCGAAAGTTGCGAGGCTCAACTCATAGTGCTGAGCTCCCATTGTAAACGTGCTTTTAAAAAATAAATGGCGAGGAGGAGATATCGCCTGCGTGAATGATAGCGAAGGCAAAGAGAAATCTACTCCCTCCTCTTTGAACGTGGAGAGGCGAGGGGCCAATTATTATTTGCGCGCATCCGCAGACATTGCTCATACTCCCCCTATCAACGAAAAAGAACAAGAGAACAGGCATGGTCGTGTATAATTTCCTTTGCGTTTTTAATATCAGTCACATTCTGCACTGGGCGAATACTGAGGATTATTCAGGATTTCAGATTTTAATCAAGAACAAGCACAACTGAAACGCGCCTTCTCCCCGCTCCATCGAAAGAATTTCTGGCTATGCTGCAGGTCCGCGTTGTCTGTGAGCAAACCAGCAATATAGGCAGAGGACAGCTATATTCTTCTTCTTCTGTATTGTAGAGCTAGTGAGAGAATAGCAAAAAAAGACATCCTTAAAAAACAATTTTGTTGTTTGTTGACAGCTTAGACTTTACTTCGAACCATATCTCCAGCAGAATGGCTACACTGCATTTTTTCTTGCTTTCACGCAGGCTCGGTTAGTTTCAACACAAAATCTGTTTGTATTCATGCCAACAACTAACTTTCTGACGCCTGCTATGGAGCCACGTGTGAAACGCATGAAATGTTGCGTGGTATGTTCATTGAAACCCGACAGTCTTGCTGATTAAGACCTTCCTCTCAAAAATAAATGCGCAACACACTAAGGGAAGTAAGGGATCCGCAAGAACGGCCTGTTCAAACATGTTTCGCGATTCACGTGCTGGAAAAACACGCTAAATGAGAGTTCATACGTAGATAAAATACAAGGCTGGAAGAGAGTTTCGCAGCAGAATAAACGTTGTGTGGAATACAAGACATGGAGGCGAGGGAGAACTACGTGTCTGGCATTTGTTGTGACGCACCTATGAGGAAGTGCATGTTATCCATTTACATGCATTTTCTTTATTTGGCGCTGGACAGTCAGACAGACAGCCCCTTAATAGGAAACGCAGGCGTGTCCTCTGAAGTGGCTTTGTTGCTGGGTTCGTAGCAAAATAAGTGCCTATGGAAAAAAGCCGTCACGTCAGGCGGCGGCTCGGGGAAATTCCCTTGTTGAGCACATATCTTAGTCTTTGCTATGCCTATTTCAAGGTGAGGGAAAACTGGAGATTGCTGACGCCGTCGTATATGCAGGTCACGAGTGTGTACTGTTCTTTTTATTACGGGGCATGATGACGCTTGTTTCGACAAAGATGCATTTTACAAATTGTTGGTGACTGTACCTTAAGTGCGACCGAACTTCTGTATCCTCTGTGAACATTCTTTGAAAAGTGATTCCTATGACCACAATCCGTCATTCACCGGGAAACGTGTGCTTCGAACACTGAAGGCTGAACGACTAACTAAAGTTCGAAGCAGTGCGGATAAATGCGAGACAACCTCGCGACAACACACGTAAGACTTAATGTTAAGTTCATGGCCACACTTTATGAGATACTACAACGCGTGGGCAAGAATTGTTTTAATCGAAATTATTTTAAATAACTAAATCCGTCATGCTGTATTCAGTTTTTTTTCACATGCTAGCACTCAATAAGAAACCAAGACATGTAAAAGCAGAACAATTACCACCAAAAGTACGAGGAAAATATTGATAAAGAATTGCTTCCTGCCACAATTTACGTATGTGAATAAATGCAACCGAAGAGAGAACACAAAAGGAAAGATTTGAAAGAAAATTACAGCTGGATCAATGATGCAGATAGCCGACAACAAACGAAGGTTTTTGGCGTGAAACAAAGACGCTGCACGCGCGAACTTTGCAAAACGGACGACCAAAACTGAGGCCATGGCGCGGTACCACATTTATCATTTTTTTGCCCGATTTCAGCTGCATGGCCATACTCTTTGTTTCGCTGCAGTAGTCTCCTACTGAAAATTGCCTCCTCTCTTGACTCGTTTAAAGCGTCGTGACAACAGCCGCCGAAGTCATTGTCAAATCCTGTTTCACCAAGCTCGTGTGTTAACTTGGTAAATCATGCGCTGTAGTAGCAGCTAAAATACATGTTGCGAAAAAGCGAAAAAACACAGACTCAGTGCCTTCTTCTGGCTGAGAAAACAGTGCGCCTGCGCTGCTCAACATTCGTTCTCCTGGAGAGTGAATTAAATCGGGCTCTGGGGAAGTTTAGTTGCTTCGTCGCCACGTGTGTATGTGTGTGTGTGTGTGTGTGCATGTGTGTGAGTATGTGTGTTTTGACGGAGGTGGCAAAAGTTGGTTACACACGGCGCGTCATTTAAATGAAGGTGAAAAACAGCGATCGTTTTCCTGAGCTCAAGGGCGTTTGTTTCAGTGTAACCCGACACTTGAAAGTGTAAAACAACAGAGGCAAATAAACGTGCGAAAGTAAACTAGCGAGCAGCTTTTTTTTGTTATACGTACCTTTCGTTGCACCTTTCTTCGCTGTTCTTACAGTTCAAAGCTCTCTCACGTTGTAATGACAGCAAAAAGCAAGGCACTGAATAACACACATGCCGCATCTAAGATTCCACCCACTGTATTCGTGAAGAAGTGGTTTTACTATATGGTGCTGTCGAAATGCTCTTTTTTTTTGCGGGTCGGGGGTGGAATAAACGCAAACGACAAAGAAACCTTTGCTGCCCATCCACTAAGAAACGTAACTTCAATTTTACCTCATTTCTCAACGCGTTATTTCTAGAGCCATGTTCATCGTGAAGCATGGAGGCTGCTCACACTTTACACAACATAAAGAATGAAAAAGCGAATGGGCTTTTTCGAGTTCTGTTTGAAACATGGTATCTGTATTTTTATACGTATAACTTTTAATGCCGCAAGTCACTTTCATATTCAGTCACCGGTGCACCACACGGTCGCTTCTTTTTTTCTTTTACCATAGCGCTAAAAGAAATCAGGATTTCTCGTTGCATACTGTATTTTATAGTTTGATTTTTCGCGCATATGAAACTTCTTTTAGCAGTTCTGGAGAGTGGTGTGAAACCTTGTATACAGTGTTGCAGGTATAAAGTGTAAATATTGAGAGACAGAATAAAACATTTATTCATAATAACTTGAGTTGGTATAGTAGTTGGAACTCCTAGTGCATCTCTGGATAGACTAGGTGATCGGCCTTTGTCGGAACAAAAGATTCTGGGTCATTGGCCCAGCCCATCCTTAGCCCAGATAGCTTTAAAAGCTTTGCTACGCATTTTGCGGACAACTGGCCCCAGAGACAGACTTTAGTGTCCTCTTCTCTATAATGTTGCCTTTCCTCTGTCGAGATTTATTTTGTATTTTCTCTCTCTCTTTCTCTCTTTGCAACATGCGTATCATCTTTTATTCCTCTCACCCCTTTCTCCAACACGGGGAAGCCAGCCGGTCTAAGAACTGGCGAACCTCTCTTGTCCTTCCGCTTAATCTTTCTTCTTCTTTTCCTCATAGTGCGGAAGACCAATGGCACTTGCCGCCATCCGCACTATATCGACCACGGCTTGTTACTGCGCTGGGTCAGAGCTGTTAAGTGACGCCTCCCACTTGATTACTGTTTTGTTACGCTTGAACGTTACATTGAGGCGAAAGCTTTAAATGCCTCATCAAACGCGAAATTTCCGTCATGACGACGGCTTCTCACGGCATCGTGGATAAAAAAAAGTTGAAGTGTGGATCAGTTGGTACCCGACGCGAAGGCATACAGCGGCGAAGAACATGGCGGACAAAAAAGAGAAGCGACACATACAACTACTCCGGTCATTGTGTGTGTCGGGGGTAAAAGATTGAAAGAATCACAGGATGATGTCAGTATATGACGTCACGATGGCAGCACTGGTCACCCGAATTTCACGTAATCACGACGTCCCAGTGATGCCACGTCACGCCACTTTTACGTGATCACGTCATCACACGACGTTGTAACTTGGTAAAAGGCTTTCTGATTCTTACATACTTACATACTTACTTACATACTTACTTACCTGATTCTAGAGGCAATGATAAACTACGTATGGTAGCTTTTAAAGGAGGCCGAGCCAGCATACGTGGATCAACTCAGAAAAAAACAGACAAAAAGGACACGATAGCTTTTACCATCAAGCCGTCTTAAGCAAGTGGGACTCTTAGACGATACAATAAGGTGGCGAAAAATATGCGCCTTCATGTGCTAAGGAAGGCCCCAAGCTCATTGAAGCTTTTTACTTGGTTTGCTATGGTGGCACTCCACAATGGCAGCTTCTCCCTGTTCTTACCTGTCTATTGTCTTCTTTTACGTGATTGTGCTGTTTTTGGTAAACAACCTTCGACGAAACGGGGCGACGGCTTCATGTTCAATCACACAACGCCTTCCGTGACTGTTACCATATACGTCAAACATCAACCGCGTGAGCCTCTGCATTCTGAAGTGAGGAACAATTACTACCTTCCTCCTGTTCAGAGAACTCGTAAATAAAAAGTGTGAAGTTGGAGCTGATTGCCGGAATCACTTGCGTCGCTTCACTGGACGCCATGGGCTAAATATAAAGTAAGCATATATGAACGAAAGAAATAGTGTTTTATAGGCACCGTGTCACTGGGCGATTTATGAACACCATATGCTTACTGACTGATGAGTTTATTTTTCCTGTCATAGATGAACACTTCGTAGACCAAGGTAATTTGGCAACCTGTGACGCGCACGGTAACACTCAAGAAAACCTAAGTGTATAGCACTTATTGATTGAAAGATGACAACGTCTTTTTTGTACAAGACTACTATATGAGTAGTAATTTAAGTACAGCGACTGCTCGTATTAACCACGTAATTTAACTGGAAATCTAAACGCTAAAGGTAAGGTTGACGACGACACAAGTGTTTCAGTCAAAACTATAACGGTATAACACAATCTGTAGACAGTGGAAACGAATGTGTTACTTTACCCTAAATTCTCGTGTTAGAGCCCTTGAGTGCGGTATATAATCCGTTATTTTGGTCACATTAGTGCTAAAACAACAGCAGTGGTTTTAATAGAGTGCTTCAACGCTATGCAGAGCAGCTACGAAGGTATACTACAAACATACATATACAGAAACTCAGCGGACGCAAAAAGCAATGATTGAGTCAATATATATATATACACTGTGGGTGTCTGAGTGGTCTCACGGTGCTTAAAGGGGAAGAGAACGACGTGTGGGTGAACACGAGTGGTTCGTTAAGTAGCAAGGCGTAAAAACACTCACTTTTTTGTTTGTTATGGAAATGAAAGAAAGATGATAAACAGCCTGGAGGGTGTAAGGAATCAACCGCTTTTCGAATCTCACCGACGGTGTGTTTCGGTAGCTGCGAAAGCTTTCGCACTGAGGGACCTATTGTACTGCCTGACAGGCCATGTATTTGTACTGCCGCAACGCCCAGAACCCTAGGAATTTTATCGATTTCACTGGCCATCTTCACCTCGATGCAAGATCGAACCAAGGGGGGATCGACAACTGCTGCTCCGTCACAGACGCGTGAGCTGACACTCTCATGGACGTGTATAGTTCAGATATAGTTCCTTTCATATCACGCCGATGCCTTCTTTTCCTCTGCACTCCTCTTCAATGTAGTCTTCTAATCCTATTTTTGTGTTGGCGTGAGGTTTTCACTATATTGTAACGCACTTTTCAATAAACTCTTTTAATAAGCTAACGTAGGCTGGGCGAACTTGTGCCCGAGAATTATAGCACAGCTAGATTGTCTCAAGGATTGCCTTCTGCCTCTTCTACGTTCTTCTTTTCTTTCAACCCGGTTCGCGCGCAGCTGGGTCCCGCAGGCTCGTGCATCACAAATCATCTAGAAGGCACAAGTATTTGCTAGCGCGTGTAATTTGAAGTCACATTGTGTCATTACCCCCCTTTTCAGAGTGCATCGTCCCGATGCTTGTGTCAAACTGGTTGCATGGCAGTCATTCACAAACCCTCGTCGGGGATGTCGTTAACGTCAGAGAACGTTGTATCTTCAGCGTTTCATTGCCTGTCGTGATATGGTTTCATCCTGACGACATGCACAGTTTCCGTGCGATGCCGCCGTCGGGATGAAATACCCTGTCCCTCTGGCGTAACTTCGTAGTTGAGCGAGCCGACGCGGCGGAGCACTCTGTACGGACCGAAATAGCGGCGAAGCAGTTTTTCTGACAGGCCACGTATTCGTACAGGAATCCACACCCATACTCTGTCTCCTGGTGCGTACTGGACGTCTCTTCTTCGCAGATTGTATCGATGTGTGTTGGTTTTCTGCTGTTGGAGAATGCGATATCGTGCGAGCTGTCTAGCTTCTTCTGCTCTTTGTATGTAGTCGTAAACGTCATAGTAATTCTCGGGCGTCTCGTCAATAGGTAACATTGCATCTAAAGGTGTCGTTACCGTCCGGCCAAAAACAAGTTGGAATGGCGTCATCTGTGTTGTCTCTTGCATCGCAGTGTTATAGGCGAATGTTGCATAGGGTAATATTTTATCCCAAGTACGGTGTTCTATATCAACGTACATTGACAACATATCAGCCAGCGTTCTGTTCAGTCGTTCCGTTAGGCCATTTGCTTGAGGATGATATGCCGTCGTTTTTCTATAACTGGTGTGCGTCAATTTCATGATGCATTTCATCAGGTCGGCCGTAAATGCAGTCCCTCGGTCCGTGATCAACGCTTTTGGAGCTCCGTGCCACAGTACTATGTTGGAGACGAAGAATTCGGCTACTTCAACGGCTGATCCTTCAACTAGAGTCGCTGTCTCGGCATATCTGGTTAAATAGTCGGTCGCAACTATTATCCACCGTTTTCCCGATGATGACGTAGGAAATGGGCCCAGTAAGTCCATTCCCACTTGTGTGAATGGGGCTTCTGGTGGTTCTATCGGTTGAAAGAGACCTGCTGGTTTTAGCGGTGGCGTTTTACGTCTTTGGCAGTCCCGGCAGGTTCCGACATAGTGTCGTACAGAGCTAAGCAACTTCGGCCAGTAGTATTTAGTGCGGATGCGTGCTAACGTTCTGCTTACTCCTAAGTGTCCAGCTGATGGATTGTCGTGGCAAGCCTCCAAAATCTCTGGTCGCAGAGGTGAAGGGACGACAAGCAGGAATGTCGCTGTATTGTTGTCAAAGTTCCTTTTATACAGGATGTTGTTTCGTAGGACAAACGCTGACAAGGCGCGGACAAAAGGTCGTGGAACATCTACAGACTGTCCTTGTAGGTACTTGATCAAGAGGAGTATCTCAGGGTCGGATCGCTGCTGATGTGCCATCTCTGATGGTGTCACAGCTCCCAAGAAAATAAAATCTTCACCATCCTCGGTGGAAGCAGAAGCAGCAGGTTGAATCGAAGCACGTGACAAGCAGTCCGCATCACTGTGCTTGCGACCTGACTTGTACACAAGCGTGATATCATACTTTTGTAATCGCAAGCTCCATCGTGCAAGCCGTCCACATGGGTCCTTGAGATTAGCCAGCCTGCATAGCGAATGATGGTCGCTTATAACTCGAAAAGGCCTACCATATAAATATGGTCGAAACTTGCTGATAGCCCATACCACGGCAAGGCATTCTTTCTCGGTCGCTGAGTAGTTCACCTCAGCTTTCGAAAGAGTGCGACTGGCATACGCAATGACTCGTTCTTGTCCGTTTTGCCATTGGATGAGCACGGCCCCAAGACCTAAATTGCTTGCATCCGTGTGGACATCGGTTTCCGCTTCCTCGTCAAAATGCGCCAGAACAGGATGGCTTTGAAGGCACTTTCGTAGTTCATTGAAGGCATCCTCTTGTTCGGCAAGCCATAGGAAAAGCATTTACTCTTTTGTCAGCCGTGTCAGTGGTTCAGCAATTCGTGAAAAATTTTTAACGAACCGTCGATAATAGGCGCAAAGTCCTAAAAATCGCCTAACAGCCTTTTTGTCTGTTGGCTTCGGAAATCTTGCTACGGCCTCAGTTTTTGCAGGGTCTGGGCGGACGCCTTCTGCACTGATGACATGGCCGAAAAAAAGGAGCTCACGGAAGCCGAAATGACATTTCTGCGGTTTTATCGTCAAGTCCGCTGATTTGATCACAGTGAGCACTATCTGCCAATACCCACTTTTAAGATCCAATGAGGAAAAATACCTGGCATTTCGCAGCCTATCCAGAGTGTCATCAATTCTTGGCAGAGGATAAACATCCCGTTTGGTGACGGCATTCAGCTTCCGATAATCAACGCAGAAACGTAAGGTTTGGTCTTTTTTCTTCACAAGAACAACAGGTGACGCCCATTGACTTGATGAAGGCTGGACTACATCGTCTTTGAGCATTTTTTAAACCTGATTACCAATAGCTTCTCTTTCTTTTGGTGACACTCGGTAGGGAAGCTGGTGTATTGGCCTCACTGACTCATCGACATTGATGCGATGTTTAGCGACAGGAGTGTGTCGAACCTTAGATGACAACGAGAAACATTCGGCAAATTCCCTTAAAAGACGCTCTATTTGCTCTTTTTCGCTTGGTAGTAGGCCTGGCTCGATGTTGATGGCTGCAAGGACAGACTCCACGTCTTCGAAATCAGAATCATTAGTTTCAAAAGTTCGCAGCTCCGTAACCTGGACGAAATCATTCAGACTGGCGATGACGGTTCCTTTTGCAACGTGCTGCACCTCATTTCCAAATTTTGTGAGTAGAACATTTGCACATCCGTCACGTAACTTAACAAGGCCTCGTGTCATGCAGATTCCTTTTTGGAGTAGTAAGGCAGTGTTGTTGTCAGAAAATCCTTCGAATTCACTGAATGCTTTGTTGTTTACTGCGACAGATATGCTCGATTTTGGCGGAACCATGACGCCATCATCTGCAATACAAAGGTCATATACGTTTTCTTCCGTTTCAAAGGTACCAATCGCGTGCCTAGTCGAGAATGAGACGGAAGATTCTCGCAAGTTAATTACAGCGCCTTTAGCTCGTAAGAAATCCATGCCGATAATCAAGTCTCTTGAGCATTCCGGCAGCACAATAAAACTGGCGACGTACGTGAAACCCCGTATTCCGATTCTTGCTGTGCATATTCCAGTAGGGTTGATGAGGTGCCCTCCTGCTGTGCGAACTTGTGGTCCCTTTCAAGGAGTCAGCACTTTTTTTAGTATTTTAGAAAGTCCGCTACTCATCACAGAATGATCTGCGCCGGTATCTACCAGTCCGATGACTTCGTAGCCGTCAACGAACACACGTAAATCGGAAGCAACGTCACTATCGAAGCACCGGTTTCTGAATCGGTCGTCGTTCAGAGTCAGCAATGGAGGTTTTTCTGCATTAGCGTCGACAGCGACCTTGCCTCCACAGGTCGCTGACTCTAGTTTTCTCGACGCGGGCTTGGGGAACGAGACCTTAGGGAGCTTGCTGAAGGTCGGGGGCTAGGCGATCTATACCTCCCCGTTGTCGTTGCCCGAGGTTGGTGTCGTTGGAAGCCACTTGAGGTTTGACGACCTGACAGGTTTTCTTCAATTTCGAAGGGACGTTCACCATTTCGTGTTCGAGGTGCATTAACAGGAAAACCACGGAGTCCTGCCTGGCGGTAGTGGCACGTTCGGTAGAGATGACCAGGCTCCCCACAGTGGTAACACAGCGGTATCCTGTCGGGAGTGCGCCAGACATCGCTCTTCCTTAGTCTCCTCTATGGCGTTGGCTGCAGGGTGCTCGGCGGCATCGGGTACTGCATAGGTGTAGCCGCCGCGACGTCCGCACGTCCTGGAGGTCCTCGTAGTAGCACATCAGCATACGTCATTCTCGTCTTCTGTTGTAGTGGCGGCACTGGCTGTGCGTTGCTCGAAGGTTCGCGTACCACCTGCCTGACCTCCTCACGGATCACATCGGCCAGAGACGAAAGCATTTGAGCGTTCTGGTCAAGACGCTGCCTCTGCAGCTCTTCTCGCACAACAGACCGCACCAGCTCGCGTAGTGCTTCCATGCCGTTACCGAAGGCTGGTGGCAGCATGTCCAAGGAAGTGACAATCGCATCCCGGTTGTATAACCTTGCTCGCTGTTGTAGCGTCCTTTCCATTGTAGTCCCCTCGGAACGAAACTCGGCGACGGTGCGCGGCGGGCTTCGAATTAGTCCGGCAAAGAGTTCTTGCTTCACGCCTCGCATCAGATGGCGCAGCTTCCTGTCTTCGCTCATATTTGGATCCGCTCGGCGGAATAAGCGAGACATGTCTTCCAGATACATGGCGACAGTTTCGTTATTGCGCTGATTTCTTGTCTGGAGCGCAGCTTCAGCTCTCTCTTTGCGGTCTGTGTTCAGGAAAACAGCGAGCAGCTCCCGTCGAAAATCATTCCATGACCGGAAGGTGGCTTCGTGGTTTTCATACCACGTTCGTGCGCTATCTTCCAGTGCGAAGTAAACACTTCCAAGTTTGCGCTCTTCCCCATATCCGTTAGCCTTTGCGACGCGTTCAAAGTGCTCAAGCCAGTCCTCTGCGTCCTCGTAGCTTTCACCGTGGAAAGGCTTTGGTAGCATTGGCTGGTTTACGACAATGTTGGCTGGAGTGACCTGAGCTGTCATGTCAGTTGCGTACCCGTTCACAGCCGTCGATGTTCCAAGCGAAGTCGATAAAGGTGAAAATTCAGGACCCTCACCACGTAGGCGTCGACTGAAGCGCTGATGAACAGGCGTCAGCTCGTTGGGTTGAAATCGCTGTGGTTCTGGACTGTGCTCCGTCACTCGAGAGGGGCTTGGCATCACACCCAGCACTTCCACCAGATCTGTAACGCACTTTTCAATAAACTCTTTTAATAAGCTAACGTAGGCTGGGCGAACTTGTGCCCGAGAATTATAGCACAGCTAGATTGTCTCGAGGATTGCCTTCTGCCTCTTCTACGTTCTTCTTTTCTTTCAACCCGGTTCGCGCGCAGCTGGGTCCCGCAAGCTCGTGCATCGCAAATCATCTAAAAGGCACAAGTATTTGCTAGCGCGCGTAATTTGAAGTCACATTGTGTCAATATTTAGCTGCTTTCGCTCAAGCACAGTATGTATTTTTCCCAAAAACGGATCTTTCTTGCTCTTAAAGTTATTTTGATTTCTCTGCTTTGGATGACGAACTCTCTAGCACTCGAACTTTGTTACGAGCTGTTTTTATTTTTCTAGGTACCACAAGTTCTTGTTTATTTATAGGGCTCTTTCCTTCATTTCATCTTCGCCGGCAAGCAAATATTTGCACTTACAGCTTCAGCTCCTCGCCACAAACTCTACTGCTCTGTTGTTGTTGGCGCAGTAGGCAGCGTTGTTGGTGTTTCGGGCTTTTTTCTATGATACCCTTTCACATGATGCTTGCGTCGTTTTGGCCTTTACTGGAGAGTATGTAGGTGTTGAGGCAAATACTCTGCAGATGGGGTGTGGAGTGGTAATGGTGTCCTTTCTTTTCATGCATTTTATATCTACTGCCCTAAGCTCACTAAGCAGAAAACCACTACCGGAGCTTTTTCGTTCCGCTATCAGCAAAAGAAAGCTATGAAACTCAGGACTTCAAAGTTTATATGTAAAACAGATTGTCACTTTGTGAAGGTAGTTGAACTGTGCGTATAGAATCCAGAATGAAATGAACTCTAAACTGATAATTGCACTTTTCCGTCCTTTCTTTCCTTCCATAAATTAATATATCTCTCTCTTTCTGCTCGAGAAAGGGAAATTTGTGGAACTGTGGGGATTTCAAAAAGTTATCGCTAGACAATACACTGAAGGACGAAGTGTTAGAGGATGCGCGCCGAATTTTGTGTACACCAAGTCTTCTTATTTTACCGCGTAGCCTAGCACGAACTTTTATGTACATTGCAAACTTGCCCAAACTGCCACATATTTAAAATTGCATCTGAAAGTGGCAGTGATCAAAGTGGTCGTAGCAGGTGGCAGTGCATATTGATAACTTCTCGTTACCTTACGCACGCTTAACACTTGGCGAATGCACCCGTTTTACTGCTGCCATAATCCTTGTGTAACCAAAATGAAAAAAAGTCACAGATTCGCTGCAAGAGAGAAGCGATTAACTTGTTTATTTATTTTACTTGTTTTGCATACACGGATAAACAAGGACACAGAGAAAAGAGAGGTCAGGCTGGCAATTGCCACCTGGATGGACACATCGAGAGGGAAGTAAAAAAAATGACGAAAACAAAGACAAGCATAGGTAAAAAATGAAAAAAAAAACACACCTATAAATGAGTAGACAGGATCATTTGGTTCATAAAAGTCAGTAGAGCTCAATGGGTCTGGTTGCGTCTGGGAGTAATTTCTCTCTGAAAAAGGTGTTCCTCGAGGGTCGTGCACTTAAGTCTCAGGAATTTATATTCCTTTATCAACAAAGGCTACTTCGTAGCGAATGTGGGAGAGTGCATTATGAGATGCTCAAGGGTTGCGCAGGAACCACAAGCTGCGCACAACGGACTGTCAACACGCCTTCGACGGTGTGATCGTTCGCGCACCAGCACAAAGCCCCTCTTAGTTTAAACAGTGGTCTGGAACAACGAGGCAAGCCACAGCCACAAACAACGGGTAAGGAATGCAGCATTCGCAACGCGCTAGTCTGGGTGCTGCTGTAGGATGTATCGGCGTATAATCAGACGAGCGTTCTCCATCTTACATGGAATTTCCGAACAGACACAGTGAGTGGGATAGCAACCAGTTATAATGTATACAAAGTAGGTTTAGCAGATAACTTCTTAAGGGTCTGATCTCAGGTAACTCTGCAGAACGCCACAATAAAAAAAGGGATGGCCGCTACAGGGAGTGAGGTGGTTTTCCTGTTGTCTGTCACCTCAACGCGAAGTGGTGGGAGCACAGCACCTACGAGAGTATAAGCTGTGTATTGATGTCTGTTGAGAAAGCGCATGCGACGACGCCATATTGTTCAAAGTTCGAGGTTTCTACCCAAACGACGCAGCTCTGGCACCTTCACGCTCTTTCATGACACCCTTCATGTCCGCTTGAGCAGCGCCTGTCAGCAGCCTTCCGAAGCTCTCGCTCGTACATTGAAGATACGATGCGTAAACTGGTGTTGTCGATTTGAGCAAATGACTTGAACGGCAGCGACAAAAATTGGCAATGAGTATCCGTATAATTGCTACAGCCATGAAAGAATGTTCTTAGGGAAATTTTTTCGCAGCATATATCATAGGTTTGAGGATAGCAACGAAAATACGCTACCTGCATTAAACATCAAGGTATTTATGTTAACCGGCTCGAGGCTCTAAAACGAAATTTAAACAAACAGAAAAACTAAAGCAGAACCTACTTGACGAAATCAGTGCATGACTCAGAAACTACGAAAAGTGACACTACGGCTGATGGACCCTCCCATTCATGCTTCGATGGTAGTTAATTTATAATACAGGATGTAATTTAGAGCTTGCTCCCGGTGTAGAGGTTTGAAAAACATATTATGTTTACTAAATGATATACGAGGCTCTATTTTACTTGCTTTACTCTTTATTTGTTTCATTTTCCAATCTAATTTTCACGGTCGCTTGGCTAAGTATATTGTGATCCTCGCCCAGATCGTTAGACATGAATGTCATTCATCTTGCGGTTAGGAACAATCAATATCGGCTGGTTAGTTGGCTGGGTCAACGTTAAATGGTGTTAGGAAAAAGCTGCTTTCCTACCGACCCAGCACACGCGTCACATATTGAGCGGGATTACAAAGATTATGACCTAAACTAGCCAGGCGACTCGCAAAACCGCCCGTCACTGATTTATACTGTTCTTTGTAGAAAAACGCGCGCAACACATTTCATGCAGTGATAGTCGAATAAAAAAAACGCTCTAGCTCCTTCAATACTAAATAGTCAAATTGACGTCTAGCATATCTGACAAGCTTCATTATTTCCATATACACACAAACAACACAACTTGCAATTATTTACAATGCTTACTTACAGCATTTCCGCTCTATATACTGCAATGATCTTTGCATGTGATATTTATGCCACTACGCAGTACTTTCGAGGCCTAAAATGCACCTATTGATGAAAAATGTGAGGTTTCTAAAAGGTATGCGCATGCTCCTAGCGTAGTCATGGGTAAATAACATTTCCGGGCAGAAAAATGCTTTGATCAAAAAAGCTGAAAATCTGGCGCAGACAAAAAGTTTATATACTTGATTACTGACGTACTCTAAATATATAAAGGAAGTTCCACATCCGACATATACTTTTCTATATCTGACATCCCTCTAATATGGAAGACTATCATAAAACTGTAAAACCCTTTTCCGAGGCAATACGACAACCTGCAATTGGAACAAATGACTATGTCCGAACGTTTAATCAAGATGCAAATTATACGCTCTGAAAGTGGCTGCTAGCCTGTGTTTCACTTTTTTTAGCGGCCAAATGAACGTTTTAGCCCTGAATGGCCTTGAACACACTACTGGCCGTAACGATAAATGAACAACAAGGGAGGAGGAAGGGAAGAAATAAAAGGCCGGGAGGTCAACCAGACGCACGTCAGGTTTGCTACCCTGCACTGGGGGAAGGGGTGAGGGGATTAAAGGAGAAGAGAGAGAAGTGAAGGGACGTGTGTGTAGATGTGACCTTGTCCATTGCACGCTTATAAGCGGTCGCGTAGGCCGGTCGTCTTTAGAAAACTTAGCAATGCCCGTGTCGCTTTGCTGACCAGCGACGCATAGAGCCATGAGCCAAGGATCTTCTCTCCGGAAAAAGGTCTACTGTCTAGTGTCTCTAACGTTTCGCGTAGCAAGTTGCGTTCGCTCGCAAAACGTTCACATGAACACAGTAGATGTTCTATTGTCTCGTCAGTGTCGCACGATTCTCATCGGGAGCTCTCCGCCATTCCTATGCGAAGCGAGTACGCCTTTGTAAAAGCTACTCCTAACCACAGGCGGCACAGTATTGTTGCATCCTGGCGGGAGAGGTCCGATAGAACTTGAAACTTTCTCGATGGGTCCAATTTGTGTAGGCGGCGGTTCCTGACACTGGGGTCACTCATCCAAGTTTCCGACATGGTATTAGCGAACGAGTGAAGGCCCCTTGCAGCGTCAGTTCTCGACAATGGAATTGGGGTTGTCTGGGCGTCCGCGTGGGCGGATCGGGCAGCATTATCAGCAAGGTCATTACCGACAATACCACATTGTCCCGGTAACCACTGGAACACCAAGTCATGTCCTTTCGATAAAACTTCGTGAATCACTTCTCTTATTTCATTCACTAGTTGTTGATGCTCCCTCTGTCGTAAAGCTGATTGCAAGCTCTGAAGGGATGCTTTGGAGTCGCAGAACACAGCCCATTTTTGAGGTCGGGCTTGCGCGATATAAAGTATAGCAGCACGTAAGGCGGCAAGCTCCGCTGCTGTGGATATTGTCCTATGCGACAGTTTGAACTTTATAGTGGCCTGGTAGGTCGGGATGACAACAGCACCTGTGGAGCTGTCAGCCGAGACCGACCCATCGGTGTAAATGTGGGTCCTCTGGTCGTATTTTTTGTTGAGTAGCGACAATGTCACCTGTCGTAGGACCACTGTTGAATGACGGCTCTTGTTCGTTATTCTCGGAATAGTGAGGCACACCTGTGGTTGTTGTAGGCACCACGGATGTGACGCTGGTCTTGTTGCTGGAGTGAAGCCAAAAGGAAGGCATTCTCTATGGGCAGAAATAATTTTTGAAAACATCGCTTGTGGTCTTTGAAGTGGCAACACTGACACATGGTGACGAGGAACTCGGCAGAGGTGTCTTATGTGGGCTCTAAAATTCTTAGTGGTGATCTATGTTTGAATTGGATGCTCTCTTGCGATCATAATTGCCCCGTAGGTTGAGGTGCATCGCGGCAATCCTAAGCACATGCGTAGTGCTTGTCCTTGGAGACTTTCGAGGGTGCGGATGTTCGTCTTGTACGTACTTGCCAGTAACGGCAAGCTGTAGCGCGAAAATTCCACAAACAGTGCTCTGTATAGCCGCATCATTGACCTTATCGATGTGCCCCAAGATTTTCCGCAGAGGAACCGCATTATATGGACGATGGAAGTTAGCCTTCTCTTCAGGTAATTGCAGTGGGCACTCCACGAAAGGTCGCTGTCAATAATCACACCCAGGTTCCCAGGTGGTTCTTCTGGTATGGAATATTTTGTACGTTGTTGGTAACGGGGTATTGTGTCATGGCTCAGCCAGTAAACGCAACCTATGCACATTTCTCCGTTGAGACGGAAAGACCTTGCTTGCGGAGATATGAGCATGTCAGGGTGGCAGCCTGCTAGACTCTTGCACGTACTTGTAGACGAGTTACAGTCGAAGTCCATAGACAAATATCGTCAGCATATATGAAAATGAGGATAGTACTTGGCAAATTTTCACGAAGTCCTACCATATTGAGGTTAAATAAAGTTGGACTTAATACGGCGCCCTGAGGGACGCCACGGGAGGTATAATAATTGGTGGTCGGTACATCTGAGAGTTGTACAAAAAAGGACCTTCTCGTCAAATATCCCTGGATCCATTGGAAGATCCGACCACTGATTGCGATAGCTTCTAACGAGTCTAGGATGGCTTTACGTGTTACGTTATCATAAGCCCCTTTGACGTCGAGGAAGAGTGCCAGTGGTATGCGCTTGAGGCTCTTCTGTTGCTGGATAAATGTTGTAAGGTCAATCACGTTGTCAAGAGATGACCTACCTCGCAGAAAGTCTGTGATGCAGTTTGGGTATACGTTGTAGCACTCGAGGTACCATTCTAGGCGTGTAAGTATCATTCTTTCCATGACTTTTCCTACGCAACTTGCGAGGGCAACAGGGCGAAATGATGTCAAATCAAATGGTGACTTTCTTGCTTTGAGTAGTGGCACAAGTCGACTTATCTTCCAATCCTGGGGAATAATCCCCGCCTGCCATGAGTGGTTGTAATAGATTAACAACTGTCCCCTTGCCTCCTGTTGAAGGTTGGCCAGAGCGGCGTAGGTGATGCCATCGGGTCATGAAGATGATCATCGGGAAGCCGCCAAAGATGCATCAAGTTCTTCTATAGTGAAAAGATTGTTCATTTCGGAGATGCGGGGTTCAGGGATAACACTCCTAATGGTGCTAGCGAACAAGGCGGACACACCAGTGATTCGCGTACAAAACTCATTTGCAACTTGAAGTTGGGTGTGGCCTAAATGTATCGCTAAAGCCATGAAAGGATGTCTTTGTTGGGGAGTCGAGCGCAGGCCACGAATAGTGCTCCAGATGCGTGACAACGGCTTTCGGGGATCCAATGATTCGCAGAATGATTTCTAGCGTTCCTGTTCAAGTTTGTCTAAAAGTCGTTGGACTTTTTTCTGTATGCGTCGTGCCAGCCTCAAGTCGCATACTGCTTTCGTCCGCCTGTATCTCCTTTCCGCCCTTCAGCGAAGCGCACACAGTTTTTCCAGTTCAACGTCGAAATCTGAACACTTGCCGGTGAACGGGAGGACACAGGAAGCTTCCGTCATTGCCTCTTTGATGACATCCTCCAAGTTCTGGTCAGGGTCTTCACGGCATGTATTTTTCATGAGTCGCTGAAATTTGCACCAATCAATTCTTCGTATTGTGGTCTTAGGAGAGGAGTTAGTAAGACCCGTTATTCGCATATAAGTTGGAACGTGGTCACTCCCATGCCTTTCGATGTCTGAAAACCAGTGCACCTGCGACCGGAAGTTTCTGGATACCAGAGTCAAATCGAGGCAACTTCTGTACGTAAGGCCCCGCAGGTATGTAGGACTGCCATCATTTAAGAAACATAGGTCATGCTTGGAGGTGAATGAAACGAGGTTTCTTCCTGTAGCGTTGATCGTCGAACTACCCCAGATGAAATGATGTGCGTTGAAGTCTCCAGTTATAACCCACGGGCCCGTAGTTGTTGTCAGTATGTCTCGTAGTCGGTCTTGTTCAAATCGTCCGGATGTTGATATGTACACACCAATGAGTGTGAATGACATTTTTTTTCCTTTTTAACACGTAAGCAGACATATTGATTATCATCATGCGGTTGAACTGCGTGATGCACATATGTGAAATCTGTGCGAATGTAAACAACCACCTTGCTGCGTTCCTGGCACGTTGAAGAAACGAAAAATTCATACCCTGATAGTTTAGGAGGTAGTTGCACGTTTGGTTCACATATAACTACTATAGGAAAACGCTTCATGAATATATACTGACGGAATGAAGAGATGCGGGACCTCAGGCCTCTCGCGTTCCATTGCATTATCAACGCTGAACAACGAAACTAGCACACGAGCGATATACGTATAAAGAACCCTGATGATTGAATTCACTGTGCTGGCAGCAAAACATAGTACATGATAGCCTGATGCTAGAGTTGCTAAAGCTGCGGCAACGTAATTATTCACTCCTTCATCAGCCACTCGTGCTTGCGCTTCAATAAACAATAAGTGTCCTCTCTGTGAAAATTCAGCGCTCGTGTGTCGGTTGCTTCTCCCTTCAACCGTGATAAAAACTCGCTGAACAAATAATTATGGGATGTTTCGTATCGATGCCGTGATTTCTAGGCACGTAATATTCCGAAATGAAGACGGCATGCTTGTTCCGAAGGTGAGTCAACATTACTGATCCGGTGCGCAGCTGAATGTCTGAGAAGGATGGTGAAAGCAGAGGCTCCTGTAAAGAAGGTAAGAATAAAAAGAAAAACTCCAAGAGGCCCCATACGTGACCCACACAGTCCGGCTAATAAATAAAATAAAACAAAATGTACAACATAACACTATATAATTTTTAATGCGATTAGATTAATTTCAAAAGCTATGACTTACGATGATCTTGCTGACGCCTTAACAGTGACCTAAATGCAGGCACGCTGGGTTTCTTTCACTTTGACATATAACCAGAGTCCTTCAATGTGTTTACTGGTCATGAAGCTTCGGCGAAAGTTCGATATAGGGACAGTAGTTACCACTAGGGTCGTTTTCGTCCGCTCCGAGGCATCGGAGGTTCCCCGGCGCTGCATTAGTACGGCACGCGTTGGAACTGCGAAACGCGATTAAATGCACCCGTGAAGATTGATTGCATCCTAAAAGTGTTGTTACCTTCAAGATAAATTGGGAAGGATTTATTACTGTGAAATTCAGCGTCGAATGGGGCCTTGACGCAAGACGTTCGATACAAAAAACCCGTGCTGGTCCCACTGTGAGCTATGCTACCGCTTTTAAAGCAAGATTCTTTCTTTCCTGAAGCATATAATGAATCTTTCTGAATGACCCAGAGTTCTTCAAGGACTGTGGCGGACCTTGACGCGTCGCAGAAGTGCAGTGGTTGCCTCTCTTCAAGACGCTTATCAAATATTTTATACTTTAATACATTCACCGTTTATAAAGGAATATGTCTCAAGATAGACTGGTATTTATCGAACACCCAGTTGAGATCAACCAGTTCTTTACATTTAGCAGTTGACGGAGATCAAGATACACTTCACACGGCTGTCGCCTGGTTATCATGTTTTGTTTTGTGCTGATTTATCACTATAAACGGTGCGCAGCTCGTTTAAAGTTTGGCTGTTGTTTCGCAGTCCTTTACTCTACAGTGTAGCTTACTCTGGTTGTGTGTTACTTGTCCTTCTTTATTATTTTTACTGTTAAGACAAAAGCCTTTGATACCCCATCAAATGTAAAAAGTCACCTACTGCGGTCCACACCGGCGACGTCACCATGTGACGCCAAATATTATCTTCTAGTGCTCATGACGCATCGATATCGAAAGCTGAATTTTCATGCTTTTACAGCTTGCACAAGATTTATAGAGCTTTTTTGTTCGGGGCATCCTTTTTTGTGCCGTCACCCTAGCAAGCTCACCGAAATCTCTGTTTCAAGCAACAGATGTGTGCTTCAAGTTCTTCTGTGAGGAGCTGCTTGTAGCTCTGTCTTTTTCGCATTTGACCTCTACACATTTGTTAATCGTAGTTCTTGTATTAAAAAATGGTGAGTACTCATAGAGCTTCTTTATAACTTGCATGTGACAAGGAAGTGGCGGCTAGTATGCTCACTTTCCTTAACTGTGTCATTATCCACGGCAGCTGTGTCGAAGGGGCCCACGCACAGTGCTGGTGCAGTATTGACACTTTCATTCTCAGCTGATGGTCCGCGGCCATGCTTACTAGGCGGGTGAGGTCTGGACCTTTGTGCACTAGACCAATATGAACGCATATTTGTCTAGTGCACAAAGGACCCTGGGCTGTACCTGCCTGAATTCCTTGGTGAAATAAAGCTTTTACCATCACCACTACGCCGGGACACTGTGGAAAATCCTCGGCGAAGTATCCAGCAAATGTTACGGAACATCGCGCTCTGTCTTAACCACTCACCCGATTTCCCACTGGTTTACACAAAATACGCCATTCTTATCGAAGTACCTTTCGCAAACACGCAAATGCGAGGGATCAAATGTGAAAACACCAGTTTCTCGTCGAGGACCCGCCGGTCGTTGTCTAGACAACCAGAACATACAACCTTTTCTGTCATTTTTCTTGTAACTGAATCGACACCCAGGTACGCAGCATGTATGGGGCATCCTTTTTGGTCTTCATGCAAAAGACGTAGAACGCCAAACAAATTGTGAAAAACGCACGGGGATATGTCACAATATGCGGCCTCGTCTGCCCGATGCCCTGGTTATTGTTACTAAATATGCTACCGTTTGGTAGCAGAGTCGCACCAACTAAAATACGCCATCTTGGATTCAAAGGTATTGCGGGAAAGTCCCTCACACCACCAGCGTAGGTTGAGCGCCAGCGCTTAAGAGTACTAGCATTGCTTCATTTATTTTTTCGCTTTTTTCTATTTTCACGAACGTGCGAGCCAAAGTAGGTTACTCCGGTTTCGCCTAGAAGCATTGATTATATGCTTACGTACTTGGTAAGTAATAATTAATCGAAGTGCGTCGGCTCGTTGAACCAGTGGTGTATATAGTCAGAGTTGGCCAGAAATTAGCTTCGTCTCCTTTTCCGATGTTTTCCCAACTTACAGATATGAAATTATTTCTGCACTTCTGATAACGATCGAGGCAGTTAGAGATTGAGTTTTTTTTTTGTCGCGTTGAGCTCATTTGTTAACTGCGTGAGGAAGCCGGCTATAGTTTTATAGTCATCAAGTGAATCGAGCTAGATAGCGATCGAGAGGGTGACGTCCGTGTTGCGCACGGCTCTCTTATTACGTTCATATTAGAAACGACAGTTCATGTGGATAGTTGTGCCCCGCCGCGGTGGTCTAGTGGCTAGGGTACTCGACTGTTGAGTCGCAGGTCAAGGGATAGAATCTCGGCTGCGGTGGCTGCATTTCCGATGGAAGCGGCAATGTTGAAGGCCGGTGGGCTCAGATTTGGGGTCACGTTAAACAACTCCAGGTGGTAGAAATTCCCGGAGCCCTCCCCCACGGCGTCTCTCATAATCATATGGTGGTTTTGGGACGTTAAACCCCGCATATCAATCTATCATTATCATGTGAATAGTTGTTCAACATCCCTGTCGCGTCGAACATTCCTTTTGCTCAAAATCTGAAAACTGCATTAAATTCGTGTGCTATAGTAGCAACACCTCGTCGATTAGAATAGCTCCAGTTTATCTTCTCCCTTTATTTTTAGCGTTTTATCAGTCATACTGATTCAAACGTATGCAGCTGACACCCTGACCAACTCTGCATGTATAACGTATTCACCACTGCATCTGTGGGTAATACAAATAGAGCAAGTTTTGCAGTGCTATAAATAGATAAAAAAAGCCAAGCGCATGGGTGTCAGCAGGGAAGGAGGGGGTGGCTAAAGGGGCGCTAGGTTGATTTTAGGCCTTAGCTAGGTAATGAAGGTTGTTTCTAAGCTGCCTTTATGTAGTTCCTAGGCTTTAGCTAGGTGATGTTAAGTGTTTCTACATTCATTCTTTGTGCACAGAGGTTCAAGTTAAACACAAACAGTCACTGATACAACTTGTAACGACGTTAGCGTTGGCCTTCTATCGCTTCGGGAACTTCTTGTAGCCACCATTGCTCTTCCCGTTTCCTGGTATTCTCTTGTATGGGGCTATCTGTTGCCTTTCTTCAAGTGTGTGTGTGTGTGTGTGTGTGTGTGTGTGTGTGTGTGTGTGTGTGTGTGTGTGTGTGTGTGTGTGTGTGTGTGTGCGTGTGTGTGAGTGTGTGCGTTGTTGCTTGTGAGTGTGTGTGTGTGTGTGCGTGTGTGTGTGTGTTTTGTTACTTGAGCTCAAGGTCATTATCAAATTCGCCTGCTTGTAACTCATGAGCTACGAAGATTTACTGTTAGGCGCTGCCTTAAGGCCATATCGCACTAAAATTTAGTTTCATACTGCGAAATAAAGATTCTTTTTGTGCTATCGGAATATACGCTCGCTATGCCGACATCCTAGTAGTGAAAATAAAATACTATGCAGAAAAAATGAATCCCCATGAGAAAAACGCAATCGTGATTCAAGTCAGAAGAGCAGACGAGCTATGGTGTTTTGAGCAATGACGCTTAGGAGGCAATGCGGGATTCAGTGTGATGGGCTAAGAAAGTTTCTTACTGATTTACATATTTATTTGCTCCGGGAAAAAAATACAGGCGTAGTATCGCCCTGTACAGCGCGAGCAGAAGCGCGGAATGCAACCGCTGATGATCCCATTTGCAGCCTGCTATGGCAGTCTGAAATGGCATTTTAGGCACGTGTGAGATGCGTGCGAAAGATTCAGTGTTATAGAGAAGCAAAGAAATAAGAAAGCTTGCATGAACCTAGACAAGAAATGCTTCTAGTCATGCTGAATACTGAAATGAAACAAAAGCTTTTCACAACTTCCTCCTACAAGTTTTGCATTCTCCTTGTCCAGCATTTTTAGCGCTTCGAATATATCTTTTGGCACGTTGTAGTGTTGAGAAGCATAAGTTCTACATGAAGACAAGAATGCTGAGTGAATTGGTTGAAAAAAAAAGGACATGCTGGTGAAGAAATAACTAACATAGCTTTAAATGACGGCGATTGCTCACAAACTCTGCCCAAAATGTTATTTTTTCCTTTTTTTCTCTTCCGCTTCAGACTTTCACTTGCAATGGTCTTGATTATTTTTGAGGGCTTATTATTTCAATTATCGATGTTGTCATTAATTTTCGAACGCTCACGAAGTTATGTGAGATATTTCCTCTCATGTTGTGATTAAAATTAGAGGGACACTCTTGACGAAATTTCGCTTACGGCATCACCATCGCCGTCATGGTGCGTACAAAGTCTCGATCGATAACATCACATGTGCACCGCGCGTTGTATGCTTTACGCTCTATAGTAAAGGTGCAGGAGACGAGCGTGGCTTAAGTTGGGTTATTGCAACCGCTTTATTTTTCAATGGCCCTGCAAACTATCGCTCCTCAACAGGAGCCATCAGTCCACGTTATTTCAAGGAGAGGTCGTGATGCGACAGCACATATAAGGTATAGCTGCTTGCATCATGCATGTGCCCGAGTGCTTTCGCACATAAACGCGATAGACGCACTTTTCAATATCATGCCTCTGTCAGATTCGTTCCTTCGCGCTCCTTCACTGAGGCTCAAAACAATGCGACGGCCACCTCATGGCACTCATGCGGCACATCTTGCAGGCAGCGCTTACAGCAGCATTGCAGTGACGCGCTCCCATTGGTTGCCCGCATTTCGCCACGAACTGACCCGCGCGATCTCAAAACGCCATGTCTCTTGTAGAGGCGGCGTCACCGCTAACATGGTAATCACGGGTATGGCACCTACATGACCGGTCATGTAGAGCCTCCCTAAACACGGAAGAGCCATGACACCACCCCGCGGATCTGTACACAACTGAACAAAGGATTACTTCATCTCGTTTGCGTCGTGTATCAAGTAAAGGTTTCTCTCCCTCATAAGCGCAAAGCACATGCAAAGTTAAGGTAATGTGTGAGAGTACGAAAGGGCTAGACGAGAGGGTGATGAGCGGCTGGATCAGGCACTGAAATAATGAGACGAGGCAGCTGACTCTGCTGTGCAGGAAGGGAGCATGCAGTAACGCCACGCCGCGTAGGATACCTTCCATCAATGGCTCCTCAAGCAAACAGGAAACACCGTCCGCCCATTATAGTGAAAGAAATAAGGATGAAGGTTAAGTGAATTGCAAGAAGCCTAATGAGAAGAAAGTTTTCGTTTACTACCCTGCAGTGGGAAAGTGGAAATGGGATAAAAAGGTTGGGAGAGAAAAAAGAAAACAGGAATGTTTAAAAACGAAAACGTGCATACACTAAAGCACGCGAGCGTCATAGCCGTTTTGAGAGTCCGGTTGACCACGGAAACTAGGTAGCGAACGCTAAGCACATATGCCAAGTGTTTGCAACCACGCTGAGTTTTACAGTTGCACTGCAATCGTTCAAAAATATGGACGCAGAATCAGATTTCACAGACGAAATAATGGCAGGACGAATGGGAAGCAAATGCAGAACTAACGCATTTATACTGGAAGATGAAGATGAGATCGATGAATAAAAAAATTAACCAAGCTTTGATTGCTCGCTGGTTATGAAAAAGACGACCGTGTCTGATATCCGCAAAGTGCGGTACATGTGAGGCCAGTCGCGGACAATTTCCTATCTTGCTTGAGAACGCATTCTTTCTTGTCACTTTTCGTACATAAAAAAGAGAGGATCGGGTCGAATGGGCTGCCGCCAGTACGTGACCTAGAAGTAAAGCAGCGTGCGTACAACCAGTCGAAGTATGATTTTATTGTATATTGTTTGTGTACTCTCTTTCTTGTTGGGATGAGAAGAAGGGGCGGGCTATTACTTGAGAAAGGAAGCGGGAAGTATTAAAGCAGTACTTGTAGAAACGACTTACGTTTAAGGAACCTGAGATGGCAGCAAAAAGATCAAAGAAAACTTGTGATCAAAAACAAAAAATCTAACTATTCGCGACAGCTTATCCTTCTCTGCAAACCGTAATAACGCAGTCATTTACTTGGTCATCTATTCGTTTGAGTTTGACTACTATAACACTCCCTATGAGGTTCAGTGGTATCTACCTTTTCGTGAAACAGGCCGTGTTTGTTGTGGGTCAAGTCACGAATAGGTCATGTCATTCATGACTTCTTTCCGCAAAAAACGTACACGGACAAAAGGAGAAGAGGCAAACAACACGGGCGCAGGTCATGTCATGCATGGTTAGGCCGCTGTTGTTTCTTTGCAGCAGGAAGCTTTGTCACAGACAAATGACTAAGGAAGGCCATAGCTTTGTGGATAAATTATGATTCACAATTTTCGTAACATGGATCACTAGAAAATATTCTTGGTTCTGAAAGGCACGCGTTTCGTCTTGCACGAAGACTGCCACTTCCAGTCTCCAGCTCGCGAACGGACAACTGCGGAAGTATAACGCTATTACTTGGACGATGTGTAGAACTTGTGACGTAGTATTTCTCAAAAGTGTGCTGTTTCTCTATGTGACTGGCTACTTTTGCTCCAACTCTGAAAAAATGATCATTTAACAATATAGTAGGAACTACTCATCGGAGATTGTTTGGACTTTAAATCATGAGTTTAAAAATTGAGTAGTTTTACATAATACAGAAAGATATGCAAGGAAAAGCAGGGAGGTTGACCAGACGCACGTCCGCTTTGCTACCTTGTACTGGGGTAGATGGATAAAAGTGGTCAAGAGTATAAGAGAAGGACGGTATCATAGTTTACATGCCGTATAGTGTGGGACACCTCAAAATTTTCATCGCATGGGATGCCTTAGCGCGCTCTTGAATGCAAGCATGCAATTATTTTTTTTCTTTTTTCTTGTCTCTTGTTGTCATCCAAGGCTGCTCATCGTGTTCTTCAGTGAAATCAAGCCCGCGTTTCTGAGCAGAGGTGTACACCAATTTAAGCTGTATCTTATGGTTTAGCGTTAACGGAATTCCTAAGCGTGTCGAAACAGCCATTATTTATAATGAGTGTTCATGATGCGCCTATTAGTCTTTGAGCTGAGTGAGATACGGAAGAAGTTGAATTCACTATTCAGTCATGTCAAACCATGTATATTGTAGCGTTTTCTCGAAACCACAGATTAAGGTAAATAAGAATCGTTCATATCGCAAGGGGTACCAACATCGTGTTTGCTCGGCGAAGCGTTAGCGTGGACATCCGACAGTAAGACAGCGAGTACAGCCCCCTAGGTACGTCGAGCGTTGTTAAAACAGCCTTCCTTCGGTGTACTATTCCATCTACAAAATATGTACTGCCTTTATGATTCATTCACCCTTTCCTTTGCGTCACTTTTTAGACTTCTAATTTTTGGATTCTTTACTTGCTTTTGCAGGTTCGTTTTATTTTCGTTGTCCTTCTCTCCTACCTCTGCTCGCTTGAATTTTAAGCGAAGGAACAACTTCTTGTTGCCTAAGCCTCCATGTGCGACGGTCACTAGATGACTGACTTTGGATTGCCCGAGATGATTCCTCGCGGGGCCTGTGGCCTCTCTATAGTCGTAGCAAAGGCAACGACGAAGCGTGGTGACGCATAACGTATGGGTCACCATTCGATTTTTGCATTCCCCGAGGGTTGTCAACCTTGCCACATGGTGCCGCAGCGAACGCTATGTTTGCGGTGGCAAAGGCCGCGTCCTCGATAATTGCTTTACGCCCTCTGGGTCTGAGGCCCAAGGATTCCACTTGCGCCGTTACTGCACAGAAAGCCTGCAGCCATGTTCAATGCCATCTCTATACCAGCATGGTCGAGGCAAAACGTTCATTAATGACAATACACGCTCCCTATCTATGCTGTTCTTCCCTTGCTTTGCCTTTTTCCATCTGTCGAATGAATATAGCACTTTCTTCACATAGCAGTTGTGCATAACGCTTCTGTTCCCAACAAAACCAGGTTTAGTTCTACAGTTCTTGACGTTTTAGTTACTTAACTTGATCACTGTTTTTCTCAACTATTTTCTGTATTGATTTACGTTTTTGTTGACATTAGATGAGTGGTGATTTTCTTGATGCTGAGAAGAATAAAAGTTTGCGTGGATGAAAAGATCTCCGCGTTTTCATTTAACCTAGTAAGTTAAAAAAAAGTTCTCCCGATCCCACGTACCTGGGCAATCGATGTTATGCGAAGCATGCGGAGGCAAGGAGATTGTGTTGTAATTTTTTTCTATTTAGCGAAACGTTAAGAAGTGGCGCTAGAGATATGATTAAGTGTGGTACGAACAGAAATATGTTAAACAGTCACATGTTTACTGCTGCATAAACAGCCACACCAGAAGCGGTAAGCTATAGCTCCTGGTCCAGCGAGTATGGCGACCGTGTACACTGCTAGATAAAAGATCTTCAGTGGATGGTACTTCACTACAGTTGTCGTTAATACAATGTGACAGCTGTATGGTAGGAGTACGTTTGTACTGCTTATAAGATTAGACAGACAGCACTGCAACCACAATCGATGTTTCACGAACATTAGGGTCTATTAAAAGCAGTTCCGTGACCTGGCATGGCTCTGTAGTCGAATACTTGATTGCTACGCAGAATGTGGAGTTTCTGGTGTGACCATGATATTTATTTTATGCCTTCGTAAGATCAACGTTGATGATGCACGCCACTAGGGCCGAAGCTCTTAACGGCCGACCGAGTAGGCGTCCATTACGCACCACAAAAGCGAAACCGAAACTGAACACTTGCGCAACAAAAAAAAATGCAAACTTGTGTAAAGAACCAAATTTAAGTGTATTGAACAATGCAGCCCAATACAAGACACCGTCCACCTGTCCGTCCGTCCATGCATCTATCTGTCCGTCTATCCTTCCGCGCGTCCATCCAACTATCCGTCACTTCATGCATTTGTCCATCCGTGCATACGTCCACGTGTTAGTGCGTCCAACCAGCCATCTGTCCATCCTATATACTAGTCCACGACTTCAACTTAGACATTATGGATCTTAGGATCTAGACTTGTGTTTCTTTTTTGGTCCGGTGCCACTGAGTTGGTTTCTCGTGCGGCGTTAGGACAGCAGCGCTCCCAGGGAGGTTTTGCTTTTCCTGCGGTATCGATACACTGCCGGCTATTGGCCCTGCGCTTCCTGTTGCGCCTCGTACAAGGAGAGGAATCCCCCACCCGAACTCTGGCATATTATTTTCTAGCACTCACCTTCGGTATTTATTGCCTAATGTGCACCTTGATCGGGGCCCAATACCAGTAGTACTTCCTTCGTTTTATGCAGCAGCTGTCGCGTTTTTGTCATATCAAGTCGACTTGCCCTGAATTAGACAATTCTATCGTTAGACAATTCTATCGTTGGCACAACAGCCGCTTTGTTGCTCCCGTTAGCTCCTCCAGCACGCCGCACCCGTTTTAGTCGTTTGTCTTGGAGTACGCTGACAGCATCAATTCTACCTGGCCACCTCCGGGACTTCATGTGGTGGCTGGGGTGGGGCGTTCTTCCTACCCTTGACCGCCTAGAAAGGTGGAGAATGGTCCAGTCATCAACATGTCCGAACTGCTCCCTACTGGAAACAAATCAGCATGTTTTAAGACAATGCGTCATTGCTCGCGTCTTCTGGAGGGCTGTGCATGCAGGATTTAGTGGCTTCGAAGTAAACCGCTTTGTTTCTTCTGGACGTTGTTCTCGAGGCCGCTTTGACTGCCTTCTCACTCTTGCTGGTGCCTACTGTCTTCGGCGTAACCGTTGTGAGGCTGTTGCAGCAGGTCGTCGTCACCATGCTCTCTTCCCGATTTTGGAGCGACTGTACAAAGAATTACTATCAGTTTTGTCAGGAGGAACTCTTCTTTCCGGGTGAGGAGGAATCCCTTCGAAACTGGTCCTGCCGTTTTGTGTTCGCCTTTGAGAGACGTGTAAGGCTTGTTTTCAGGCCTGCCTGGTATTGGTAGGTTAATCTTTGTTTAGTACTCATACGAATACCTTGTAGATACTATGTAAATATCTGACATATAGATCTTTACATTTCATTTGTGTGTTCTTCGTTTACCATGTATTGTGCATATGTAGACATATTTTTGTAACAATTCCTGTGCATTTGCGTATGTTGTGTTCCATTTACATATGTAAACATATCTTTCTGTAACAACTATTGGTGTGTCTGTGAATGTTGTGTTCTGTCGCGATGTTCTGTTGTATTGTAATTGATGTTCACTGTCTGTGAGAATAAATTTCTCTAAACACACAACCCGGTCACGGCTGTATAACATAAGTACACATGTATTGTTTATCAGTCTTGATAGCCAGCACTGCAACCACAACTGATGTTTTATGAGCATCGTACAGGTCGATTCAAGCTAATTACAAAGGTAATTGCTGACAGAGTTCACAAAACATTAGAATTCAATCAACCGACGGAACAAGCAGTATTTCGAACAGGCTACTCAACAATCGACCACATTCATACTATCAATCAGGTATTAGAGAAATGCTCAGAATACAGCCAACCACTATACATCGATTACGAAAGGCACGCGTTACTTCATCGATTACGAGAAGACGTTTGATTCAGTAGAAATATCAGCAGTCATGCAAACACTGCGGAATCAGGGTGTCGATGAAGCATATATAAACATCCTGGAAGAAATTTACAGCGGATCAACTGCTACCATAGTGCTTCATAAAGAAAGCAACAGAATGCCAATCAAGAAGGGCATAAGGCCGGGGGATATCATCTCCCCAATGCTGTTTACCGCGTGCTTATAGGAGGTTTCCAGGGGCCTAGAATGGAAACAGTTAGGAATAAGAGTTAATGGAAAGTACCTTAGTAACCTGCGCTTCGCCGATGACATTGCATTGCTGAGGAACTCATGGGACGAATAGCAACTCATGATTACGGAGTTAGACAAGAAGAGCAGAAAAGTGGGTCTTAAAATTATTCTGCAGAAAACGAATATAATGTACAACAGCCTTGGAAGGGAGCAGCGCTTCGAGATAGATAATAGTGTACTTCAAGTTGTAAAAGACTATGTGTACTTAGGGCAGGTAAGAACCGCGGAGCCAAACCACGAGATTGAAATAACTAGAAGAATAAGAATGTGTGGAGCACATTTGGCAAACACTCTCAAATTATGACGGGTAGATTGCCACTATCCCTCAAGAGGAAGGTATACAACAGCTGTATCTTGCCGGTACTTAGCTACAGAGCAGAAACCTAAATACTTACAAAGAGGGTTCAGCTTAAATTGAGGACGATGCAGCGAGCAATGGAAAGAAAAATTGTAGGTGTGACCTTAAGATACATGAAAAGAGCAGAGTGGATAATAGAAAAAACGGGAGTGAAGGATATTGTAGCTGAAGTCAAGAAGAGGAAATGGACATGGGACGGGCATGTAGCACGTAGATAGGATAACCGCTGGTCGTTAAGGGTAACTAACTGGATTCCCAGAGAGGGCAAGTGGGCTAGGGGGAGACAGAAGGTTAGGTGGGCAGATGAGATTAAGAAATTTGGGGGTATAAATTGGCAGCAGCAAGCACAGGACCGAGTTAACTGGCGGTACGTGGGAGAGGCCTTTGGCTTGCAGTGGACGTAGTCAGGCTAATGATGATGATGATGACAGGTCGATTAGAAAAGTTGTTCCGAGACTTGGAGCGGTTCTGTGGTAGGATACTTGATTGCCATGCAGAATGCTTGGGTTTGATTCCTGCCTGGACCTTGACATTTATTCTTTGCATTTGTCGGGTCAATGCAGCCGATGTTGACTTTTTCTTAACCCTCACGCGTTAAAATTAACCATGTGTGTAGTCGTCGTTCCTGGGTAGATACTAAATGTCACTCAACTGTACCCGCATACCAGTGGCAACTACCCACCCTCGGGTATTTGCCACTGTCTGGCGGGATATGGTTGACGACGTACGTTGGGGATATTGGCATTATTCATGTCTTGACTGGAGCGTCGTATTCACCTTACCATGATATCCTCCTATACTAATTTTTGCTCACGCTAACTTCAGGCGGTGATCACAAGAGCACTCAAATGTAAGCGGATAGATAGATAGATGGATAGATAGATAGATAGATAGATAGATAGATAGATAGATAGATAGATAGATAGATAGATAGATAGATGCCAGAAGTGCTTGCAGTATGAAAAGAAATGCTTCGAATTTAAAACGTATGGTAGCTCCATTACTGTGACACCAGAGGAACTGCGTAGCACGGGCACCCAGTGATTCCCGTTGGAAGAGATCCCACTGGTCCGTTTACCAAAGCGTCGATGACGTCAGTGCTTGAGGTAAGCATTTAGAGTTTACCCGGTAATAGTAAAATCTCAACAGGAAAAATTGTAAACTTTATGTCTGACATGTGACTTTTTGCTGTGTCCTATCGACCTTGTACTTGTTACGGCAGTTAAGATACGCGTCATTCGCGGCTAGTTTCGTCACACATTGTTTCGCCCATCACATGTGGTGACGCAGCCTCGGCGAAGCGTAAAGGTGAGGTGGTGGTGCCTATTGCAGAATATTCTCTCGCAGCTGGCCAGACTGTTGAAGCGGACGAAGTGGTGACAGGCACGTGCTAGGAAAAAGACAGCTTGTGCTCCATGGCGAATGAACGGCTCATCTCCGTTTAACGTCGGCGGATCGGTTATTCTTTTACATTTGGTGCATGATACCCGGTATTCACACCTTCGGAGACTTACCTGAACGTCACGGCCATGACGACCACTGACCACCTTCGGAAGAAGTGCGGCGTGATCAGAGCTGGGGTGAACCAAGCCCTGGGACTGTTATCGGACCTGCTGCAGCAACTGAACCTTGAAGCCTGCCAGATTACCGGCCACATAGATTTCCTGAAGGATAAAGAAGCACCACTTTCAAGGCTCGATGACGTCATTCTGGCAGCAACGGACGAAGAAAACCTGGACCATGAAGTAGAAATAGCAGCCGAGTGCAACTCAAAGATTGGTTACGCCGTGTCACGAGCCAAGTTCTGACTACAAGAACGTGAGAAGGCAACCCGAGCGCAGGTGCGAGCTACTGGATCCGGGCCAAACAACCACGAACTTCCGCACTTCGGCGAACCAGCAGGGCAGGTGAGAGCGCACTGTTTGCTTGCAGTTCCACTGCCCAAGCTCCACATACCAACTTTGGATAGTAGTCTTTGTGGGTGGCAGTCTTTTTGGGACCATTTTGACGCTACTACACACAAGAATGCCAAGCTACCACGCACGGAAAATGTCAAGTACCTCCTTACCTACTTAACAGGGAGAACGAAGCGAGCTTTCGAAGGCATTTGTTTAACAGAGCAAGACTATGACCTTGCAATTAAGACCCCCACGGGGCGCTTTGGACGCCAGGATCTTTTTGTGAATGAGCATGTTGATAATCTCCTTGCACTGAGCCCCGTGAAAAGCTTGTCAGACGTCCGAAGGCTTCGTCTGCTGCACGATAATGGGCAGTTCCACGTTTGTGCTTTGGATGGCCTAGGATGGTGCCGACCAGTACACTGTGGTCTTAAACCATGTCCTGATGCAATGTCTCTGCCGGAGGATCTGGCCATTATGCACAGGCAGAGAAATTCAAGGAGTCGAACTGCGCCTCCAGTATCAACGAAACACCTCAAGACCGAACACGGCTAGCAAAGGAATTACTAAGGTTTGTTCATATTCAAGTAGAAATACGGTAGGAGGGCCGGTCACAGTCTCGTAGTGCGTCTCAAGACAAACCCAGGACTCACATATTCAAAGAAATTTATGGCACAGAACACATACTCTCAGCGTCCGCCCTAACGGCGTCTACCTTGCCTGGTAGACCAGCATGCCCACTCTGCCACAGGAAAGATCACACGATCGCTGCCTGCAAGGCCAACCTATCTGCAGAAGAGAAGCAGGCAAGGCTACAGTACGACAATTGCTCCTTCCGCTGTGAAACACGCAACAACATCGCTAGAATGTGCAGAAAGTCATTCAGTCTTCAGTGTGGTACCTACCAACGACGCCACCTCACCATCCTTTGCGAGTTATTATGGCCAGCCGAGCATCAGCAGCCAAACGCACGATCCCCAGCAATTCATCAATCCCTACCAATAACCACGCGAACTGTCACTACCACCCAGAGTAGCCACGTTGAGTACACTCACGTATTGCTGCAGACAGGCTGACTTCGAGCACAGTGTGGAGTCTACTAATTGCTCGGGAAGATGCTTCTGGACAGTGGCAGTCAGCGCACCTACTTTCGTGCCGACCTGGAAACGATTCTTCAGTGCTCCATGGTGGAAAAAGAGGTGCGGTTCCTAATGACTTTTGGAGGGTCTAAGTCACAAAGGCGAATCTGCAGCGAGCGTGTCAATGTGCGGCTTCAAAGCCAGTTCGTCTACTCCGCAATAACCGGGGAGGCATTAACGATTCCAGAAATACGCACCATCCCAAGCCCACCACTCGACTGACCATTTCACATCGGCTCGACGAACAGGGGTACACCACCGCTGACAGCCTTCAACCAAATACGTGGCAACCGGACGAAATCAGTGTCATCATAGGATCAGACGCCTACTGGAAGGTCAGGACCACCAAATCGACCGCGTAAGCAAAATGCTAACAGCGATAGAGACCATGTTTGGCTGGATGGTAGAAGGACCATTGTTGTCTGACAGCATCTATTGCCCGTCAAGCGCACTGTTTGCCTTGAGCCGCAATAGTTCTGCAACACACACAGATATATCTTCAATGGGGTGCTGTGGTTCCGTCGGGAAAGATAAAGCGCTTTCACGAACTTCAAACAAGCACCACGATCTATTTGTATGGGAGCAAGGTATCTCTACAGGAAAGAAGTGCCACCAACTTAACTGCGCAGTCTCTGGGGGCTGGGACGTGTAAGAGACCGAGACGCCCGGCAAGCAGGTCGATGTTCATCACTGCTGTGCGCGTCGTCATCATCAGCGCCAGCGTGTTGGTGACGCCAGGCTTAAACAACTTGTTTCAGACCAGCCACGTTTTGGGCGACCACCACAACAAACATCCGGTCTTCGTAATTCGGCACGCCGAGCACGTCAGCCTAACGCACGTAAAGAGCACCCTCCGACTAATCAGCATGGGCTCTGGAGACGGCAAGGGGTGCGACAGCTGCGAATCAATGGGCGTAGTGCATAGGCAATCCCGGTTGATTTATATGTGGTGTTTAACGTCCCAAAACCGCCATATGATCATGAGAGATGCAATAGTAGAGATCTACGAAAATTTCGACCACCTGGGTTTCTTTAACGTGTGCCCGAATTCAAACATAATGAGCTACAGCATTTTCGCGTCCATCAAAAATGCAGCCGCCGTAGTTAGGATTCTATCCCGCGACCTGCGGGTTAGCAGCCGTGTACCTTAGCCACTATAGACCACTGCGGCAGGGCAGGCACTCCCGGCAAGTGCATCCCAACACAAACTGCACCCTCGGTGGATGCGATTCTTCTTGCCGCCCCCCCCCCCCCTACGGGGATGATGTTGAATAATAATCCGAATCAGAGAAATCTGGAGTGGTGAATATTTCATCAATGCGTGCGAGTAATCTTAGACCCCCCCCCCCCTGGGAGGATGTTGCAGAATATTCCCTTGGAGCTCGCCAGACTGTCGAAGCGGATGAAGTGGGGACAGGTACGCGCTAGAAAACGGACAGTTTGGGCTCTATGATGAATGAACAGACAGTCTCCAATTAACGTCTGTCGACAGGTTATTTCGTAATAGTGCCCTCTCTTGCCCGGCCCCAGAATCAGCCGAAGGTTTCTGGAACGTTTTCAGCGATATTTACCTAATTGTGGTTAGGTTTTGCTTATAATGTTTAACATAAGATTTTGGACATTGTTTCTTGATTTTAACCTGGCTCCCATCAGTGCAAGCATTTTATTTATGGTCTGTATTAGCGCTTTAGTGCCAGCGTGATCATGACATATGGTATGCATAGATGAACGACATTCCAGGCTACTAAAGTGATCCGCAATTAAAAATGTCATCTTCACAAAAGCTCAACCATATAAAATTTGTTATTTCATTATGGCATCGCAGCAACTTAGGAAATTTCAATCAATGAATGAATCAATCAATCAATCAATCAATCTCTCAAACTGCATTTCGATCACGCCCGCAAAGACCACAATCACATATTTCAACCTTGTACACACTCATGTGTACGCAAAGGCAACAAACACAACGACTCAGTGAGTCCAAGGGCCCACGTCTATACTAAGGTGACGAATGGATTCCTGTGAAGAGGGAACCACTCCTTCGATAAGTTATCGCGCTTAATAAATGTGTTTCTTACGTTCTCGCTACACGTAACGAATAGAGTGACGTTCACCACAGCAACAAAACAATTCTCAACGTGGGACAAGCGTTTGTTCCACGCCGTCATTTGTCGTCACAATGAGTTAATTCTAAATGAAACTTGCGTGAAAAGTTGCTAGTTCTGTATATATTAAGTGGAATTAGGCTTCTTCTTTTCGCGAATGGCTTGTACAGTCTTCAAGTGGTTATCCAGATTTTTTTTGCTTATCCACATATTCTCTGAATGCCTAGTTCATTTAGTGATCATCACAGTCACCAATGCACGCTTCATTGTAAACTAATAGCGTTATTGCAGAGGATTTTGAGTAGTTCAGCATATAAGTACATGCAGAGTTCCATCTCTTTCATCTCCTCCATTCCCCTCCCATTTGCAGGGTAGCAAACCGGCTGCTTTTAGATTAGTTAACTTCCCTGAAGGACTGAGTTGAATAGCCACTGAAGGATTGAGTTGAGTACATAACAGTTTTCTTTGTTTTTGTTCAGTAAGCTTTATCAGCTTGCTTAAAAAAACTAGAATGATGAAACAGAAGTTTCGTGGATGCCAATTTAATTCAATTTACGGAGAAAATTACCAGCGAAAGCAAACTCTTGGCATGCGGAATATAAGTGTAGTCTGGTTGTAATTAGTCGTTTGTTATTTTATTTTGCTTGGACATGCAGTTCTTCTTTATTCGTGTAACCTAGCGAATTCTGTGCAACGCACAAACGGAGATAACTGACCCTGGAAACGTCAAGTACTTTTACCACTGAGCTGATAATGTAAATATTTTGCAGCACCAATAACATGTTCGCTAAAGATTACATGTGACAATCAACCCATTATTGATCGCTTGAAAGCTATGGCTCACCGAATTTCAGCTTACATAGAAAGACAATTGTACAGCAGAATGGTGTGATGAGAAAGTATTAATGAGGACCCCCAATCACAAAAATACCACACCGTAAAATTTTTCCTCAGGATGTGTAACCAAGATTCAGTAATTATACTCACTGAATTGTTGAGTGATATAGTGACGGTAACTATCCATGAAAACCTTACGACGCCCATGAAAAAAAATCAACGGTGACGGAAAAGGACCCCTTAAATAAGTGGTTTCTTGATTCTACCAAATTTTACTAACATGTATATGAAAATTGTGTGAAAAATTAATCTACCACCCATGCATAATTTTTTTTCAACTGTGGCAGAATTTCGCGCTTGTATATAAACTTAACCTAATACACTAAAGTTGCCTCGAAATGCTTTTATATATTTTACATTGCCTCAAAGCCTTATTGAGGCTGTCATTATGAAGCGTTGTATATACAGTTTTGAACGCAATTCATAATGTTCAGTGTTTTTGTCGGAATAGAGTATAGGGCAAGCCGAAATATATCAACTTATTTCGACGTATTTGTGGCTTGGTAACCACATTTTTTTATTGAAGTAATTTTATTGAATTGTGTTTCATGGATCCATGTTAATGAATCGACTGCGACAGCAACTGTGACCCCGGCCGTAAAAAACCCGTCGAGGGTATCCATAAATATACAACAAAAATGAAAAAATAATAAAATATACATTAGGAGAGTATAAAATTGTGCTGTATGAAACAGTAATTTACATAACGGGATCGCAAACATCAATCATACGCTAAAATAGTCCCTGGAATTTTTAAACTGGAGATAGAGGGACGTCACAGCCAGGACTTACAATTGTCTGTGTGATACAGCGTCTTAATCAATCGACCATACACCATCCGGTCTCCTTATTTATACAACTGATTTACCCATGGCAACACAAAAAAGCAACAATCGATTAATGTGCTTGTGGAATTTTTTTCGCGCGGCGCATACTATTCGTTCTGCCACGCTTGCAAACCTTTCTATTTCATTTAACTCCCGAATTCTGGGTTGTGTTTTGGCAAGTTAGATGGTTGCCTCGTTTTCTGTTGCGACAAGCTATATCATGTAACGTTTTTGAGGATGGAGAACCAGACCCACAATCAAGTGACTACATGAAGATATTCCAGCAGCCCAAAACACTCCGGTAGTCTGCTAGTCGGCCGAGCTTTTTTGCCATGCATTGACGTACACATCGCAGCACATTTCTCTAGAAAGCCTGAAAAAGTGTGAATGACGCCAAGTAATTATGTAGCACTATGCGTTGAGAGGCAGCTTACCTTCAAACATTTTTCATTATGTTCATGCAGTGACCTGTAATACAAGTTTCAAACTTGGCGTATTCTTTTTTGTAACATTCGGTGCTTATTGCTGTCGGCACAATTAGGTCACTAAGACGAAATACATTATTTGCAGTAGAGATGATCTTCATTCTATATATTGCAGAGTGATCATAAAATTAAGAAATATATCGTGTGTTAGTTGCATTTCTTGTGCCCCAGTTTACCATACACTACTTCATACCTGAATGCCAGCGCCGCACACACACGACGTCGCAAGTGCATGGTCTCAGGCGACAAGAAACATGCATCTGGTAACTATAACATCACTCCTTTGTACAGAACAGAGCTTTGTTTATAGTCAGTCAAGCATCGCAGATCACTTGAAACGGCGAAAAGAACACCAAATTTCTAACTGAACAAGTGCTCATAATGCATAATTGTTTTTATGAATGGCTAGCTTTTCAAGTATCTTGCGCCAGTCATTCTTGCCATCAAATTGAAACGCAAGCTAGCATATATTTTTTAAAAACCAGGGTTCTGACACAAACCAGGAAGACCAATATTCCGTCTTGTTTTTTTTTTTTACTACTCTGTGCTTCAGCGATGATGAAGCTACGCTGTACGTTGTCAGTCTCAAGCACTCTCCATTTGCGACCATAGCTCCCGTTCTTCTTCGTGCCACCCCGGAAGCTTCCAAAGCAATTAGCAGTTCACCGCCATTATTTTAGTGCACAGGGCTGCTCGCTACTGGCTCCTCCCTGTCCGCTCACTCGAGCGTGTTGGCTTGCTCACCCTATACACGCATTAGCTGCGTACTTCCCGTACAGGCGTGTCACTGCGCCTAACGAACTCGCGTGTTGGCTCCTAAATTGTTTCCGGGCAAATGTTACGGAAAGATGCGTCATAATGAAAAACTGTGTGTGCCACCGTCCTGTGTATACGATGCCGGAACATGTCGCCGAAGTGAGAATGTGAGACTGTGGGAGGCAACAAAAAGAACAAAAATTTTAAAGCCAGACATTTGAGACTCGATCTTCCCCATGATCAGTCCCTGGAAGTTCGTGCGCTGTTGTAACTTGACTCGTGCTCCGAATGTTACTGTTCAGTACCTCCTGGAAAATTTATTGTCGTATGATCGTTAAGCTTAGATTGAACAACTTAGTTTTCCACACTTGTTACCACCTCCTAGTGTTGTGTGTAAGCAACTTGTTGACGTTCATTCACCAGACTTCAAACTGTAGCGGAACGAACGAAAAGAAAAGCAATTTTTCTTGCACCTGAGCAAAGCTATTGTGACATTTTTATTTAGAGATAGAAACTTGTATTTTTTAGTGTTTTATTTTCCTTATGGTTCACTACTGCTCACTTCTTTTAAGAAAAGGACCCCAGCAATAAACATTGAATGGGGTCTGCGGCCCTAAATATATAATTATTACCTGTGATTGCGTGTACATTGCACAACAAATATAAACGTAAACAGATTCCAGAAAAATTTGAGTATAGAAAACGTTCTTCACATTTAAAGTACTTGGTACTCAACTGTGGGAGTGCATGAGGCCGTTTTGTGGGCCTCACATTTATGGACAACGTTGTACGGTCAGTACAGAAATTTGTCTGGCTGGGTGATAATATAGCGATAAGTTGACTCTGCAGCCACCTTTTGCCTTAGTTTTTTATTTTAACAACTGGCCCGACATTTACAGACCCGTTAAGATTCTTCTTTAGGGGGTGACTGACCAGACGACTTCAAGGCTGGCGCTTTTTGCTTGTTTTCTGCCTCTCTCCCGTCATCCTCTTCATTGTTGTTTTAAGGCGTTATCCAGTTAACCACTCACCAGTTGATCTATCAATGTATCCAGGTGTCGTTTGGATATGCCAAGAGTCCAAGAACTACTTGGCTTTTGATGAAGCTGGCCCTCCGTTTTGAGACCCGTTCAACCTCCTGTTCAGGGATGACTGACCAGCCGACTTCTAAACTAGCGCTTTCTGGTGGTTGTCCCCCTCTCCAATACCATTCTTTCTGTAATTTTTGTGAATGCACTGTTTTCTTCATTGGTTCAGGAGTGGATTGATTGATGATTGATATGTGAGATATAACGTCTCAAAACCGCCATATGATTACGAGAGACGCCGTAGTGGATGAATCCGGAAATTTCGACTACCTGGGGTTCTTTGACGTGCACCCAAATCAGAGCACACGGGTCTACAATATTTCCGCCTCCATCGAACATGCAGCCGCCGCAGCCGGGATTAGATTCCGCGACCTGCGGGTCAGCAACCGAGTACCTTAGCCACTAGACCACCTCGGCGGGGTGCATTGTTTCAGGTGTGTGTGCACATACATGCTCGGCAGGTTCCTAGTTGACTGGTTAATGTATCCAGGTGCCATGTGGATGTGCCAAGAGTGAACTAATTGTTTTTCTGTGTGGTTACTTCCCGTTTCAATGACCCGGTTGGCGTCGAAGTTGATGCAATGGTTCCTCTCTTGTAATGTTCTGTGAGAGCTTGGCGTGATGCATTGTAGCTAGCTGCGTCATTTCGGTGTTGGCGTATCATTTCAGGAACGTTTCTCAACAATTATTAGAATACACACAGAAATATTTATGGTGGAAACGCAACTGAGACCTCTCAAGAATCTAGAAGATGCACGTCAAAACAAATCATGCTTGCCTTATAGTTGACACTTCAGACTACAGAACACCCTAGCCACCAACCTTTTGTCATTGAGAAAAGGTCAAGTAGTTCAACTGCTGGATGTGTGGAAATCAAAATAAATCATGGAAAGTGAAACGGAATTTCTTTTTGCGAGAAAAAGTTGTTGGCAGTGCCTTTTTTTGTCGACAAAAATGTCAGCTGAGGCGAGTATCGTGTGCTTTGGCGTGAATGCTCTAAAATATTTATTTATTTATTATGCTCTAAAATTTTGACGGCTCCCTAACACGGCTGTCACGTCAACCTGTACCGATCTCGGTGCCGCACCACCCTTGCACGAGAATGTCACATGCATGTAGCAATATTATTCCATTCTACACAATGCCCTTGGCCGAAACATGCAGACAGATTTTAATAACATGTTCACTGAATTCTCCAACACAGAACTGGTGTTTGCTACAATGAACACTGGTGGTAGTTATAAAGAAGTCCCTATTTTGACAGAATGCGCTACAGTGTGCAAACCATCATAGCTCTTGAATTAAGGTCTGTTTATGCAAAGTTCTTCCGGTGTAGTTTGCGCGTCTGCTAGGGAAACTGTTACGCACATTTTCATGTCTTCTTGCTTTCTTAATGGAACGACCCACACACAAAAAATTATGGCAATTATATAGACCTACAAGCCCCAGGCAAAATAAAGTGCTCAAACTCAAGCCTCTTATTTTCTGCTTGCAGGGGTTGTGCTATATGAGGATTAATTATAATGTGTTGCAGCCCTGTGATTACAACGAGACGTTGGCGCGACGTGTAAGGTTTTTAAAATATGCATTTTCATAATTAGCTGAACACACTGCTAAGAAATACGGACATGTGCTCTTAGTAATCCCATCTTAGTTTATTTATATGTGAAGCCCCCAGTGAGTTGAGGCAACGTGTACTAGCTAACGCTTCTATATTCGTAGTTTGTAATATTTTCGCGTAATAAATGCGAAGCATTTCTTAGTGAACTTTGGTGACTTTGAGCGTATCTATCTATCTATCTATCTATCTATCTATCTATCTATCTATCTATCTATCTATCTATCTATCTATCTATCTATCTATCTATCTATCTATCTATCTATCTATCTATCTATCTATCTATCTATCTATCTATCTATCTATCTATCTATCTATCTATCTATCTATCTATCTATCTATCTATCTATCTATCTATCTATCTATCTATCTATCTATCTATCTATCTATCTATCTATCTAGCCGCCTACGACTTTTAGCTCTACTGGCCGTTTCGATAACGGTATTGATACCAAACTTGGTATTGCATAACATCACTGTATGAATGTATGAAAAACATATTTGAATAGTCATAACACGAAAATCATGACATGTATGCCATTATTGTCATGATTTACATTTCATGGTCCTGTAGCTGTTGCGGCGGTTTTGTTCACATGGCATTTAGCAAAACTGGTATAGTATGGCATGATCGTACGGCGAACACAAGCGACAGATCCTCACATGCAAATCATGACATGCCTGTCATGCAGCAAAATGACTACAAGCCACGCTCATGATGCGCTTGCGGCCGTTTCGCTAGCGTCACAAATACCAAATTTGGTATTGCAGTACGTGAATGGATGATGAAGGTATGGTACTGGTGCAAATATGATAAGCATGACATGCCTGTCACGTAACAACATGACTGCATGCTACGTTCATGATGCGCTTGCGGCCGTTTTGCTAGCTTCACGTGTACGAAATTCGGTATTACGTGACGCGAACGGATGACATAGGTAAATGACACATCCAAACAAGATAATCACGACATGCGTGTCTTGTAACAACATGACGAAATGCCACAGGGATGATGCGCTTGCGGTCGTTTCGCTAGCTTCACATATACCAAATTTGGTGTTACGTGACATCGATGGATGACGAAATATATGACTGGTGCAAGCATAATAATTCTGACGCGCGAGTCATGTAAGAACATGACAGCTATACCCCGCTCATAGCGTGCTCACGGCCGTTTCGCTAGCTCCATTTATAGTAAATTTGGTATGACGTGACCTGAATAGATGACGAAGGTAAATGACACAAGCGAACATGATAATCATTACACGGAATTCACGTGCGGCATCGTATACCTCCACCTTGTAGCGCTGTGCTGATTTTAAAGTGGTATATCTACATTTTTCATTCGTGCTTCTCATAACATCGATTCCCACTGTACGTGGGATCTGCCAATTTTTCTGTCGTGCAACTTCATCCCATGATAAGCGATCCCCAGGTAGCAAGGAAGACTGTTGACCAACTAGCTACTCCCTCTCGGCCGGTCTTCACGCCTTCTTTACTGTAATATATTAGATGCTACAATTAAAAAAAAGTAAGTAGGACAAGCAGAAACAAATCTCCATTAACGAAGTTCTGACTTTCTTCGAGTGGCTGTGCTTGAAATAGAAACGCTGAAACGTGAAGCTACAATGAGCGAGTGCCCTGTAATGATCGAGCACTCGTGAGTGAAATATGATGGCCTCGACGTTAGAAGATACACCGCAGCTTCACATTCCGACCACTGCGCGTGCCACAAACGATCACTGCGCTATTTTCTACGTAGCATGATCGATGCTCAGCTCTTGCGTGAGTTCACTCGCATTTTTCTGCTGAGGTAGAAACAAGCGAAGAAAATTTTGAGTTTCGATATGTTTATAAAATGTTAATGTCGCGTAATATATTTGGTGTCAGCTTCAGCAAATATGGCCTTGCGTACAAACTACGTTCCAGGGGTCACCCTCATGAAATTTATTGTCACCTGATTAAAAGACGAACACTAGTACTACATCCCAAGTGTTCGTCTTTTAGGCAGTGCGCAATAAGCCGACAATGACTAGCTACTGACTCGCCCAAGCAAATACCCTTACAACTTGTGAAATTCGTTTAGAAGTTTGAGTTCAGAAAGATAAAAATTCGATGTATATACGATACTCACATGTAGGCATAAGTATCTGTGTACACAGGAAATGGTGATTAGGATGGTATAATTTATTTCGCCTCCATGTCTCTCCTTCTGTTTTTAATATCTTGCCCTTTTGGTCGCTTTAAAAGAAATGAAAACTATATGAAACCTCACTCGGTAAACGAGTCCTCACACGTCACGCAGCAATTGATACATTTTACATAATGCCATTGCCGCTGGATCACCTGTAAGTCGGAGCCAACAATGTTTGTGCTACAAAACTACCTAAAAAAACGCCAGGCCTGCGTGGATAACCCAGCACAAGTACATCGAAAGCTGAAAAAGCGGTCTTTCTGGAGCATTTTTAAACACTTTTTGGGTAACTGCTAAAAGCACACTCTCAGTTTCATGACCTTCTAGCATGCGAGGTACACGTGCTGCTGCTGCTGTGCATGCTACCGATAAAATTGCCTCTCGTTCCTTCTCTCCTTATGTATTCTTTTCCTCCTTCCCAGCGTGGGGCAGCAAACCGGGTGCAACTTGTTTACCTTTCCTGCCTTTTCTTTGCTTTTCTCTCTTTTTATCTCAGGGTACCCACCACGCCAGAAATAATAAAAATTTTTGTGTAGTAGGGACAACTTCACAATGCTATTCTTTGTCATTCTCAGGACAAGCATGATACTTGCAACATACTGGCAAGATATTTAGGGCAATTCTTGATGCTGTGACTGACGACGATGAATAAATATGCGTTAGTCTTTTGTAATGGGTTGGTGCATTTATCCACTCATTACGCAATTTGTGACACTTGGTTATTTCTTGTCTCTTTCAAAACACTTTATTTCTCACAAAACCGATTTCCTTTCCAAAATAATGCCTGCAGTGGGTAAACTTGCAATGAAAATTCAAAAACTGGCGTGGCTCAATAGTAGAATACTGGACTGGCAAGTAGGTGGCCTCTGTTCGAATCCCAGTGGGTCTTGGGTGTTCTTTGTTTTGTTTATTTCTTTTTTTCGTGCTAGGGGCTATTGATCAACTGCAGTGGCGGCAGCGAACATGTACGGTGCCGAAATCGACCCTTGTTGTGATCTCATAACAGCTTTCGCTGTAAAATTAAAATGCACCACCACGTTGATCTCAAGACTCAGAAAGTGGTCACGGCAAATCACATCGCTGCGCTGTGAACAATAAAACTTCTAGGCTTAAAGCTATGAGTCTTGATTCTTGGCTCTCACGATGCAGCATAGAAAATGCACTTGCATGATGAGCGCACACAGCATGAGCTAATGAAATCGACGGTAAAAGAGCTCTCTCGCTATACTGCAATGATTTTAGGGGTGAAGCCGCCCGTCTATCTTTTCGTTCACCATTCTTCCGTCTACCATTCCGTCTATCCGTCTGTGCGTCCATCCATATGCCTTCCGTCCGTCCGTGCGTGCGTGCGTGCGTCCATCCATCCATTCATGCATCCTTCCATCCATCCATCCATTCATCCATCCATCCACCTATCCATCCATCCATCCATCTATCCATCCGTCCGTCCGCCCGCCCATCCGTCCATCCACCCGCCCGTCCTGTCCGTCCGTCCGTCCGTTCGTTCGTTGGTCTGTTTGTTTGTTTGTTCGTTCGTTCGTTCGTTCGTTCATCTCTCCTTCCCTACATCCGCCAGTCGGTTCGTTCGTTCTACTGTTCGTCTGCCCTTCCTTTATAGTATTCGGTGACTTCAACATGGATATTATGGACCTTAGAAACTGGCTTCGGCCACTCTTCTCACTTCGTGGAGACGCGTAGGTTTTTTTTTTTTTAACTTCACTCTCACCCCCTCCTCCACGGAGAGTACACGTCGGTTCTCTGCATAACGGACTCCCTCGGAATTCTGCCTGAGCACAAACACGTGCTCACCCGTCTTTTGAAACGATGCGAAGAAAAAAAAACGACAAATTAGCGTAAGCTCTGCGTGTGTGGTGAGTCACGATTCACACGAGTGCTTGGACAAGGCACGCCTTGCCACGTGAGCCTGTCTATATAACGGCAACACCGTTGGTGGGATCGTTCGCTACGTTGAGTGAACAGCCATTGAACACCTGCTCACTTTGTTACAGCTAAGTCCCCTCGAAAGCTCGTAATACAGCGGCGTCGTTCTGAGATTGGCTTTAGAAAGAAACAAGAAAATTATATAAGTAAGACAAAGATCGCCCTCTCCTGAATATTTTTTTCCACCGGGAAGAATTCCCAATAATCAGTACTTAAGTTTCTGCGTATTGTGTATGTGTTTCTCCGTGAGCCTGCGAGAAGCTTTTAAAAAAGGTATGAAATGTGGTGATGCTCTTTCTTCAGTGCTGAGCAGTCATTAAAAAGAGAGAGAGAGAGAGAGAGAGAGAGAAAACAGTGAGTGAACAAGGATTGAAAACAATTTTCTCTGTCACGTAAAAGTCACATTAAAAAGATGAGATGTGAAACTAAACATCCCATATGCTAAACAATATGTAGCGCGAGTTTTCGTAGAAATTTAGCAGCGGCCGCGCGACGTGAATGCACTATACCGCCAGGGACACGGCCGCATAGGTGCGCTATGGAGATGCATGGCCCGACGGGTTAGCCACTAACCATAAAAAGCATGCAGGGCATGGAGGACGCCTCCACCTTTTGCGTTGATCACGGAGTGTGACCATGCGACCAGCAACAGTGCGGCTTGTGCGTGACAGCGCGCACGCGTACAAGAACAAAACTACAAGTGTAATACAAAAAAGTATACAAAGAAACGTTAGAGCAGCAGAAAGTGAGACGCAAAGAAAGCAGGCGAGTTGCCATGCTTTCAGGCCTCCGTGCAACTCTGTGTCCCTCAGTGCTCGCTGGCTTAGTCGGGGTGGTTTCTATACAGCCTCGTTACACTAACGCTTCTAGGTGCGTGCGTATGGGGTCGTGTACATAATAGACAGTTTAACCCATATACGTGAGCATTTCGTCACTCCAGCTCCAAGAGTCCTTACGCATTTTTGGGGGCTGTCCTCAACACCGCGCTCGGCTCCCCAGAGCCGCTTCCCCTTTTCACCGGTGATTCACTGCCCTCACTTTCCTAATTACGTCTAACCTCTTTTCCGAGCTATCTCCGGTATATAACAATACCAAACGTGAGAGAAACTGTGTTTTCCTGTTGCGTCGCAGTTTACACAGTAGCTTTAGTTTCATTGTTCCGGCAGTATGACGTGTTATGGTCCCTCAAAAAAAAAAGCATCTTACAGCGTCATTCATATCACCCTGCATTCTTGCACAACGCAACGCGTAAGCGAAAAATGCAGGGCAACGTACCCCTTCCCTCCTCTCCCTCAAAAGCTTGTGGCAAGCGAACTTTTCAAGAACACAATATTCCGTTTTACCTCAGAGCATAGTATCCGAACAGATGGTCTAGCACGTACTTGCACGTGCAACCTACGCAGTCACCTGCTTGGCTAGAAGCGGCGTACATTAACAGAGCACGCGAAAATTTGCACTCGAGCAGAATTTGAAATCCCGCCACATTTTAGGCAATTTTTTCCCAAAGATTTATCTGTTTTCCTTTCTTTTCAGCTTTTTCCTTCTCTCTCTACTCATTCGCTCACAAATCATTGTTATTGCAGGCAATGCCGGACAAATGGGCGCGCGTGTTCTGGTAGTGAAGCAGAACAGGAAGAGGGTGTAGAGAGCGCGTCCGGGTTCATGATTCATGACAATGATCCTTTATTTTTTCGACAGGCATGTTATGGGGAGCTTAAATAGCTTTGCTGTTAAGAGAGAACTAATCTGCAAATATGAGAGCCACACTGCTGCCAGCTGTATCCCAGGATGCGAGTGACTGTAACCACGACAGGACGTGTTAGCGATGCACTGTGACGATATGAACACCACCTGCACTTTGCAACGTGGAAGAGTATTGGGACTGATGTCAGACGCATTTACAGTCACGCCTCATCCCCACCATGGCACAGATGGTATTACTACGTCCTGATTCTGCGGAGCTGATCTTGTGAATAAACTCGATTGAAAACTCTAATCAGGAAGCTAAAAATAAATGGCAGGCCTCCGCGAAAGGCGCAGCACAGTAAATACCAATGAAAGCTGGAAAAGTATCCTTCTTTTCTAGAGCGTTTTTAAAACATACGTTGAGCAACTGTTACAAGAAGACCTGCAGTGTACCCAGTACGCCTTAAGTCATAATTTTTGTGCAGTGGAGAGGATTTTACCCATTCTTCGTCATTGTTTGGCGAAGCGTCATGCCCGCTGCACACATGCAATAAATTTTGTGCAATTTTTTGGTGCTGTGGCTGATCCCAATAAAGAATTATGGCTCAGCCTTTTGTATTTAGTTGGAAAATTCGACGACCCATTTGTTACATAATTCGCGTTGTATCACACGCCATTGTTTCTTTGCCGTTGTAAAACTCATTCTTTTTTATAAAAATGAAATTTGTTTGCTGACAAGAAGCCTGCCTATAGGGTCAGTTTGAAACGAAGATTCAGTCACCAGTGTTGAAAAGAAGGAAGGACAGGGAGGAGGAAGGACAGGGAGGTTATCAGCATGGCTCATATGTAGAATACTGGGCTTGCACGCAGGCGACCTGAGTTTGAATCTCGTTGTTTTATTGACATTATTATTTACTTTTTTGTTATTTTGTGCAATAGTGGTTACGGACACCGGTGGCGGCGGCCGTGATTGACAACTACGACGCACGCGATTCTTGTTGTGATCTCATAACTGCTTTGACTGTGAAAAAAAAAAGGAAAAGAGAACCGCGAAAAGACAGCGCATGCCGATAGTGCACGTGTTCCAACCAAAATTTGATGCGTAGTCTTCGGGAATACTTATGACTAAGCGCTTCTGAGTTCATAATTCGTGATCTATAACAGCGCATTTGAGTTATAACGTTAACGAATCTGTAAAATTCTCAGGCGTATTTCATCCTTAGTTTGACGAGTACCTGCCTGATTTAGCAGAACTGTAGTGAAGCGCTTTTTTACGGCTTTCCGAATCTTCGTAACAATTAGAAGCAAAGCTTTTTCCCTTGTTTCTTTGCTCTCTTAAAAGCATCTAAAAAACGAACACTATAAGTGGTTCGTTGTCACCACTGGCTGGCCATGCCGTCCAACGAGACATAACAGACTCAAAGCGCAGCACGCTCTCCTGACGCATCCTAAGTACAAGAGATCGATTTTGTCGCAGGCGAATCGAGAAGTAACAAACAAGCTGGCCCGTTGTATTTCAGAACAAGAAGTGAAGCAGGCTCGAAAGGTATTTTGCATACACTGACACTGTATAATAAATTCCCCAAAAGAAAAAAAACAGACACAAACGGAAGCAGTCTGGCCGTCTTTATACGTCAGCGCACCGTACCAACCCACAGCAAACCCGAAGCAGCCGTTTTCGCGATGCATATTGCACCGTGCTCAGTTTCTTCTTTTCCGATCACTTTGGGCCTGTCACCGCATATAGTCCTCGTGGTCCTCGTCACTCGATAGCACTACGGTTGCTGGTAGGTTCAATCAATTTCAAAATTTTAACAGGCATGACGTCCGCACACCAGACACCACGGAAACAAATATTCAATAAAGTGAAAAACAACAGATACACTACCTGCTTCCACTTTTTTTTTCGTCGCCTGCTCCACTACAACAATCGCGACCAGCCCGCCAGCCGAAATTCTTGATTTCGCCAATATTACGTGTAAGCAAGGCACGGAAGCCGCAATCAAGAACGAATATGGAAGTTTTTCCGGTGGCTGTCAATAGGTTGATGTGAACAGCGCTCATATTACGTGACAAAGCCTTCGAGGCTTGCACTGCAGACCAGCGAGGGTTCGTCTTGCTTCGTTCATGCCGTTATTTTGACCATTATTAGGCGTACTAAAAGGCAATACTTAATATTCCTTTAGTTTTACTTCTCGCACATTATTAACTCATTTTTCAGTAGAAACGAAAACCGTACATTAAAAATGACTACATTCGAATGTGAAGAAAAATATTTTGATGGCATTTCCGATGGAGGCGGAAATGTTGTAGGCCCGTTTGCTCAGATTTGAATGCACGTTAAAGAACCCCAGGTGGTCGAAATTTACCGGAGCCCTCCACTACGGCGACTCTCATAATCATAGGGTGGTTTTGGGACGTTAAACCCCACATATCAATCAAAAATATTTTGATGGTACGAAAAACTGAGCGATGTCATTATCAAATAGTTTAATGAATATCAACGCATTTATTATTTTACTAAGCATACTCGACATCGAAGAAGAACAGAAAAGAAAGAAAGTAATCGTTCGAAGAGAGTTTACAACGTCATCTACAACGGCCGCTCGTTTAGCATTCGCTATACAACTGCGCGGCGTGTCCCGCGCAGGCTTGGCGCTTTTGCTCACGATCAACGTCGCCGATGGTGACACCGATTCTGATACGGTAATCTCTGCGAGACGGGTTCTTTAAGGCGATCGCGTGAAAATGTATCCTCTCCCAGGTGATCCTCTAAACAAATACAATAACAGCGAATTACGTAAAGGTTGAAAGAAATCGGTTAGTGCGACGAAACTGAAAGGAAGTCCTGGCAGGTTGGTAGAAAACTAAAGTCATGATTCTTCAGCTTAAAGACATCTTAGTTAATAAAAAATGAACAAATATTAGGGACATGAAAAATATTGTACACAATATTTAATTCCTGCGTCAATCACGTGCGTAACACAGCGGTTACTCAAAGGGGAAATTTTCCTTTGTCCCCTGCTTTACTGGAACACTCTCTTTGTAACATCTCCGCTCACTGTTAATTTTTTAATGCCTCTTCTTGCAGACTGTTTCTCAAGCTTGCCCTCTTTCCCTCTTTCCTGTCTTGCACCTGCTAGAACAGCATAAGGAGGTGAAAAAAGGAGGAGAAGGGAAAAGCCGGAGAATAAAAATGAGGAAATATTCAGTGTATTACCCCACTCTGTGGAACAGAGAAGTGAGATATTGAAAGAGGGAGAGAACGAATTAGGGAGCATAAACCCATCAACATAAGGGAGACGATATTCTGTCACACTGCAAACTGAAACAGCGTGAAAAATCAATTGTATACCTCAATGAACCTCAGGTATTTCTGGCCTCTGCAGACGGGGAATGTAGATCTGCGGGTCCGTCAGTCAAAGTACGGTGCATACAGACAAAAGGCCCTCGGAGGTGCCTGGTTGACACTAGAATTTACGTGCACTATTTTGCCACAATTCAAGGCACCACAGCGCTAGGCCAATGAGCAATCCTTTGTCCATGTCGGTGCTACCGATAATTACCATGCTCCCATACGGTGCATACAGACTTGCTTAGATTTTTCTGGTGGACTCGGTCAGAAATACGTAATGAATGGTGGCTTGCGCGGCTCTCATGTGTCTAGGCGCCAGTTGTGTGCGTCAGCTCGTTGGTGGTAACAAATGAAGGTGTGCTATCCCTCGATGCCAGGTGTCTCCTTGAGAGTAGGGCTTAAACAATGCGGTTTGAAATGGCGAAGCGCAATTTTTCCATTATGGTAACTTAGAGAGTAGCGGAATGAATTCCAACAGTTTTGAATGAGCAGCATTGGTTTGAAGCAACGAAAAAGAAGTGTACCAAGTTGCACGCTCGAACAAAGCTGTAGAAGTTCAATAAATCGCGCAAATAAGGCCCTGTACTGCAATCCCCATGAACGTTTGGGCATATTTGCTTTTCCTGAAAAATAAAACCCAGAACCGAACTTTCTCTTGCTTGCTGCCCTGTTATTTAAGCGAAGCATATTAATTTTCCTCATTTTACTGGTGGCGGAGGCAGTGACACGCTTTGAGAAGAAGCTGGGACTGTTATGCGTAGAAAAGTTCGGATGTACACAAATAGGCTCTCGGAGGTGCCTGGTTGACACTAGAATTTGCGTGCACTATTTTGCAACAATTGATGCTTTGTTGATCGCGGAATTTAACGTGACAAGCCATTTTTGATTTGAAAACCTGATCATTCATGAAGTTCACCTTTCATTCTACGATCATGCACTTCATTGTTGTTTTTGAACGTTCGATCACGTCAACTCACGCGCCGGTGACGTTGTTGCCTGTAGTGACAAAAGTGTTGCACTGCTAAAAATATTAGTAAAGGTTGATTGATAGATAGATATGTGGGGTTTAACGTCCCAAAACCACTATATGATTATGAGAGACGCCGTAGTGGAGGGCTCCGGAAATTTAGACCACCTGGGGTTCTTTAACGTGCACCCAAATCTGAGCACACGGGCCTACAACATTTCCGCCTCCATCGGAAATGCAGCCGCCGCAGCCGGGATTCGAACCCGCGCCCTGCGGTATTAGTAAAGGTTCGATTGGCGGCACGCAGGTAGAGGAATCAGTTGGGAGAGAGCGTGTTGTAATGCGACAGTAAGAAGGGAAGAAAGGAAGAAAGGAAGCAAGGAAGAAAGGAAGCAAGGAAGCAAGAAAGGAAGGGTGGAAGAAGTAAAAAAAACTGGGCTGATATTAATTTCTAGGAATCAATATCCCGCAAAAGTGAAACGTGCCTTCACAAAGTCATTTGAGCGTTTATTGTGAATTGTTTCACCACAAGGGAGAAGGAATGAATTCTACAGAAAGAAGACGAGATGTCACGCAAAGAACGGCAAGCAGTTCGAAACTTGCAGTGTGCACCGCGAGAAGAAAGCGCACACGAAATGGGCATGCATAAGACGTGCGCGGGCTAACAAGTGTCTCAGCTCGACATTTAAAAAGCAGACTTTTTACACAGAAAGTCGCACGAAACGAACGCAAAAGTTACAAACAACAAGGAACGAACAATTGTCACAATTACGACTTCTCCTTGTGTGAGCATCGTGCCCTTTTCTCTAACGCGGCCCCGGACGCGAGGGAAGTGGCTTTCCTGCTCTCCCAAATCACGCGCCTGATAATCGCATGGGCAGGAGAGACCACGCTCATTGGAGGCGGCATCCATCGAAACCCTAAAGGCGACGACGTTTACGCGCGCCTAACGCAACACCTTCGCGCCGTCTTACTACTGAAGACAAAAGCGTGCTGTAGTTGCGGAGATCTGAAGACTGCCAAACGGTATATGGTGTATGTAAATAGCTTGCTGTAAGCACTCTTTACAGTGTGGCCTAGTTTTGTGGCCTAGTGGTTAGCGCCGCACACTGTGTATTGAGAGGTCATTGGTTCAACGCCCTGTGACAGAACATTTTCTTCTTGTTTTCCTTAGGGGCAAAGCTCCTAATGCCGTGGATCTGTCCATGCATGTCTTTTTGTGGCTGGTTCGTAACGACTTAGTTGTATGACTCACTCAGCAGGTGCGCTAGTGTGAGTGACAGACAGACAGACAGAGGACGCATGGACAGACGGACAGAAGCACAGATGTATGGACTCGAGGACGGAGGAAGCAGGTACGAATGGATGGACGGATGGATCGAATCACGCATGGACAGACGAATGGAAGCACCAATGGACGGATGAATGGATGCCTTGCCCCACTTCATCATTCACTCCATATATTTGCTGCGTTTTTCTTTGTATTTCGTTATATACATTTTACATCATCTCTGCGACGTAATTACGTCAGTGGAGTAGTAATCGGACCCCGGAATAATTCGTAGCTTGGACTGAACGTGCTATGCCATGAAGACTGCGGAGCTGATGAGCAGCTTCGCACAAGTGGTGCCAAGCTTTAACGAAGGGTAGAACGGGCTGCCTTTCTTCAGCTTCTGGAGTTTAGGCTATCTCTCTCCTTTCTTAATATTTATATTCTATCTTCTCGTTTAGATATTTATCTCCTGTTCGTTCTCTTTCTACCTTTCCTTTCTTTATTACCTTCCTTGTTTCTCTTCTCTCTATGCTGACTTGCTTCTTCTTTCTCCAGCCCTATTTCTTCCTTTCTCTTTCTTCATTCTCTTAATTGGTGCCATTGTCACTCTTCCTAAGCCATGCTTCGCACTCTCCCCTCCTCCTTACCCTGTCACTTCTCTTCACCGTTAGTTCCCTTTCCTGCCTCCTTACCATACTCTCCTCTACAAGATCTCTTATGCCCTGCTTGAGTGTCTGTTTATTGCAGTGGTTACGACGTTGGCCTTCGGGTTGTTCGTAAGCGGAATCGCATCTCACCGCCTCGTTAGAAATTAATTTATAGTTTCCACCCGGCTGTTGCCTTCCTTTTCAATGAACCAACGGTGAGTAATGATATTTGAGCAAGTTGTGTTTCTTATAACTCGTTTATGATGATATTCTTGGGTGACGACAGACACTTTAAGCCAAGCTAGAAGCGTTGCTGTTAAAATAGTAGTTATTACAAGTACACTCCAAGATCCGTTGAGCCGTGTTTTACCCATAGCGTATGAGCTCCAAACTTTCAAGTAATCCCTAACAAAATATAGAAAGTTTTCAGTATTTAGCTACGCCTGTCGCGGTGGTTTCGTGGTTATAGCGCTCGACTGCAGACCCGCAGGTTGCCGGGTCGAATCCCGGCCATGGCGCCCGCATTTTAAATGGAGATGAAGATGCTTCCGACCCGTGTACTTATATTTTAGGGGCACGTTGGAAACTCTAGGTTGACCTTATTTCTACAGCCCTATACTATATATCTTTCGGTGGTATAGTGTGGATTATGATCACTTGCTCACCTCTTTTGGATAATATGACCCACCCAGTATGAAGAGCACCACTGGAAAATTCCCTGTAGAATGTGTCCCCACAAACAGTCTACTATGATTATGCCACCCTCGCGCACCATATCGCCGCTATTCTTGCCCGATAAGAAACCTACATAATCGGTAAATACAAGGAAGTTGGGGAACGGACACGAAACAGAGAGCGACAGACACGGACGTTGCCGATTAAGGGCGTTGCTGTGGCACCACATGGGCTATTTTCCTAAAAGGAGCCTTACCATCTCATTGCCCTAACGAAAGACGGTACCTCTGTATTGAGTGGAGAACCAGTATGCTCGGTCTGATAGAAAAGCACGTAATGCGTAGAAAAAAAAAGACTTGTCTGCCGCTCACGTAATTAGGCTCCTGCATGCGTCACCACACCCTTGTTTCGGCACTCCTTCAGCCAACCAACTTAGATGACTGCTGTGGTTCTTTTCACCTGTTAAGGCTTTGCACCCTTGCTTGATTAATTACTGTTTGATTCGTCATACCTCCTAATGTAAGATCGAGTTCGAAAATAGGAGGCAGCTGTTAATTGAAGAATAAGACACAATGACGACTTAGTTCGTAAGAAGGGAAAGCATGACATTGTAAGGTTAAATCACGCGTCAAGAAATGCCTTTAAGAATGGTAACCAGTGGCATAGTGCTGTTGAGAAAACAAATGAGTACACTTACAATAATAAAGCACTGCTTAGTTAAGAAATCACTCCAGATCAGAAAACAAATACTCATTGATGAGGCAGGAAAAAAAACGCCAGGTCTGCGTGGAAGGCGCAGCGCAGTGACAGCGAAAGCTAGAAGAGCGGCCTTTCAGAGCCTTTCAAAACACTCATTGGGCAACTACTGCAATCACACTTGCTTGATCCCCACTAGGACATTAAAAGAAATTTTTTTGGGTGGTAGGCCAGCATTCGCTATGCTATCTTTCGTCATTTTTCTGAAAAAAGTGGTATCCGCTAAACACTTGCAACGAATTTTCTGCCAACGGCTCATGTAGTGGCTTACGACGATGAGGAATTATGGCTGAAGTGGGTATGCACCGCAGTTTATAGGGTAACAAGAACAAGCTTTTGTAGTGAATTGGAGCATTGGGCCTCCCACTCGTTACACTATTCGCATTGTGAGACGACTGGTTGTTCTTTCGCTGTTTCAAAACGCTTAATAAGTCGTAATAATGCAATTGGTTTCGCGACATCGAGCCTTCCTAAGGCAAGTTTGACAATAAGTCCCAGGCACCCGTGTGACTCAGTGGTAGAATACTGGGCTGGCACACAATCGGAGAGTAGCGCGCGCCTCAGTCAAATGGAGAGTATCGCGAAAGGGGTGACTCTCAGTCGTGAGGTTAGTAATTCTTTGCCGTGACGTCACGTCAACGGAACTGGCGCGCCACTGCTGTTCGTTCCCGTGTCTGATAGCCCCCGGAACGTGTTGGCTTCTAGTACATTTCTGAAGGTTGAATTGACGAAAACTAGCACACATCCCCCCTCCCCCCTTACCTCCAGCCCTCAAAAATTGTGAAAGAAAATAACTTGAGTGTCAATAATTTTATCAGTGCATGGTCATTTAAAAGCATGCGTGATGGCTACCATGCTATTTTTCTTTGAGCAATAGTCGAGGCGATAATGCACTTGTAGCTGCTCGCTGACCATACAGGGTTTTTTTTCCTTTTAGCTCAAAACGTCCTTCACTGCGCACTAAAATATTTTGGCACATATTTTCAAAAAATGACTGTTATAATTGTTGGGAGTGAGGAATCCAGATGCCAAACATATAAAAAACTGTGTGATAGTGGAGGCGCAAATATACAACTCTCGTAGAGCATGTTGATATCTTCTTTTTGTAACTTCCCCTAAGAGGTGGTGGCGAAAAATTTTTCCTTAGCCTGTTTCATGTATTCTGATTAGGCTGTACATGCTGCAATGAAGCAAATTGATTACACATTCCAAATATATACGTTCTTCCCCATTAAACTCTGATTTCATTATCGCACGAATTTATGCATCTTCTTCGTACAGTACCATGCAGGGTTAAAAAGAACACTGCAATGATTACCGTATATATTACCGGCCCTTTAACTGGTAGTGCATAAGTAAACAATGTTCATGCACGGCACCAGTCTGTAAAAGGAAGTCAAAACTGCCAATGAACGGTAATCTTAACCAAATATAAGCTACCATGTTTTTGAAAGAGAGTGAAATGCAAGCATACCATGCATGCAAGTGTTCCCTTAGAAGTGGACCCATCTGTACATTCGCAGGATCATATGATAGTATTTTCCCTTAGAAGTGGACCCATCTGTACATTCGCAGGATCATATGATAGCATTTTTAGGGCAAAAACAAAAACCGACCTGCGATTTTGTTTTTCAAATTCAGTTGCTTTCATGCTACCTCTTTTTGTATTCTTCTACAAATGTGCCGAATTCTAGCTTTCAACCCTCTACTTAAAGAACAATATTGTCGCATTCCTTCATTCGTTCTTTTTTCTCTTTATTTTCACATTTAGCTGCAGTGTTTCATTGCTGGCAATGTCACAGTGACCTCCGGATATTTCCGTCTTCCACTGCTGAACTCCCCACTGCAAAGGCGCAGCCACTCTTAGCGATCATTTATTTAAGCTCTATTTTTGTTTATAGAGATATGACTAATGAGTTTTTTTAAATATAGGTGTGCCTATTACTTATCCACCTTTTTTCTGGCCGTGAGATAATTTTTCTTATTGCCTACGGTAACCGCGGGCTGAATTTGGAACCAGTGGTTTCTAGGGCACACTTTGGCGATTCTAATTCTGATTGAGATGTGAACTTCGCAGTTAAAAGGGCCCTTCGATTGCGCCTCAAGCAGCACTTTCCAACAGAATGCACTTATATAAACCACTAAGAAGTGAGAGCAAAGAAGCTAAGAAGTAAAACAGTAAAAGAGCTTTGTAGATTTATATCTTACATGGACACGAGCATTTATGTAATTTTTACCTGTGCTAATCATGGCATGCCATATGTGTGCCCTTGCATCTTCATCAGTAAAACACTTACGCAATTAGTGGAGCTGCATTACAGCAAAATTGCGTGCAGCCTCTCACGAGATACTTCGATCACAAATGGCCGACGGGCCCAACAGTTCCCCATAGGAAAGTAAAACCACGGGCGTTATTCGGAGCAGCCTCATTCTATTTTATTAGCCTGATTTTATATGAACTTGAAACATTATTGATCCACCTTTTCATTACTCAGCTTTTCAATGAGAAATTCGCATATCAAAATAGTGCCCACCGCGATTCCGACTTTCTTAGACAAGTAATACGTAGTGGTGGTATATGGCCTCATAGCTTAAGGGGAAAAAAATAACAGCACACGTTAAGTAGTGTGCATCAAAAGCAAAGTTTGAAAAAAAAAAGTATCGGAACATTCCGATGCTGCATTATGGGAGTTTCAAATTAAAGAATTAACGGGCAAATTGCGTGCTCCTAACAAAACACTGTTGTAACAAAAATCTCTATTTACGTCACTGCTCCTTTCCTGTAACGCGTTTTCCTAAAAAGGCTCTACGGGTATATCATACATTACAAAATGTATAACAAATAACATAAATACGCGTAGAGATAAAAAAATTGATACGAAATTATAACTACAATGTCCGAAATTTTAAGCACATTGCAGTAATGTCAGCACACGTTTCCCGCTCTCAGCTGTTCAGCCCGAATCTCCGGTCACCTACCAAAATAGGATAAAGTGAGTAGGAAGGCGCAGTGCTACGCAGAATAATACTGGAGCCGCATAACAACAAACAGATAATTGAAACAAATTTATGCAATGTCAATTTTGTTTTTGAAGTTCAATGGTTGTGCTTCTTCTATTTTTGTGCTAGTCTAATACACCAAACTTGTCTTATCGTTTCCCAGAGGAGTTCATGTTAGCTTTCATTACATCTTTCAAAGATTCTAGAGGAAGAGTTGTGGAGTGCCCCAGCTAGTAACTATCTGCTGAAGAGTCAAATACGTGTGCTAAGCTATTGATTGAAAAAAAATCTGTAACACGATAAGCATAATTCATATTTATTAGCTAGACTTATAAAAGAGGCCAGTCACTAGCATGAAAGTGCTAAGTGAAACTAGAAAAGCAAATGTAATATTGGAACTTCATTTTCAAAAAGCCATCAATGCACCAGAAAGTGACTATAGTGATTTATATTGCTTTAGTGTTTAAAAAAGAATAAAATAAATATACGTTACCATGTCTTTAAAGTAACGCTGGCTTTAGTCCGCTGGGCCTAGAGTCCATTAAAGTTATGACCGTATTGGAGGATCAACGTATATGAATATTATGTCCTGCTGAGCACGTGACTGCAGCTCCGGTGCAGGAAGCTGCTCAGATGGCGACGAAGTACGAACGCTTTAGAATAATTTACCTTCAGGTGCGCTGTAAGTAGCCTAAGGTGTAGTAAAACTACAGATCACAATTTCCCCCCCATCTGAATTACCTTATCAGTTCTGGAACTTGAGACTATGGGATTATATATACTTACACAATAAAGCCAGTCGTCAACTTTTCCATGAAGCGCATGCATACCAATTTTTTCTTTATTCTAAACTCCATAAAAAGACTCTGAAGTTAACAAAGAAAGTTTTCATTACGTGTTCTTAATGTAAGCAAGGTAGAATGACGAAAAAAAAAACAGGTCATGCCAATTCTTCCTTCTTTTTGGAAACTTTAACTACAATTTTTAAAAATTTAGAGCTCCCTCGTTAGTTTTAGATAGTTTATGAGATACGTCAGTCTGTTCATTGGATCTTTTCATTAGGCACACTGATCAAAATTACATTGCTGTCTATAACTTCAACGCAAACTGAGCGTCTAAAACACATCATGTACGAAGAAATGTGCCGCTCACTGACCCCTGTTTAGATAAAGAAGCATGAGATTTTACCTGAAATATTACAATATGTAAATTCTCTGAATACTTGTTTAGTTTATTCGTCACAAGAAAATTATAGAGCATAGTTTAGAATGAAACAACAAACGAATACCATTTGTAAGAGTGAAATTCTTCTGAAAAATTGCTAATAGGTAAAATTCTAAAAAAGTCACTCCATTTAAAATGAACAACATGGTAAGAACGGAAGAATGAGGTAACAAGCCAGATTATTAGCAAGGCACTACTGTTCTTGGTTTTCCGGCTAGCAGAAAGAGCAGACGCAGATTACTATAGTACAAAGCACCCAATTTCAACGGGGACATTGGATGAAGAGAGAAGGGTGGTCTCCACGCTGCTCGCTTTGTTCTGGCACTCGCTCCGTTGCGCACAAGATACTAATATGTCTGGACGATGTGTGAACGGCCCCTGGAGGGGAGCCGAGATTAGCAGGTGACGAGGGCTTGGAATCGTCGAGGGACTGCCAAGTCAGAGAGGATCAGCCTGTCTGTCAAGAAAGCCGTTCCCCGCTTGCCCACTGGCCTCTCGTTCCTGGAGAACTCCTGTCTTCTCCTCACGGTCATGGCAGATGCTGTTGCGACCACCAGGATTTGCGGTGGGCTTTGCCTTTCTTCATGCTGTGAAGTGTCGGCTTGATATCTCTATTATAACTAGAGTGGCTTTTTCAGATTTGATGTACGATTGAGTGTAATTGAATGTTTATTTTTGTGTAATCTATACGAAGGGTGGGAAGGGAGGTGGTAAATGTTTAAAGAAAGCATCTTGACCTGCGTACTACAGAGTTGATGGTTTGAAGACAAACAAGGACACCAATCTCTGCAAAGCTCACAACAGAGCAGAGCAGTGATGGCAGGGTGCAGTGGCAGAGGGGTCAGGGTTAAAATAGGGGAGTTGGTGGAGAGAATAGGAGCGGAAAGGAGCACACGGCAACTCACGATTAAACCCACAATAGCGAGTGCCATTAAAGAAAACCTCTTTTCTCGTTGAAAAAAAAAAGCTGCTTCGGTCTTGTATTGGCATTAGGGACTTGGTTTAACTTGACTCATTCTCGATCAGCTAATCAGTGAACGAACAAAGATACATTGCTATAGTAGCACAGCTAAAATTGAACCTAACGTGTCTTTTCTTCATGTCTGTATTTGCAATACTTTAATTTTTTTCGAATAATAGAAAGCAAACAATCGAATAACCTCCTTCCGCCGTCGTAGGAAAGACGGTAAGTACAAAGCCCAATGCCGTGCATGTGGCCATAGTCTAGCCAAAGTTGACCCTTCAAACTTTTTTTTTTCAGAGCAGGTCAGCGATCACGCAGGGTACTAATTTGATTTCTATTTCTCTATTTTTTTTCTTTTTTCAGCATATCATTCATGGCACAGATGAAAATATTTTTGAATGAAGGGACAAAACGTATAAGTGCAAAAAGCAGTGATTTTACCATTGTCTACCCCAAGGCATACGTAATGAAAAGGAATACTAAAAACCCAAGTTTTCAGCGAATAAAAAAAAGAAAACAGCAAAGCCTCATTGAGCCCAAAGTGCCGCTTGCGAATGAAACGGAAGAAACCTTAAGTACCAAATAAAAGGTAAAAAGCAAACAAAAACGCAAATAAACTATATGGGCAAACTATAGGTGAGTAAAGAGAGAACTTCGCACCGACCATGTAACCGGCCTTCCTTGCTCGGAAAGAAATAGAAGTAGCCTTACATGCAGAAATTATATGTCACCTGGCGACCTTTCTCTTGTGAAGCAAAGGCTGACTGCTGCCTCGAATTCAAGCATGGGTCCTTTGTTCAGCCTTAATCCCAGCTCTCTTTACTGTGTTACTTGCCACTACAGTTTAGCTGATTCCGCCAGCATGCCTGCTGTGGGTTGCCCGCCCTTCTACAGTTCCTCGCTGAGGCATTCGTCTTCCGAGTTGCTGTCGCTCAGGCATCTCGTTAGCTGGCAAGCCCGCGTGGGCACTGCTGCTTGTTGCTTGAAACAAGCTGTCGCTCATTAGCACTGCCAACGTTGCAACCAATGAGAGGGAAAAGGGCCGTAAGTGTCTGGGTACCCGTTCCTTTCTATAGTCTGAAATGGTAGCGTGTGAGGGCATCATTCTCCCTATTGGCGACAGTTGTGATGTTTCGAGGCCGGTAAATGCTACAGATTGAGAGGTAAAGTAAAACGTGGTGTCCGAGACAAAAGACGTTCTAAAAGCCACATAGACCATCCGCGTCAGTAAGACAACTGTAGACAGATATGGGGCGCTTAGAAGTCGATTTACGTGCTTCAGTTGAGCTTTATCTCCATCATCGTATTTGTTGGTGTTATTTTGTTTAGACGGTGAAAATAAAGCTGCCTCAAGCTCTAAGTTTCTTTATTTATTGCATAATATGTTCCCAACATTTAGCATTAATTTCAACATTAGTGCATACCACGACTCCTCGAAAGAGCGCTAACATGTTGCTTTACAGGAAGTAAAATTTGTGAAAGTTAGATACGTAAAAAACAAAAATTTTAAATATACCGGTTTTCTTTTTAAGCAGAGCAGATGGGTATAGACTTGAAAAGGCATGCTAGCAGTGCTATGATCTAGCGAATTGTTTTACCGTCCGGGAAAAATGCGTGGAAAGATAAGCAGAGCACTGCAGCGTACAAAGCTGTGGTGCGGTCACTTCGCTGAGCGCTATTAGTATGCCATAACCGTTTGTGGGCATCATAAACGGGTGTGTGCCACAGACATTGAGTAAATACCACCACTTCCACTACTCGACTAAAATAAAGGCGAAAAAATAGAAGCCATAAAGACTCGACTTTAAGAAGTGCACGAAACCTTTTCGAACTTGCTATGCACTCATCACGTGCCCTTAAGAGAATAGGCACAGTATAGGAAGTGTGCCTTTTGTAGGGAATGACTGACTTTAAACCTAAAATTCATTATGATAATGGCATGTTCTGATGCCCGATTGCCATGGGCGCTTGTACCACGCTATATTACTGCAATATTTCATGTTGTATTAAGAAGCATCTGTGCAGGACGTGCGTTTTATTAAAGCATAGTTACTTTCACTACATTTCCAAGCAAGGGAAGTTCTTTTTCCTCAATTCACAGCCAGACGCGTGGCCGTGTGGTAGAACATTCACTTGCACGCAAGCAACTCGGGTTCAATCCCCACTCAACCCCAGGATTTTTTAAAATATATTTCAGTTTGCATCATTCTCAATTTTTCGGCCATGATTATGACACCGACGACGGAATTTTTACTCTTTAACCCTATGGCGCTCTCAGTTAGCCTATCCAACGGTTGTGTACCGTAGAATTGTGTGTGGCCAATCGCAAAAGTATCATAATTATAAGCGTGTATTTGCCAAAGAAATTGTGTTAATTTCATTACCCACAAGTTCCTCTAGAGTGAAGGATGGCAATATTTTGCCTAACAACCAGCACTTGCTTTACTTAAGACACACCACTGTGACGTTATATTTCTAAGATTGTAATAGATGATGGCTATACTACCAACTGAAAGTTTAACAAAGAGTGTTTATTAAAGCTCAGTTATACAATATATCTGGGCATCCTAGGCGAATGCTTCTGTAGACCTGTGTACGAGAGCGGTGATGTCATGCGCTATAAAACTGTACATACCACCTCAGAGCCTAACAAAGAATGTCGACTAAAGAACAGCGACACAACGTATCTGGAAAAGTTGCAAGAAATAAAAATGCGATATCCTATGAAAACCAAAGCACCTTGGTTGTTTCATTGGTATCTCCGAAACAGAGCTGGTTGAATTTTTTGTTGTTGTCTTTGCAGAACTTGTTTACACACGTGCAAAAACGAGAAGAATCCAGTCGATCTGCATCAGAACTGTAAGGAAAATTCATAAGCGGTAAATGTTTTGTTCTCTCTATATCCCGTTCCCTTTATTCTCCCACACAAACTTTTTTCATTTCCCGCAGTACATAAAAGAATGCGACCTGACACACTAGAGATAAATACAGCGACATGGAAAGCAGCCCATTGTGAAGGTAACAATAGGGGCTTCAACTTTGCTCGTTCGAAAGATAATGTGGTGGGCTGCGTAGAAAGGAAGAAGAGGGAAAATGCGGGAAACTCACTCAGCAGCAAGAAACCGTTTTGTCTTTGAACGTTTCTTTGCAACATGCCACGTCATGCGTTAAAACAGATCACTTGAGAAGAATTCGTAACCAACCGCTCATGCAAACGTTGTTTATTATATATGCATTTTATTTTATTTAAAACCCATTCGCTTTCAGCCTCGTGGTCATAGTGGCTGTATTTAAAGGCAATCCAGAGCCTGCCTCGCAAAAATTTCATAGCACACGAATTCATTCATTCATTAATTGGTGATCTGTAAACTGCCTTGAAGAATGCCAGAGGAAAAAAACTTTTTGTTCGGTCTCACTAAGCTAATTGTTTATCGGTTGCTTTAACTTGTCATTGGTGTTATTGTTGTTATTTTTGTTCTTGTTGACGTGCCCACCCTGCTTCTATTCTCACTTTTTTGTAATGTTAATTGTATGCAACTCGCATTAACAAAAAAATGGAACACTTACACACTCCTGGTGTAACATGGCACGAGGACAGCCGAGATGTTTTGTCTTTAGGTTGTATTAAACAAGGATTTCATTGAAACAATTTTTTGCGGTGCTGTGGACATTCAATTATTACAGGCGAAAGTAAAAAGAAAACTCTCATGTCAGTTGTCAAGTACATGTGTGGTCCGCAAACGTATTTTTTTTCATTTGCAGACAGCTGCAACTTACAGCACAATCTTGCTAATATATGAAGTCATCTTTAGTCACGTATGACCAGCTTAGATATATTTTTAAAACTGAATCTTCTGTCATCTAGACATGTATGAAGAATTAATGGAATATTGTTTTTCACAAACATAGAGATCTTAGCACAGCCTTCGAGAAAAAAACAACAAAAAAGAGAAAAAGTACAGACGTCTTCACTGAAACAAGGTAAACAGCAACGTAACTTTCATGCAACTGGGAAGACAAGATAAATAAATAAATCAGATCTTGGGGAAAAAAATGCTAGCTCAGAAGGCACCACACATGTGTGTGTATTTAATACTTTTTGTGCATATGACAGCCGTCAAAAGTCAACACATTTTCCGATATTTCAAGGATTCAGCCTGTAAAATTATGACGTAGGTTGGGGCCACAGCGTCAACATGTATTCATTATAAATTTTCACAAATGTTCTCTTCGTACAGTGTACCTACGTTCTCGTATATAGTAGTTTATGCTTTCTTTTTCGAAGAAAATGCGTCCTTGTCACCATGAATGAAATTGCGACCAGACACTGAGTGCATTGAAGTCGGCAGTGCTATAGCCACTGGTCTACCTAGGCGAGCATAAACGTGTTTTTAATTCGATAGGCACCACACACGGCTGACCCAATATAATACAAAAAACATTGTAAACTAGATAAACACAACATGCCACGTTTACAAAAAACGTGATTCATTTCTTCACCAGAATAATTATTCGATGACAGGAACCACACGCGTACACTTACTGAGCTTCAGCAGCGGTAATTGTGGCGCTGGATACCGACTGCAATTGCCGTAATGTACTACAGAAACGTTAAGTGACTCCACTAGGTCAACCACAACGTATGCCCCAACACAATCACCCAGCCTGTAAAGCAGCATTCACCAAGAGCTCGTAAACGGGAGGCCTGATTTGGTTTGTTAAGAGATGATAGCTCACTACAACCCGTCGTGCGTGACTACCCTTTATGTAACAATCCCCATGTAGAAACACCTGTTCGACGCGAAATGAAAACCCCCCGCTCCACAACACAGTTACTATGAGCTTACAAGGGGCAGAAGATCAGCACAATCGTGGATGTACACTGGCAAGCGTGTCATAGGTTTGCGACCATTTTTACGACTGAAGAGGAAGAATACAAATGTATGACCTCTCAGAGGTAGTTCAGCCGAGTAAACGAAGTGGCTTAGGTGTCTTAAAACCTCCAGAAATATAGAGTAATAAAGGACCAGCATGTGGAGAGGGAGGTCAAATGGGCTGGCGAAAAATTGCCTCCATCTCTTCGAAGAGAATTGTGAGGCAATGCGAATGCATTTCTTGCACCGAGAGTACACGGCGTAAAAATTTTAATGACGTAAATTATTGAGGAACTAGGGTTTGTACAGTGACCATTTATTTACACATTTATCAGCCAGCGAACGGCCAAGAGTGAGGTCCGGGCTTCACTCCATTTATATATACGTATGAGTGAGTGGACGGGAAAGCAGGAAGAGAGGAGAGAGAGCAAACGGCGAGAAAAAGAGAGGCGAAGTACTTATCCTACCCTTTCCTACACTAACTCGGGAGTGTTCTCACACACCACACCGCGTTTTTAAAGACGTTAGTCTTTCTCGGGGAACTGCGATGAAAATATTTTGGTCTGTCTGTCTGTACGTTCATCTGTTTGTCTGCCCTTAACGATACCTCAAACAGCGATACCTCAAACGATACCTCAAACATCCGCAGCCCCCACAGATATTTGCTCAAAATTCAGCGTTTAGAGTTGTGCGATTGTCAATTAAAAAGCAATTATTGCGCATATCTGACGAGCCATAAAACACATCAATGTTTTGTATGTGTGCGTTTATACTGAGAGACACACACAAGTAACTCTAAGGACTGTAGCGTTTATTGCGCTGCGCTGACAGCGCAACGCGATGCTCAAAAAATGTAAGTGTTTCCAACGCTTTGCTACGAAGACACGGTGATGGCACCCGCCCGTCACTTTGCGTTTTGCACCTTATCACCTCCGAGAAAGCCACGCATCTTTCTCCGCGGACGCGCACGCCTTCGTTTTCGATGATAACTGCCAGATGGCACTCGTGTCTAACGTGGCTCGATGCGCTCGTTCGCTTCCGCTACACGCTCGAGGCACTCTAACGCAGCGCCTCTAGAATACCATTCAATATTTTCTTCCGCAGAACATCGAATGAACGTTTTCTTCACTCTCGCCAGACGCAGGACTTTCTTCTTTCGATGACATATGAAGTGTGACATTTAGATTGAGGGCCAATTTTTTTCTTTCCAGTCACTCTCCGCTACTCTTCCTGCACCACCTGCACCGCCTACTCCGCCTGCTCCGCTTGCTATAGGCGAGGATAAGGCGCACACCTGAAGCTGTTGCTCACAGAGAGGGAGTGGGAGCAGAAAGTTAAATCCTGCCGGCACGCGGACGCTACCGGACGCCTGACAGAGCCCGACTAAGGAATGCATTCACCTTAAAAACAGCGGCGGCTGCTTTGGCCACTAAAATCGGCTCTAAGTGCGTGCTTTGAATATTAGAGATGGATGATACCTCAAGTGGGTGTCTCACCATAAATGAAAACAAGCGAGCTGCCTCTCACTTTGAAATGCGTCTCTGTGTATAGCGTGTCGAGCAGCCCCACCCTTTATCTTGAAATACATACACGCGAGAGTGGAGGCATACCACGACTTATTGATGAGAGAGGAGTGCGCGAAAAATTATTTGCTAATTGGAGTGCCCCTCAGACTGTGCATTTGTGTGTGCACACACTCATTGATAGATTACACGGCCTTAGTACGGATGACCTGCTTTATGATTCCGGTGCGGTTGCCTATATGGCTTCCATAACAGCAACAACCTGTTTATTTTTGATATTATCGCTCCATCTAGAAGGAAATACTTCATATGCAAAGACTACAGATGCGCTGTGCTCACAATATTTTTATTAGATATGCTACCAAACTCCACATACCCATTAGTTCGCAATAAGATACACGACACCACCATGCAATCTAGCCCGAGATAACCGCACAGTAGTGGAGCTTATTCACCCTGCTCTTCCAACTCTAATCTATCTCTATTTTGGCAACTAACGTTCTGCAGTCACGTAGTGCTCAATCTTGGCTTTTTATATACAAATTAATAATCCGTTTATTTTTAAGCGCGTTCAGTACTGTTGTTTTTGTTCTAAGTATGTATGTATGTATGTATGTATGTAAAGAATATATATATATATATATATATATATATATATATATATATTCCGTGAATGCTTTATACCGTTAGAAAACGAAGTTTAGGTGGTGAAAAGCCTTCATGAAATTGCATCACGCGATTCACTTCAACAAAAATGATTTATTTCCAAAGCATGCGCATACTAGTGTTTGCGATTATTCGCAGTTAATTGAGATTTTTAGGCTGTCCATATACTTTAGGAAAGGTACGATTCAGTTACCATAGAATGGCATGATCTCAAATTCATATAAACTTGGAGAAGGAATGACAGAAACTGATACGCAACAAGCCAATCAATCGTTTAGCACCGAGCGGGAAAGTACAGAAATTCGGAGCCTCGCTTCAGAACAGGTACTCGGCTCTTAATCGAGGGAACCAACCTTAGCGTTGAAGCAATGAAAGATAATCTGAAAAGAGTCCTTACGGAGTGTGCAGTGGAAGTTGGAGGTACTGTAGTTAGACAGGACCCTGGCAAGCTGTCCCTCGAAACGAACAATCTCATGAAGAAACGTCAAAGCATGAAAGTCTCAAGTACAACAGACCAAATAGAGTTAGCTGAGTTTTCGAAGTTGATTAGTAAGCGTAACGTATCTGATGTAAAAAGGTATAACACGGAGAGAATCGAACATGCTCTGAAGAACGAAGGAAGCGTCAAATCAGTGAAGAAGGCTTGGTAAGGCAGAAATCAAATGTATGCACAAAGTGACAATGAAGGCATAATTACTACCAATAGGGATAGGATAGTTAAACTAGCAGAAATGTTTTACTGAAGTATGTACAGTAGCCGGGACAACCACGACCTTACATTAAAAACTAGCAGTAACCCAGATGGCACTCCACCAGTAATGATAGAAGAAGTTAGTAAAGCCTTAGAGAGCATGCAAAGAGGCAAAGCTGCTGGCGAGGATCAGGTGACATGAGATCTTCTGGAAAATGGAGGACAGATTGTGTTAAACCAGCCATCCTGTTTACGAGGTGTATCCTGACGGGAAGAGTACCAAAATCTTGAAAGAATGCTAACATCATATTATTAAATGAAAAAAGAAGATGACAAGGACTTGAAGAAAACAAGCCGATCAACTTGCTCTTTGTCGTATACAAGCCATTTACAAAGGTATATGCTAACAGAATTACATTCCAATTCGATCAACCAAAGAACAGGCAGGATTTAAAACAAGCTACTCAACAATCAACCACATTCATACTATCAATCAGGTAATAGAGAATACAGCCAACCACTATACATAGCCTTCATAGATTACGAGAAGCCATTTCATTCAGTACAAATATGAGCAGTAATGCAGGCAATGCAGATTCAGGGCGTCGACGAAGCATATATAAACATCCTGGAAGAAATCTACAGGGCATGAAATGCTACCATAATGCTTCGTAAAGAAAGCAACAGAACACCAATTAGGAAGGGTGTAAGGCAGGGGGATACAATCTCCCCAATGCTATTTACCGCAAGCTTACAGGAGGTTTTAAGAGGCCTGGAATGGGAAGAGTTAGAAGTAAGAGTTAATGAAGAGTACCTTAATAATCTGTGCTTCACCAATGACATTGCATTGCTTGGTAACTAAGCGGACGAATTGAAACTCATAATTAGCGAGTTAGACAAGAAGAGCAGGATGGTAGGTCTTGAAATGAATCTGCGGAAAACGAAAGTAATGTACAACAAATTCGAAAGAGAACCGCGCTTTCAGATATATAGTAGTGCATTTGAAGAGGTGAAAGGTTACGTCTACTTAGAACAGGTAATAACCACGGAGCCAAACCACGAGATTGAAGTAACTAGAAGAATAAGAATGGGTTGGAGAAAATTTAGCAAGTACTCTCAAAATATAACAGGTATATTGTAGCTATCCCTCAAGAGGAAGGTATATAACAGTTGCATCTTGCCGGTACTTAGCTATGGAGCAGAGACCTGGAGACTTACAAAGAGCGTTTAGCTTAAATTGAGAACGACGCAGCAAGCAATGAAGAAGAAAATGGTAGGTGTGACGTTAAGAGACCGGAAGAGAGCAGAGTGGATCAGGGAACAAACCGGGGTTATTATTATCATAGTTGAATTCAAGAAGCGGAATCGGACATGGGCTGGGGATGCAGCGCGTAGAGAGGATAACCGTTGTTCATTAGATTGACTAACTGGATTCCCCGAGAAGGCAAGCGGGTCAGGGGGAAACAGAAAGTTAGGTGGGCAGATGAGATTGAGAAGTTTGCGGGCATAAAATACCAACAGCAAGCACAGGACCGAGTTGACTGGTGAAACATAGAAGCGCATAAAACTACTACCTAGATACGGTTAACGTTGATTGGTTTGTATGTGGAGTGTAACGTTCCAAAGCCACTATATGACTATGAGAGACGCCGTAGTGAAGGGCTCCGGAAATTTTGACCACCTGAGCACCCAAATGTGATACGCTTAACGTTCGCAGCCATATCTTGTGAATTCATCTTCATTTTTGGCTACTCCCTATGTTCTCTTCAGAACTACATTGCTTGAGCTGCATTGCCGGAAATAGAGTGACCTAGAATTCTGTACACATGAATGTGAAAAGTCTAAAAACACCCAGAAGCCGGAGAAGTCGAGGCATCTCACGGAACTGAGATGAGCTATTCAAGAGCAAAATTGTTATTTCAGGAAAAAATGTGCCCTCTATTTCTGGTGCTAATTTATTCTAGTGGTGCAATTATACGAATGAGTCGCTCTTTTAACTATACTTTCCCTCAAAAGTAAAACAAGCATCTTTGGGATTTTGGTAGCACAAATCTTCACATATCAATAACATCGGGTGGTTGCCCGTTATTCCTCTGCCATCAGCATGTATGGCATCATGCCCATGCCACAATGCCATACACGCTAAGGATCTTTATTATGATTTTATCAAAGCACGAATTTATTATTGTATTATCAACAGCAAGGTAGTGTAAATACAGTTCTAACCATCATTTTGTGATTTGCGTAAACGAAAACGTATAGGATCAAGTGCGTGAGTGAACGTTTCCATAAGGTGAGCTAAATATTTACTGAAGCATGCATTTTGTTAGCACCCTAAACAATATCCGGTACTTGGGTGACACGGCACTGCGCACAACAATACAGAAAACTAAAAACCTCTATATGAAAATGTTGTCATGGCATTAACAAATCGCTTTTGTACTGTTATCTATATGATTTCATTGCGTTGGTGACAGGTTGTACTTTGTAGATTGACTTTGACAAGCAGAAATCGCAACAAATGCAGCAACAGGGCATGCGTTGCTATGTGTATCCGAGCAATCCGCTAAACTCAACATGCCACATAAGTAATTCTAGAAAATCGCAACGCGGAGAGGCAAGACAACCATTGAGAATACCTTTCAAGCATGTACAAGTTAACCTTGTTCAAAATTGACATTGCCTTTTGCGGTTTTTTTTCACCTAATATTTTTTGAGTCAACATTCACCAAGCCCCACGGCAGTGTTACCACGACTGAGAAATGCGAAATCGTTAAAACAATGTAGGGAAGTCGTAGAAAAAGAAAAAGATCTTACACAAATGCGTTGGAAAATTTTGTTGAATTGTGTGGCCATGAATTATAGAGCTAGCAAATTTTCTCTGCCATAACAAAGCACAGGGAAATGAGCACAGGGTAGTTGGCTTGAAAAAAAGACGTCGCACAAAGCACAAGTAAAAGTAAATAATAACGGAAATGAATTATTTCAGCTGTGGGTTAAAAAGATTTCAAAAATAAAGAACTTTTTGTACGTGTTTCTACTTTTTGTGCCCTCTTTAATTTCATGGCTTTCCCTAGCATGTCGGAAATGCTTTAAATGCAAATTGAACTTTTACTGTCAACCAGCTCTGATTATCCAGGGCCGTCAGCCTCCTTCAATCACTGTGTAGTGTTGATTGTCGACCGGCACACGCTTCTTTGCTTTACTGCATTGCATGCTTTGCCCTGTCATTGCTCTCTTTGGGCATGAAGCACTGCAACATAATTACCGAAGAGAGCAGCTCAGGGGCAGTGGGCGTGTCTCTGTCTTAACCACTCACACCTAAATACGCCTACTCAATGGGTTCATACGAATGAGGTAAAGTAGGCCAAAACTTTTTCTTTTCTGCATTAGTGGCAGTTTTTTTCTGTGTACCTTTGCCCTACCACTGAATTCTATTTCAAAAAAGGTGAGGAGAAGTGTATGTCCAAAAAGCACATGTCCTCAGCGCACTTTTTTTGTAACTTTGTTGCGTAATACAGCGCTGACAGAGAGAGAGTAGACGCTGCGCGGAATAGCTAGAGTTTGGGCCGACTGTACATGCGTCAATGCTTGTTTTTGTGGATATGTTTGATTGATTGATTGATTGATTGATTGATTTATTTGTGGAGTTTAACGTCCCAAGACCACCATATGATTATGAGAGACGCCGTAGTGGGGGCTCCGGAAATTTTGACCACCCGGGGTTCTTTAACGTGCACCCAATTCTGAGTACACGGGCCTACAACATTTCCGCCTCCATCGGAAGTGCAGCCGCCACAGCCGGGATTTAATCCCATGACCTGCGGGTTAGCAGCTGAGTACTTTAACCACTACACCACCGTGGCGGGACTGAATATTCGTGTATGCTTTGAAAGCCAAATCACTTCAATTCATATCTGAAATTTCTATCAATCTGTTCTCAAAACATCTCTTCAGTACGCGCTTTGTTGGGTGTTTCATCCAGTTTCCTAATAACAAGATAGCGCCTGCGCTTGAAGTACGCGAAGAAAGTAAGGAAAAAAAACATCACGTGGGAGACGAAGGTACGGTGCGTAAATCTTCGCTCTCGTTTTTGTCGAGAAAGCTCTTCATGCGTAATGCGCACAACTGCGTAGGAGAGTGGTTGTGCAGATTATTTGCCCAAGAAAGGATCAACTGAACTACAGTCAAATTTGGAGTTGAAAATAGGATGAAAGAAAGAGAAATGAAGGCTCGAAAGACATTTAAGACGCTTTATTAGATGCGAAGTGTTTTAGTGTCTAGCTCAATGCGGTGAGCGGCGTGACCACCCTTAAAGCTCATGCACGCCTCTCCTGCTCTCACTCCTCTTCTACGTGCCCCCTCTCTACTGAGTCGCCGGAGGAGGCAGCAGGACACCTCCTGGGCAGAGCCACATCCACGCTTTTATTGCGCAAGTGCTTGCCCCTGCCCTTCTCTCTCCCTTCCTTCGCTCCCTGTAAAAACGCGTGCCACGTTTCAGAAAGAAAGAGCGTGAGACCCTGTGCAGCTTTGCATCGCGTCAGGGTCGCCTCTAGTGGGTGGTGGGGTGCAATTTTCAACTTTTTTTTGTCCTTTGTGCATTGCGTTACAAATTATTAGAATATATATATATATATATATATATATATATATATATATATATATATATATATATATATATATATATATATATATATATATATATATAACGTTTTATTTCATTCTATTTCTTATGTATCATTCAATGATGTTGGAAATCCACCAGAGAAGAGAAATTACGGAAATGTCTGGTCTGAATAACTCACAATCCTTTTATTCCTACTTCTGCTGAACGATGGCCGAAAACAATGCAGATATATCCTGTGTTATGTGGGCTTCATTCCATTCAAAAACCGCCGTGATTTTCAGCCCCTTTGATTATCTTCTTTCCCCCTCTTTTTCGCACACCAGTGGAATGACGCTGGTGATCGATACGATGAGCATCTTATGCTGTCGATCAAGTTCCTTAGGCCCAATTCAGGTGGTAACCATATAAATGATGGTTACTTCCCACTGATGATGACTGGGAAACATTCTTATTTTATGAGGTTTTGAGCGTCAGTTTACGTGGTGCTCTTGAAATCATTACAGAGGAAAAAGCTCTTGGAAAAATTCCCTCTCTTCCCGAAAGAGAATTGTGAGGGAATGCGAATGCATTGCGTAGAATCTATAACGGCCTTTCGCACATAAGAACCCAGCGTTATATGAATATTGTTTTCTTGTTTTTAGATGCGGAGCATCTAATACTCGAGGCTTGTAGTGGGGCGCCGTCCGCAAGCTTCCTCCTCCTTCTTCCCTCATCTGTGCATCCTTTCCTCCTCTATACACCGCGCGCGCTTCACTCCTCCACCATCTGTGCACCCTTCCTCCTCTACACACCGCGCGCGCTTCTCCTCTTCACGAACATTCGCTAGCTGTAAAATGTAGCGCGCATGCGCCGTCACGCTTCGAGAACATCGGCAGCTGACGCGCGCGCATGCGCCGTCGCGCTTCGAGAACAACGGCAGCTGACGCGCGCGCATGCGCCGTTGCGCTTCTCCCCCTTCTCGAACATTCGACAGCTGACAGTGCATGCGCCGTCGCGCTGTATATATACTCAAGGTCAGTGCTCGCTCGCTCAGTTGCCGCTCGTCGGTTGGTTTGTACGGCGCGTCGACGTCCGAGGTCGCAATGATCGACGTCCCTTCGACCAGCGCCGGCCAAAGTGGCATCTAAAAGCCATCGTGCTCAAAGTTCGTCGCAATAAATAAACAACGCCCTTTCGCATACGTGTCGTACGTGTTCACTCATTAACCACCCCTCCTACAACCACGTTAACCAATTTAGCCATCGACCCAAGTAAGTCGCTATTAAACACCCCATTTCACAACCACGTTAACCAAATTAGCCATCGACCCAAGTAAGTCGCACTTTAACACCCCGTTAACTAATTATATGCTTCGCATCCTCCTCAGTGTTCCCCCGAGGGAAACTGCGGGCAATTTTTTCTTACACCGTGCAGCCGTTCTTCCGGCGTGAGAAACGCAGTATGCGTTTCCAGGTCTAGTAGCTAGCGTGCACAATTAAAAATACTATGAAGTGAACAAAATAAACAGTGTTCTTGGCTCGGCGTTGGTGTTTCAAAGTGGCATCTCGAGCACACATTTCCGGATGTTCCTCAAAGGCGCCCAGCCAGTGAACGGTCGAGAGTGTAGCGTGAGCGGACGGAATAAAGGGGGACAGAAAGGAAAGAGAGCGAACGCAAGAGACATAGCCCCACTAATAAATGCATTCGCATATAAAGGGTAACTTAGAGTGTACCGGCAGGCTTATTTACAAAAGAGGCCACACCTTCGTTGAAGTTTCCTGCATTTTATGGTTTGGCTTTTTTGCACCATGTGTCTAATTGCGGCAAAGTACCCTCTACAGGCAAAACCCACAATTCGAAACAGCCATTCAGCGATTTCTTGCGTTCCGCATTACTGACATTTCTTGAGTTGATTCGCGTTAACAGGCATATCTTTGAATATAATGCGGTCCACCTATGTTCATTGATTTGTTTACGATGTACGAGCTCGTAGTTTCTCGGAGAAAGGAAAAAAATGGCTGCATATCCACGGGGTAATTGACGGAGAATGGGGCGAAGCATCCTTCCGTCCATTCGTTCTTGCTTCCGTCCGTCCATGCGTCCGTCGGTTTGACCGTCCGGGCGTACTCTGTTCGTGTGTCCAAACGTTCATCAATGGGTCCGTCCCTGCGTTCGTTCATGCATCCGCCTCTGCGTCCGTCCATGCGTCCATCCATCCGTGCAGCCATCCGTGGGTCCGTCCATGCATCTGTCTGCGTGTTCGTTTGCCCATCTAGTCAACACTTCAAGTAACAACATCTCGCATCTTTTCATCATATATTCCGCATATAGAAGCACCACTATCCAGCGGACATTCCAAGGACTAAACGAGAGGTGGCACACGCACACTTTCTTACGGCTTGCGCTTCGTGTCTACTTCCCACCTTTAACCAACTCGAGTTCATGGTATATACCAGTTCACTGAATGCGTGGCACTGCGGCCCAACGCTCGCTACACCTTTCTAGAACCAAGGAGGTTACGCCTAGTGAGTATAACGTAGCAATTTTTTCTTGTCAGATAGTGCTCAATGTACATGCGAATGACTGCTAATGGGGAATGAGAGACATGAAAATTCGGCTTTTGCTTCGTGTCTACTTCGCACTTTTAACCACCTCGATTTCGTGGTATATGCTAGTTCACTGTATTCATGACACTGCGGCCCAACGCTCGCTAAACTTTTTAAAACCAAAGAAGTTACGCTCAGCGAGTATAACGTAACAACACTTTTTTGTCAGATACTGCTCAATGTACATGCCAAATGGTGCTAATGGGGAATGGAAGACAGGAGAATTCCGCTTTTAGTTAACGCGCATGCTGCGAATTTTTTATTGTTCAGCAACGCACAGGAGAAATCTCCCACCGGCACCACCTTGCAGGTCAAAACCTAAGATTGGTTACGCACTACGACGAGGGACGAACGGGTGCCGCTTTAAGGAGCTTCGGCCCTAAATGAATGCTTTAGCAAATCGAGCAAGAGCTGTCAGATCCTGCGCCATCAATTTACGTCGTTTCACAAAAACACAACAGTGTAGGAGGTGCTCCATATCTTTGTAAATATTCTCTTGGCCTAATGAATATTTTACCTGTGGCGTATCTTAAAACGTTAAAGATAGAGAGGAGAAAGAAAACTCCAAAGGGAACTACAGGTTTGCTAACCAAGCCGCAAAATTTTGTCAAAGCTCTTGTGCGTACAAGAAGAACAAATATTCAAATTCACGCTAACAACGCAAGCGTGAACTGAAGTGGAAACTGTATTCACTCTAAAAAAATTACTTTCAACTTGAAATATTACTTCAACCGACAAGTGTTCATACAAAAGGAATGTTTTAAGGCGAAAACCTTAGAAGTATATGTCTCAAGGTCATGTGAGTTACAGAAAACATAACGAATGCGTGGTAGTTTCGCGTCTTCTTTGCCTTGAGAGTGATCACGTCAGAAAAATAAAACCAAACCTTACGTGAATACGTCCTAGCCGCTGGCGGGGAAGATGATGAGAAGCTGTAAGATGGAGCGGACCATCTGCTATGGTAATTCCTGAACCATTCGGGCGCGTTCCAGGACGTCCCCAGCGTTCTTTCCCTCTTTTCGCACATTTTTCCTGTAGAGAGAAAGGTAACGCACAGTGCCATGTAGCCACGCACCCTCTAGCTCTATTCATGGCGAGATCGGGCTAAAGGTGGCAGTAAGGCAGTTGGCAGCGTGTATACAAATACACGCTGCGGCGCTTCGTTGTGTGCAGTCTGAGCCGAATGTCGGTGGATAAAATATGTTGACTACAGTTTACTGTTAATATCTACGCTCTTCTCTGCTGAATCAGCACACGAGGTCTATGTAATGTAAACATTACCCGCGACTAGTGAGTAAAGCACATTCTGCATTTTATAGGGATGCTCGCCCTGAATGACACTCTTCACGCTTTCGCTCTAAATCACGCTTTTGCTGTGTTTTTTGTACGTGGTCAGCTTGTGTTTCACCTGTTACGCACTGGGGTAGCGTGACTGAGCTATCTATTTACCTTTTTGTCATCTACATACTACAAAAAAGAAAGAAAGAAAGATAGCAGAAAGTCCACATAACTGTGCGGTTCGTTCAGTACCACCATTCGCACTTTATACGCATATGATCTTTTTGTCTCATTCTGTCTACCATGAAATGTGGGACAGTCGATAAGTATAGTCAAAAAAGCTAAGCGGCTGACAGCGCTTGCGGTACACTGTATTTACCACGTGTACGCACATGTTATCTTAATGACATTTATATAACAGTTCAGCAGAAAGCATTCATACGATGGATTACGGGCATGACATGCTACAGCAAGGGCCTGGTTAGTGAAACAAGGATGTTTTTTTCCGACAAAAATCACCACTGCCTTCCGTCACTCACTAGCAATGCGACAACGTAAAAAACATAAGTGATATCATACCACTATATATATAAGCCATGCCATCTGAATTATTTTTCAACGCCTGGTCTCTTAAAAGTGTTTTTAAATCTAAGCACATGGTTGCGCACAGTTATTCTGTTTTAAGTACAGTATAATTACTGATGTGTCAGTTTATGCGATAGTAATATTTCTATGCAGTGGCATTATGGCTAGATGAACAAAACGAAGGCTTCTACCATGACCGGTAAACTAGAGTTTCGTAGTTGTTCAACTATCAACAACGTGGAAATGCATGGCCTAGAGCCAGTTTTTTTCCAGCCGAGTCGCTATAAAATGCTGCATTCACACAACATTTAATAGCCCTCATGTTTGAGAGGATGCCAAATTCATTTGGCGATGTGCTTGAAACAGAAAGCGGCACCCACTCTAAAATTATTTGACTGTATGACGACAATAAACAGCACTCTAAAAAGTTGCACTCGCCAATGTTATTACAATATATTAGCAGCCGAGCAAGACCAAATGCTTTCGTGCGTCTTTTCAGGCATACGTAGAGAGAGTTACGTTGAATTACATTGGTAGATCGCGAGTGCTGGTCCGGATAGTGAATGGAGCGCGCAGATCCGAGCGGGATTGCTCTCGCCGAATTTGCGATTGGTACGCGCGCGTCTCGACGGGAGCTGTTGGTGTGCGGAACCCTAGCGAGTGAGCACGAGAGGGGGCGAGGGAGTGCAATGCGTTTTCCGGACAATCACTTCAGATTGGATGAAAAGTGGGCGCTTAGGATATGTCACTTGAACTTTTGGTAAAATCCGTCGATTTCGGCGAAGCGAGAATTCTTGCTCCACGGAGCAATCTATAATCTGCTGTTGCTTGCAATCTGCCATTGAACACACAGTTCACGCTGCCAATCCGCCATTGGAATGTAATTGCTCCGCTCAGAGCAGAAAAACTTCATCTTAATTTGTCATTATAATTCAACATTACACTCGTGGTTACATGACCAGACAAACCACACTTTGAGAACGTGCATGACGTACGCGCACAAAAAACACGACGTCAAGAAGCTTACAAGAGCAACGTTCAGCCATATAATGCCGTGCAATCGTTTCAATAATGTACAGTTCATAAAGGGTGAGGCTGTTCCTGGGACAACAGATAAGCAGAAAGCCTAGCTAGGCTTTTGGCTTGACATTTCCAGAAAGTTCTAAAAATAATTAGTCTTATCTTTCTTTTTTAAAAAAAGTATAAACGTCCAACGTCTCTGTGCTATCGGGAATGAAACTTGTGAAAGGAATACCCCACGGCTAAATTAACCGGAAAGCAGAATCTTTTGCACAAAAAGAAGAAGAAGAAATATATACGCCAGTACTCATGGCGTTATCTATCAATACATTCATCTTGCACCTAGTTTCATTTTAATCTTTATTTGTTGTTCGTGCTTACGTGTTTTCTCATGTTTGGACTTGAAGAGATTTTGCTTGGTTTAAGCATGAAGTTTATAGGTCTCATTTTCTCTTACTCTGACCTCTTAAGTTTGTTGTGAAAATATAGGAGGAGGTGCTGTGAGAGCCACAAATAGCTGCGAAAGGTCACAAAGCAAGAATAAAAATTCTAAAAAAAAGAAATCTCTTGACAACGTGCTACCCGACCACCCGACCCGTAGCAACAGGCCCAACGCACGTCGCTTCCAAGTTTGCAGGAGACAAATACTTTCACACCGGTCGAAAATTTGCTAACCCGACCTTTCAAAAACCTTGGTTCTCAACAACTTTTCCTTAATGATTCCCGTGTTCCGTTTAGGCTGGCACTACTACGCATGACTAGCAGGATCATGAACGTTTGGTTTAAAGAACGTTTTCTCTAACTGCAAGTAAAGTTCTACAGTTCCAGAAATGCTGGTTATGTTTTCGTTCAATCTTGCCTTCTCAACCTTCTTTTGTCTTTTCTTAACACCCTCCATGAAACGTTAAGTAGGGGACTTAGTGTGTCACGAACATGTCAAAGAAATCTGTCGACGTAGAGAAGACCAAGAAATTAGGATGACGCCTTACTAGTGATGACAAATATAACAAAGAACAAGCCTTTATTACAGCAAGGCTACCAGGGATATAAAGCAGAAAGCACACAAGGAAGGAACCATCACCGACCATCGACGTGGCTGCCGTGGCAGATCGCGTGTGCGTAGATCAGTCGGTCTGGTCGAACATAGCGGAACCCCACAATTACGCGCCCTTCATTGATTGCGAAGCACTGAAGTCTGGCGAACTGTTCTTATTGACTAAAAATTAACGTTCCTGCAAAACACCCTTAAATTGTTTTTATTCCTCTCGCCAACTGAAACACACCCGGTTCAACCATTCATATTTAGAGGCCATCCCTCCGGCATACGCAGCACAGCATATCGACAGACAGACAGACAGACAGACAGACAGACAGACAGACAGACAGACAGACAGACAGACAGACAGACAGACAGACAGACAGACAGACAGACAGACGGAAGGACGGACGGACGGACTCACCAATGGACAAAAGGTCACTTCGCCGCACTCATGATCATTCACTCCGTGGATTATTCTATGTTTTATTTTACACGTCTCGCCAAAGATTTTTCCTGAATCACTCCGTTTATTAAAAAAATTGATTCTCCTTTGCTATTTTCTATCATTTATTTATTTGGTACCTACATCGACATTAGCAGGGATTGCAGCACGAGGGTTCATGTATTATTTAGTTAAAAGTGATTCATTTCGGTACACTAAGCATGGTAAAAGCCATCATTACGTTGTATTTCTACAATATTTGAAGAAAAATCATTCCACTCGATCGTGGTCCTACACAAGAATGAATAACAAAAAGCGTCACCTCTTCGTGCAGGTAGGCTAAACAGGACCAGCTGAAAAACGCGACAAGTGGATATCAATAATTTTTAATAAAATTCCGACTTTGAGAAAAGTATTCCTGATATTATCTTAGGTTTAACGCGCCAAAATTACGACATAATTGTGAAACACACCACAGTGGAAGGCTCCGGCGTTTCGACCCTCTGGTGTTCGTTAAGGCCCACTGACATCGCACAGACGGCCCTGCCGTATTTGACCTCAATCAAAGTGTGGGTGCCGTGGCCGTGATTGAACTTTCAACCTCCGTTGCTGAACGGAGCACCATAACCGCCACACCACCGTGGGGGACTTCAAGAAATTCACATTTCTTAACCGTGTTTTCCTTATATAATAATAGTTTATTTATTTGACTGGCCGCCATACTGGCAAAATGTGAAAAAAACCAAAAAACCACACTTATTCCACTGGGAAGCAGCTTTTCGAAGACAGCCACTACTAATAAATATTTAAATAAATAAATAAATACGTCAGGCATACCCACACACAGCTTTGCTCGTCCCAATTTGCTAGACTGTGGAAATACTCCCGAATTTTTTCACACACCTTGGTTTTTTGCGGTGGTATCTCTCTTGAAAGTAATCATGTTTGTTATCATCAATTAACATTAGAATTAAGCTCTGGTGCTTCACATGCGAAAGTCTCGATACCATCAGGTGTCATGTTTATGGGGGAGAATTGTGGATAAGTTTGTGTCAACTGGTGTTCTTTATTTAAAGCTGTTGCCATAGTGGTGTTTTTGCATTTTGGCCCCCACTTGAATATATGCCAAGACAGTGAAAGCAGTCCGCATCCTCGAGCTTAACAGTGAAATACTTTAGGCGCGAAGCTGGTAATAGTGAATGATATTTCAAAACAAAGTAGAAGGAAACATATTTTTGCTGTTGTATCTTTTTGGTGCTATCAAAATGAGAAAAAAAGTAAGACAAAAATAACAATAAAGGTTGGAACTATACTTCAAAGAGAAAGAAAGAAAACTGTAGTATTTCTAACCTAATTCTTTATTTTTTCCTTGTTTCTTTCAGTTATATCTCGCCTTCAGTGTGTAAAGACTACCGAGAGTATACACAAGGTGTTTGCGCTCAAGCGGTAACACGTGCACAGACGCACCCGTACGAAGACGCAAACCGAGCACACAGACACGCAAGAATTCACACCGAGATAGATATAGAAAGACAGGAGGAATGAGTGCATGGCATGTTTTTTTTTTCTTTGCCACACTTTCGAGCTCAACGTTGCAAAGGTTGAACCTTCGGGTTTACTTTTCTAGCTTTGCCTTTTCTTCTGTGTCCTCTCGGTGTTCTTGTAGGCCACTCCTTCGGGAAAAAGTGGAGATATATCTTGATCCGTCAAAAACGCAACCATGCTCTCATAAAGGGCAATGTCGTCGTATAAAGTACCCCAAAGACAAAATTTTTCTCTGGTGTTTAGCATATGGTCTCATTTCTTCGAAACATGAAAGGATAAAAAGCGTGGTATTAAGATAAGGTATCATACAGAATGACAGCCACTGTTCAGTATGAAAAACTGTTAATGTCGCCTTGATGTACTCATGTGCGTAATCTTCTTTGTTCGTTATAGTCGACACTATCTCGTACTTCCTGTATACGATTTCATTTCACAAAATGAAACCCAGTGTACAATGGTATACCTCTGCGTAATCTGGTATTTGTTATACAGACGAGATAATAGGATTTTTCTTTTTTGACTCATGGTTTATGTTTATTAGTGTCGCTTTTCTTTAAAAACAGCAGTGCTGTTTAATCTGATTGTTCTTGTACGCATAGCTGACATAAAACCATAGTTATCATGAACCAGCAGGAATCACCTTTGTCTTTTCCTAACTGCCCATTGTATTTTTTTTTTGTCTTCTGCTTCGCTCCCAGAATATGTGAGTTGATTCGTCCGGCGTGGCATTCATTGCATGTAATGGATGAGAAAATGACTACAGGTAGAGTGAAACAAAAAAAGAAAGTAAGAGAGGAACAAAGGTAGAAAAAATTAAGAAGGTTTGTGGAAAAAATTTTCTTGGCTAAGTGAAATTTCAATCCACGTACCTACGAACCAATGTCAAGTGTCGTACCCACTCAGCTATGAAGGCACGTTAGGTCAGATTAAGGGCCTTGTCTAGTCTAGTATAAAAAGGCGGTGCAATTAGAAAGTTAGTTTCAAGCTGAGGAGGAGAGAAAGGAAGAGATTGAGTAATGTATACCATAAAAAGAAAGAGACAAAGAGAGAGAATGAAAGAAAAAAAACGGAACAAGAGAAAAGCAAGAAAAAACGAAAGAGTAAGAAAGAAACAAAGTACAGAGGAAAAGATGAAACAAAGAGAGCCTGCACTGAAGACGCCGAACACTAACAGCGAAAGCTGGAAGAACGTCTTTTACAGAGCTTTTTGTACGTACTCTTGAGGAATCTAGTAGAAGTACACATGCAAAAAAGCAACTACGTCATAAACCATCGTGAATTTCATGAAGTAGTGAAGTACCCACTATGTCATCATTCGTTATACTGCAGATAAATGCTGCACACATTTAAGACATTATGTGCACTTTTTGCTGCGGCTGATTACGATGAAGAAAAACAGCCATTAGACGGCCAAAAAAGATGGAGCTAACTGAAACTCACTCAGCAAATTATTTTCTTGCGTTTAGGACTCAGTCGGATTCAGGCTCACCGATACTACTTTCAACCAGACTCACTCGAACTCTGACTCATGAAAATTTTCTTAAATCTTGTACTCAGATAGATTGAAGCTAACACAAACATATTACTCACCAAGACTCACTCAGTCTACCTGTCCCAGCCTGATCTAAATTTAGGTGAGTCGACTCATGATTGAGTTTAAGGATATATGTTGACCCATGCGACTTTGCCGACCTTTCATTACGGCTAAGCTCTTTATAATTAGTTGGAAGCAGGCAACGGCCTACTCATTGCACAATTTGCATTGTGCGACGCACCTGATTGCTTATTTGCTTTTCTGCGATGCCATATTCGAGCAAGCAACAGCCCAGCAGGGAACACGGTACCTTGCTTGACATGACACATTTAATTTTTGTTTTTGCGACGAAGTTTAAACATCAGTGTGGCTCTTTGATTGAGTACTGAAACACACACTGAGTGCCCGCGTTCAAGTCCAACCTTTTCTAGACATTTTCTAATTACATATTTGTCATTTTTCGCGATGGCAGTTATGGACACCAGCGTTTACGGCAGCGCATATACGGCGACAAGGGTCTCACGTACCATGATTGATTGATATGTGGGGTTCACCGTCCCCAAACCACCATATGACTATGAGAGACGCCATTGTGGAGGGCTCCGGAAATTTCGACCACCTGGGGTTTTTTAACGTGCACCCAAATTTGAGCACATGGGCCTACAACATTTCCGCCTCCATCTCACGTGCCACCCCTGTCACCAGACCTACGGTAGAAAACACAGCATGGCTGCTTACACATAGCTACAGGTGGCTGGCAGCAAAGAATGTCACCTCCAGCTGTAACTGTCACCCAGCCTGACGTCATTGCTTCACCTTGGCAAGCGAGAATGAGGACGTAGAAGCTGATCCGTTGCGAGAGTTGCTAATGCTTAATTATGTTATTGGCCCACGTTTCTAAACTGGTCTTAGTTATTTTTTTTATTTCGCGCAATCGCTGTTACGGACACCGGTGGCGGCGGCGGACAGCTACCCCACTGCCATTACCTCTGGGATGTGATAACAGCTTTCACTGTAAAATTGAGAATTGAGAGCAACAGAAACAAAAAAAATGGATGGAAAGTTGTTTTATAAGGTTGCGCGAGATGCAATGAAAAAATAAAAAAGAGATACAAAAAAGGCTACCAAAGCCGCCTTTCTTTCTGGCTTGACACACCTAGTGCGATGGTACTTTGGTATTACCCATGAAGCGGTATAAGCCGGCCACAAAAGCTTGGGCCTGTACAAATATGTGCAATACTATCATTATCATTAACTGGTATATGCCACAAAATCAGGCAAATTGTGCTGAATCTGCTTAGAAGGAAAACAGGCAGCATACACAAAAAAATAGATTTTTGTAGAGACATAACTATTTGAAAAAAAAAACAGATAATGCTTCAGCGTACAGCGAGAGAAAACTTAGAAACTGATGAGACAATGACGGTTGCGAGAAGACACCGAAGTAATGAAGGTCCTACGCGAACGACGACGTGGTCGATATTGATTGATATATGAAGTTTAACGTCCCAAAACGACCCCATGAATACCAGAGACGCCGTAGTGGAGGGCTCCCAGAAATTTCGATCTCCCGGGGTTCTTTATTGTGCACCCAAACCTGATCACACGGGCTTAGAACATTTTCGCCTCCATCGGAAATGCAGCAGCCGCAGCCAGGGATTCGATCCCGTGACCTGCGGGTCTTCCGAGTACCTTAGCTGTTAGACCACCACTTCGAAGCAACGATGACGTGGTCGTAGATCTACATTGGAGGTGCGGATGGTGAATTTAAGCATTTGCACCTCCTATAGATCTTCGGGGACGTCAATTTTGTTAGCAACGCCTTGCTAAAGCCTAGAAAAAACTGACAAGCAATAAAACTAAACTCCAGAATCATTCAGCTTCATGGATTCAACCTTCCGTGACTCAGTGCAACCTTCGCCATTTATTCTTCTATCATATGCTAGTATTGTCTTGCTAAGCTTGAGCCCTGTTTTTTTTGCTGTTTCGTCATAAGCTCCAATTATTAGAAAGCTTATGCACCAAATCACCAATCGACTCATTGGATGCAGACCGATCTTTTGTATGAAAGCTTTGAAGGATAAGAGGCACAATTATATAGATTATCTTCTACAGCTGAGCTGGTATATATATTAGCTTTTAAACGAGTTCTTCAGTTTACGTGAAGCGACTCTGGCCTAAATATTACTATGAACAAGCAGTCTTCCACCTCCATCCCTTTTTTTTCTCTAATCAGTATTGTCAAGTTTCTCTACATCACCTCTTTGTCTCTCCCCCTTCCTTCCTCCTCCTCCCTGCCTGCATCAAAAGATAACTACATTAAACCGCATCTGTTGATGGTGGACGTATATTTCAGAAGTATTTGCAAAAAAAAATCACTATTCAGCAGCCTAAGTGTGTGACAGAACACTTTCAAGAGTTGGAAACGGCCCGGAAATTTCTCTAGTTCAGCACGTCAGCTTCTCAATGGGCATTCATTATTTAAAAACCCCGCTCCAAGTGTTCTAGGCTTCTCGCTCGAGCACAATTCGCGAGAAAGGGGTGCCATTGCTGCTGGAAGTATCAGATCGTGGGTACTTATCAGTGATTTTTCTGTCTTTTTTATATTTAAGCCCAAGTCATGCATACCTCTGATTTTCTTCAGGCGCCTAAATTGGAAGCTGAAGTTACACTTTTTATGTCTTTAGTGTACCACGTGCAATTCTTGGTATGCGAAAAACGATAGCCTTAGCGTAGAAAGCGACAAACACAGAAAAACTTGTCTATATTGAAACGGTGATAATTTTATTGAACCATGCTTACACGAGAGCTCACTATCTGTTTTGCATTAGTTACTCCCTTTGTTTTGTAGTTAATAATTTTGTCAGCGTGAATAATAATAATAATAATAATAATAATAATAATAATGATAATAATAATAATAATAATAATAATAATAATAATAATAATAATAATAATAATAATAATAATAATAATAATAATATTTTATTATTATTAATAGTATTATTAATAATAAGGGCTTTTATCTAAACAGAATGCTGAAGGTGTTGTCTGGAACGAGTACGGAGGTATATTCGAAGCGGGAAGTTCGTACATAGCAAGACATACGAGATGCTCGCCAATTGTGTCGCATGTTTTAGGAGAAAGGCGCCTCATGGGCACGGCATCTCGGCGTCTCCTGCAGTCACAGTGTGTCATACAGTCAAGGTCCACCGTAAAGCTAACTTCACCGGATGACTGCATCCTATCATGCCATCACGAGGACATAAGGACGACAAAATTTGTTGCGCAATCATGACAAGAACATCACGCGTCAAAAACCTGAATGCCTCGCCTTGTCAGCTTCTAATGTCGTCGTGACATGTCACGTAGTCATAGTTTATCACAAAACAGGTATGAGCCATCAAATGAAAACGGTAACAGTTAGTCTAACGAATAGCCGACGAAGTTAGTCGAGCCAGAACACCCTTACCTATGCACGTCGTAGAGAACTGCAACCATGCATGTAGGGAAGAATAACAAAACGATCGCATGCTTCGCTCCCACCCAGGTATCACGTTAGGGGAGCTCAAACACTCTTCTCTGCAATTTTCGATCCTTTCCAGTTTACTGTGAACATCTCACCGAAGCAACACTTGAGATATTTGGATGTCGCTGTCGTAACGGAGTAATTGTACGTAACCACATTATTTAGTGCTACGATAATGTAATAATACTGTGAAACCACGACATATCACTGAATACTAGTACGTAGAGCATAAGAAATAATAATAGATCTTGTTATTTTACAACGGTTACTGGGTCATGTGAAACTAGTAACATCAATGTGTAACATGCCTACATCCCAACTAAGTCACTGAGAGCACAGGCTCTAGCATTTCAGAGACTGCTAGTGAATGCATGTTTGCTAAAACGTTCTGATTTAAGGTTAGATAACGTGAATTTAGTGCTCATTTACATGCTATTGTGCACAGAATATCGTTCCTATGTGCCACTGTTATGATTCGATGAAGGACAACTAATCATATTTCACCTCACTTATCTCATAACGGGCAAATTTCACACTAAGTTGCACTTATACTGACGTTTGATTAGCCGAGTAACATCTTTTTACAACTGTTAAGTTATCTTCAGACAGTCTATACAATATCACACGTTGTATATAACCTTCTATAAACGTATACCCGTATCTGTGTACTTAAATTCTCTGTGAATGTACGTGCCTGGCACTTTCGAGGTCTCTGTAGAAGGAAAAATGTGGAAGCTTAGAGCAGCGTTATTTTGTGAAAATGTGAACATAGCCATGCACAGTAAAAAAGAAGAATGTTGAGATGTACATTTTTATTTCTGCAGGTGTTGACAGGGTGCTGAGAAAGGCGAAATTACATATGAACCTCTCTTAAAACTGAAGGCCCCAGATGTTGTTTCCGCTTCAGTCCACCTAATCTGTCTTCGCCTCCCACGTGCGCAGAATGCCGGTCGTCCGTATCCTCAATAATGAAAACAAGCCCTTTTCACGCCTTGCTCAAAATCAAAATGAATAGATGATAAATTTCCTCGCTTTCGCCAATAAAATAAAAGGCCCACGTTGATGGCGAATTTCGGAAATGTTTCAGCACAAACACGGTTTTATGCCTTACAGGAAAAAGTATTTTTCTTGTGCACTTGTGCACGAGGCCGTTTCGTTGTACTTTGTTTCGTCTCTACTAACTCTCTCATTGTCTTTATAGACTACCTCTTTGTGCCCATTCTTCCTCCTTATTCTATCTTTCTCGTTCAAACAACCACTTCCTGCATCTCGACGTATCTTAAGAAAACCATTCTAATTTCGCAATATTGAGCCCTACGTGTGCATTTTAGACTGTTTATCGGCATTTTTTACAAGTTGGGCCGGTTACAGGCGCGAAATAATTAAAAAGGAATAATTATAAACGTGATCATTTTTAGATTACCTACACTCCTCGCGAGCTACTAATTCGACCATAATAATTCGCTCATAATTACAGCGTCATGCTGCGTGACAGGCACTAGACTAGCTTAGGCTTACTTTTCCCGTTTAATGTCAATAATTGAATATATTACTTAGGGATTCAAAATAAGTGAACATTAATGCTACTGCTTCATATTATTACTTGCGCAAAACAAGCGTACACTTGCTTACACAGAACTTGCACTGTATATTTTAAGCTTTTTTCACATGTTGAAGTTTCTATCTTTTCATTGCTTTTAAAAGATAAGCTGCAGGCAGTTGGTTATCGAGCAGTCATGGTTAACTTTGCAATCCAAACTGCCTAAATACTTGAAGTTTTCAAATGACTTTACTAACTATAGGTTATCAAGCGCGTAAGAAGAAAGGCTGTTAAGAAGCAACAGCATCCATTAACATGTGTGGTTAGCCTTCACCAAACATAAAAGAACAGCTAGACACTAGTCGTCTTATAAATGAAATCTGAGTTATATTTTGACACAATACGAGATATTCGATTGAAGTGTACTTGCTGAGAAAGATATTACAGAAAAAAAAAGTTGGACGAGCGCGCAGTTGTTTAGTTAAAACATTCCTTGGAGTGATGACACTGTTTACAATTTCACGTGTAGGTAGTAGATATACATCTGACGTCACATGCCTGCATATGTGCAGTCATGTTCAACACCAATTACTTGCTTGAATAAATTTTGGAAAACCAGTATTCCTAATCTAATAAAGGCGATGTCATATACAATTTAATAATAGAGAAAAGTAAGACGCGCTGTCTCAACAAATAGCCGAAAGATTGAATAATAAATTTTAAAATATTCAACTTCAATATTGAAATAGCAGAGTAGATTATACTTCTCACAAACCAATAAATAAACCATGTACTTTCACAAAATCTCTAATGCACAAAACATTACTAATCATAAAATAAAGCTGGTTATCCAAGAAGATAAGACCATATCAAGTTGAGGTAAGCACAAACGGCACGTCGTGTGCATTCGTCTTCAGGTGACGGCGTACTCGTAAACAGCATATGCATGTATTCAGTGCTTTTGAGCGAATGCCCATCGCACATATTCATTTTCGAGTACCAGATCGCTTAAACTAATCATTCTTCCTAATAGCTAGCTGCGGGTGTATGCCCGCAAGGAATGTTTGCAGAACATGTAAAGAAATGGGAAATAAATGTTTTCAGAGCAAGAATGATAAATAATCACGCGAGCATAAGGATATTAGGAACATGGACATTCATTATTGCATCAGCCTAGGAGGCAACATCTCTCTGCTTTGAGATGCACATTGCAAAACGTGGTGAGCCAAAGTAAAAGCTGCCACGTCATGACACTGCTCTTTCTATGGTAATAAACTTGTTATCACCAAGTTTATGTTTACAGTACACATGAAACAATGCAAATGGAGCTGCGAATGCCTGTGTTGACACAACCGTAGTCTTCCACACTTCAGCTACGCTCCTATGAGCCACATTGGCTATTGGCAAACGTGCCTGAAAAACTGAAGTCAATCTAAAAGTATGTGCTGTCTAACACAAAGAGAGCGCTGATGGCTTGTTCCCTCACATGATCTTGTGTGCAATAAATAAATAAAAATAGCAGCTGAGAGAGGAGAGCTGGTATGAAGAAAGACAGAGAGGTAAACCAGAAAGCAATTATCTGGTTTGCTACCTTGTACCGGGGAAGGGGTAAGGAGAGACAGCAATGTAAGAATGAGGGAATGAGGCAAAAATATGAGGGAATGGCAAGCTGAAGTCCCCATATAAATAAAAGGAAAAAAAGATCCCAAAGTAGCAAAACAGCAGAGAGTGCAACGTGGTATAAGCTGTTTTAGTACATAAGACCAAGTCTGCCGGTCAAATGGCTACGTCGAAGGGTTTATGATTCATGTCACTGCAAGTAACGCCCCGTCACTCTCATCTCTATCACCTTATTGCTAATGCATGCCTTTCTACGACATCAGCACATTGTCGTCATGACCCACGCACGCTTGAAAAATAGCCACAGCAGTGAAGATGACCTTCAGCATCACTTGAAGGGGATACCCTGCCACTTCTTAGGCTGCTCGAATAGTGTTGTTGATGTGCTATGCCACGTGGTGGCATACTCGCATAAAGCGTAGAAGAATGACATGCCTACGCAGTTACGCATGATCAAGGCTAATGCACTGCTGGACGACGCACATACACTGTCGCGCACAGGCTGTCATTGTAATGCACCTCTTGTGTCATACTTTTCTGGCGACTTCATCATGCACCTATCAAAACGTGGCATCTTTTTTTTTCTTTTAGTGTTTTTTAAAATGTGAAGCTTTCTTTGCATATGCGCCTCTCCTTGACAATTATTTTTTCTACATTCTGGGTCCGTGAAGTGGTCTTAGTTTTTTTCTCGTATAACACACGCATACAAAAAACGACATCAAAAGTTGCTACGGACGATAAACATATGCCCCCACAAATAGAAAGTTTCGTATGCCACTTCACGGCTACAGCATTGCCATAGTCAGAGCCCTCATCATTGCTCTTAGACTACTGAAATTACTATTGCCGACTGCTACCCTGTTTCTTATATATTCATTGCTTGTGAAACAGTCTTTGCGCCTAATAGTTAAAAAAAAGAACATCGCTGACACCTCCATCTTGGGAATTTCCCCGCCGCGGTGGTCTAGTGGCTAAGGTACTCGGCTGCTGACCCGCAGGACGCGGGTTCGATTCCCGGCTGCGGCGGCTGCATTTCAGATGGAGGCGGAAATGTTGTAGGCCCGTGTGCTCAGATTTGGGTGCACGTTAAAGAACCCCAGGTGGTCGAACTTTCCGGAGCCCTCCACTACGGCGTCTCTGATAATCATATGGTGGTTTTGGGACGTTAAACCCCACAAATCAATCAAATCAATCAACTATCGTGGGAATTGGTACAACACAAGAGTAAAACGCATATTCACAGAGGTGTAGTTCATTATCCATAATAAATTTGTGTGTGGGAACTTGTACAAGGTGTATTAGTGGTTTACAGCTACAGCATCGTTTGACGTAGATGCACTCAAGTTGACGCCAAAGTGATACATCCCTACAACTAACGCCTATGATCAGGATTAACTGTTGTGGTGGCTAAAGTTGTTAACATATAACTGAACACAGCATTTCATGAAGCTTGGGCAAAAGTGACATCCGGAAGCATATAAAAAAGCCACGGTTTTTTTGCAAGGGCGAAGCAATGACAACATAGTTACAATGTGAAATCCTATGCGAAGAACCGCAAGCTGCTCGTAACTTGCAGCGCACTGCTGAAGTACCAAGGCCACACGCACACACACACACACACACACACACACACCACACACACACACACACACACACACACACACACACACACACACACGACGAGCGCGAACACACTTAGAGCATACTGCTCAAAACCAAAGAACGCATAAAACGAACAGACAATCATAGACAGGACGAGCACGAACAAATTGTGACACTTGCTTTGTGTTTGAGCAACGCGTTGTCTCCGCAAGAGCGGCCACTGCAGAGAGCGAATAGATCTTAGTGTGCTCTCAAGTTCAAGGGAACTTTGCGGAGAAAGCACGAGACGTGCATACAGCCCTCATGACGGGATAAGCGTACACGCACGTACGACCACGATCTCTAGGGCAAAGTACATATGGTATATTTAAATGCGGCAGGCACTCATCACAACGAGCACGGCGATGGTCTTTAAAACACACCCATCGCGCTGTATCGCCATTGATAACAAGAATACGCGAAGTGTCACCGTGCTTCAAGTTCCGTCAGTAGTAAATGGTGTATAAATAGCCCGCCGTTAGTTTGATTAGGACCGTCGGCTTTCTGGCAAATTTAAAAGGTTTCATGTACTTTAGGTGTTTGGAATACGTGCTAAAACAGGATATCAATAGTGCGTTAAACTCCTAACGGCGAAGATTTAGGGTCTCCTAATTTTTTTCAAGGCTCAATGAGGAAATAGATTCGTACCAAGAGGGGGACAGGGATGGTTGCATACTACCTTTGCTAAAAAGTGCAATATTCTCATTTAATAGTCTTATAATTATTTTCTTACGATTATTCTTACCATTAGTAATACTATTATATCTGAGTTCACTCAGTCCATCGAGGAACCCCATGGGGGATACGATCTCCGTAAGCGGTGCAATTAAAAAAAGAAATACAGTTGCAAATTAGAGTAAATGTGCAAAAATAACTCAGCAATGCTTGCAAAGGTACATGACGTCAAAAGTGTTGTTATAAAAGCGTACAAATGCCAAGGTAACCTCAGTGAATTTTTTTCTCGGGTTATGTTATTGTGCTCGATAATAAGAAAGTGACAACATTTTTGCTTTCCAGCTCCTGGTATCTTGTAGGGGAAGTTAGGGCACAAACGCTTTTAAAGCTGAACCTAATTGAAAAAAAAGCGCATCTGACGCAGACATCAGTCATATAATCACCAGTTTTTCGAAAGGAAGGCTGTCTCAAAGCAGTGAGGCCTTAGAGAGTGGAAGCTTAGGGTTCAACAAATGCTTCCGGTTAAATAACTGATCACAGGAATTGCAGCGAAATAATTTCAGGGGAAGACTGAAAGGAAGGCAGCCCTGCAGTGTCTGCAACAAACTGTTGAAAAGCGGGCTGAAATATAACGCAAAGTAATAGGGACAGGAAGTACCTTTGGTGTCCAGAAGTTCTGAGTAGAAAGTTTCACAACTTCATCCGTTTTCTGTGATCTGTGGTTGCGATATATATCCGGTGGATGCAGTTTCTCAGAGATGAAATTATTTTTTTCAGAAGTCGGAAACACCGTCTTGCTGAAGTGTTGGGCAGGATAGAGAGTGTGCTTTCAGTTAAAAAGCTTCAGATCTTCATGCATGGCACGCATGTCGTCACATTCTGCGAGGTGCAGTGTTGCTGTATCTACAACATCACCTGGTCTCTCTTTAACCTCATAGTAGGTGATATTGCAAAAAAGCTATCGGCGATATAGATTTAAACAAATAAATTCAGTTTGAATGCGACGCTTTCTGAAATCACAATGACTCAAAAATAACGAGGAGCCAAGATCAACAACTCAGAGTTCTAATTATTATTTCGGAAGTCGGAAACACTGTCTTGTTGAAGAAAAGATTTGGGCAGGAATAGAGAGTATGTTTTAAGTTTAAGATCTTAAGAATTACATACATGGCACGCACGTCGCCACATCCTGTGAGATGCAGTGTTGCTGTATCACCAAGAACACCCTGTCTCTTCTTTTAATAATAAAGTTTGGTTTGAATGCGACGCTGTCAGAAATCACAATGACTCAAAACTAATGAAGTGTGATGACCAACATCTTTGATGCACGTGAAGCCTTTCATGACAATTGAGTACTTATTATCCATAAAGATTTATTAGCACGGGTAAGTCGCGCAGGCAACCATTTTTTCCTATTGTCAATCAGGTTAAGCCGGTCGTAGGAACTTTATTGTGTACAATTGTGTACAAAAATAATCATTATTATCAATGTGTTTTTGCCGGAGCCACATTCATAGGGCTGATTTCACTAGTTACCACTAGTCCACTAAAAATGAGGAAGGAAGCAGGTGGATAGCCAACACGAATTGGAATTTTTTGACGTACGTACGCCACCAATGATTTAGAAAAGCTTTAGAAAACCGCCCAAATTACTAAGTGATAAACCTTGCAGCCGAGCATTTCAGTTTTGTTGAAGTATCCCTACGAAGTGCTTCAGCGGTACGTACCACAAGAGAATAATAGGGAACGGTAAAAAATACCCCCCGTTCCCTCAAGGCAATCGGGAGGAAATGCGAATGCATTTCTTGCGCCGAGAGAGTGTACCGTTGACGTCTGACATTCGCCTTCACCGACTTCTGCCATCTTGAGAGACGTTCAGCCTACGAGCGGTCGGGAGTGAGGCGCAGAGAGAAGAGAGAGCAAACGGCTAGAGAAGGAGCGGTGAAGTACTGTACCTACCCACTCCTACACACTCTCGCATCACACGCTCAGATTTCTAGGGGCGAGGACAAGCGCGTGCCCGCAGCTGTGGCTGTGAGAGAGGAAGTGAGGGTGGAAAGAGGACACCTGCTGGCGCGCGCACACCAACGTGGACAACGCCAGATGTCTGACATAGCCCGACTAAGAAATGCATTCGCGTTTAAAACAACGGCTGCTGCGAGAAGACCCCGAAGTGATGGAAGCCCCACGCGAATGAAGACGAGCCCGTAGATCAATGGGAGGTGCAAACGCTAGGTTTCAGCGTGAGTTTCAGTCTCTGGTGTTAGGACATGCATGTCGTGCCGGTGACCATCTGTGGTTCAACTTCAACTTCTCTATACTGAGAAGCCACCTAGAAGCATCCTAACATCGCATAGATAAGGGCAGGCAACAACCCAGGAGCAACCATATAAGGCTTCACAATCATCCAGCTTCGCTGAAACAAGCCTTGCGTGACTTTATGCAAGGCTCACCATTTTTTAGCAGTGGACATGCCACTAAACTAGAGGAATATGTGATAAATGACACGCAGAGTTCGATAAGAACAGGAGCGCTGTAAAGGTCGGAGGCCTGGCACATAATAAGGCAAACAGGCCCCTGAGTCCTACGATGAGAACAATTCTTATGTGGCCATTAAGGATTGCCGAGAGAACTATGAGCTTACTTTTTCGCACTGTTTACATCCTGATGTTCAGTTCTATCATTTTCTCCAAATACTTGCAGGGTTTTCATTGCAGCCTACCACTTCATTGTCTTAGAAACAACGCAATACGTGAACAACGCAGTAGGCTGAACATAACGCGTGTAAACAGGATAAGCAGAAGAATCAGTCATGGAGTGCACACAGAAATACTCATGCAGAATTGATGTGTGCCGGGCATACAAGCATGCTTGAATGTTAACGCACAATACGGTATCTCTAAAGTCTCACTTCAAAAATATCTCACAGCGTCCGGAAATGTATTAAACCAGTCAATCAATCTAAGGTGAGAGTAAAAAGCAGTCTTAATTTACTGTCGCTTTTTTCTTGGCATGTGTGATGGATGTAAAGCCATGAAATTATGTAACCAGCCCACTGAAATAATTGAATTGGCACGATCACACACCAACTCTAACAGTTTTAAATTAAAAACTCAATCCTTCTTTGACATTAAGGATAAAGTAATATTTCTTGCACGGTTGATTGGGCTGTAGTCTTGCACACGATCTATATATATATATATATATATATATATATAAATATATATATATATATATATATATATATATATAAATATATATACATATATATATATATATATATATATATATATAGATATATATATATATATATATATATATATATATATATATATATATATATATATATATATATATATATATAAATATATATGAGTGTATGCGCTGATATACGCAGATATATTATATATATAGACGTGTATATGCATATATGCACGCGTCTATATATCTGTAAGCACATTTGCGTGATTTTATTATTATTCTTTGCATTTTGACCTTCTTGGGCTCAGACGTGGCCACTGTGTCAAATATCATTACTTCTTGCTCTACTGATCTTCTAGTGCAGAGTTCTGTTGTCAAGCTGATGACTCCTTTTGTGAATGTGTATATTACATGTAATAGCTTAATAGCTTTATTTCGATTGTTTATGTAATGTTCTTTTCAACTGCGAATGTCTATATAGCACTACCGCTGTTACGCACCGCGCGAACAGGACGACAGGAGGCAAACCACCTCCTTTTGTTCCGACCACGGGAAATGCAATCGTATTGTCCAAAAAATGAAATGAATAGAAAAATGTCAATACGTTTGCTATATCCACATTCGTAAAAAAATGCGTGCCGCAGAGATGTCAAATGCAGGTGATTAGATGAAAATGGCATAGCGTCTTGGAATTTCGGAGATGCAACCAACATTAGCAATATACAATAATAGGGTGTACAAGAAGAGACAAGAAGATAGACTCAAACGTGGCTTGATTGTGTGTGTCGCCTCGTCCATCTTCGTATTCGGTCCTTTCACCTCGGAACCTTAGCACACTCCACCGACAACTCAATAGGTGTGGCTCTTTAAGTGGCGACGTTAAGGCCACCCTCTGGAGATTGAAGACAAGTGAACAGATGGCAGCAAAACTAAAGGTGTTTTGCAAACTCATCAGAGATCTTTCGAAAGTTATCGATGCTAAAGCTTCCTTTTGGTCGCGTTGAACGTCTCGAGACACTGTTTGGCGCAGCATCTCAATTTCATTTATTACGAACACAACCTACTTTCGTATTCATGAACTTCCAATTGCGTCGGCAAAGCTTCACCTTCAAAAAGTTTTATTCTTGTCATGCACACAATTCAGCTTGTTTTTTTCTAGAGGGTGTTGCTCTCAAAGTTTCTCCATCTCGGCCACTAAACAAACTCGCATGCTTGATCGAACAAACTTTGTCGATAAAACGCAAATTCACTTTAAAATTGTCCCCGCCTGAAGTCACCACGTCTCCGCAGTGTAATGAGCTTAGTTGCTCGACTTAGTAAGGACGAGGTGATATTGGGGAGATTTCGTTCCTTTTCGGCAGTGTTATTATTCCCGTATGCAAAGATGAAACTGATCCCATGGAATACCAACGCACATTATGCGTAGGAGACATGCGTATGCATATGTAAGCGCGTCCCTGTAAAATCCACAAGCGACCAAGCCCACGCGCTTGTAGAGAAGTTTCATCAATTTGCTTAACAATGAACACAAAGGGCTGCCAATGATCAGAAACAACGCGAGTCCGTGGAATGGAGTAAAAGCCTATCGCATCGCATATTCGTGGAATAGTCGTGCACGAGTAAACTGATGCATGCGGCTTTTGGTTGCCTTGAAACGCAAAGAAAATTTGTTGATTGTACTAGTAAAAAGAAAAAAAAAAGCAATTCATGTAATTAAAAAACTACGGTCTTTTGCGTATTTGGAATGTTGTCAGCTGTGCTTTTTTCACCCGAAATGGGCCAATATGCTTCTGCAGAAAAACCACCGTGTAGTTATCTACAAACCAAGACTTGTCCGTTTTGAATTGCTTGATAATGCGCAAGTCTTTTTTTTTGTCATGATGAATATTGCAGGCACCAAAGAAAAAAAGGTGTGGTGAGAACAATAAAAAGAATATTTGCTAAATTCAAGGGCTTGTCACAAGCTTATCTGGTGTGAAGTTGTTCGCAGTTTAAAAAAATGGACTAATAAAAAAGAACGTTATCAAAGGTACTTATTCTGATCAAAGAGCATCAATTGTTTCTGCATCTGTGGCACAATTGATGAGTAAAACAAGGAGAACTAGGTGATTTTCACTTTCCAGTTGTTTTAGGTGAATGCATGAGGAACCTTTTGAATTTTGTGATAACTATACGGGCACATTACACAAACTGACGTGGCCGGCGCTAACCTGACGTGAGATGAATGCGTTGTACGTCTCTTAACAATAATCGTATCGCTTTGACGTCCAACTATGCAGCAATATGGATTACTCGCAAAAGAAAACCTAAACGTGCCTCGTTTTTCGAGTGTCCAGCAGCCAGAATATTTGCCCCACCTCGTTCCCTCAACGTAATTCACTCTCAATCAGTGTATATGTATATAATCGAATTTTTGCGGGTGTACAATATCAACCACGAGTAATCCTGTCAATTCTCTTTGCTACACGCGTAAATGGTTGCTCAGTGTCCATCAGGTTAGGTTTTAATGCACAGCGCTAAAGGGGTGCTATAAATGAAAAGAAATAATCTGCACTCTGAACTAAATCTAATACGCTTAAAGGAAGTGCCCTACTTGCTATCATGTAATAGCCGCTGCATTCCTGATGTTTAAATAAATGCCCTCTTTAACAGGTTACATTGTGCCTCCTCGCTTTTAACTAGGTTTCTTTTGTTCTGAGACTTCAGATCGGCACACTTTTCGTAGAACTACGGATTTAATCGGCGATCTTCACACGTACAGATCACAACAAGAAACAGGAAATTTCTTTTGTTGATGTACTCGTGGATCACCTCGGAGTCGAACCCACGACACCTTTGCCCACCAAATTTGGAGGAGGCGGGTTCTTCACCCACTGCGCTGCCAGCGCTAATGCATGAGCCTCTACAAAGACTCCTTATATATTTCGCATCTTCTCCCTCCTACAGTGGCCCTGGTGATATGTTGCCGTGGGGATTGTCACCGTCTTGCAGAGGCGAGAAATGCTGCATCATGACACTAGCGAGTGGCCATGGGACGTGGCTCCAGTAATCTCAGCGCTAGGGAGCTGCTTTCTACATTACTCGCCCAGCAACGCATTTTAATTTTAGAATATATCTTGAACACGCACACACACACACCCACACACACACACACACACACACACACGCACGCACGCACACGCACACGCGCACACACTCACACACACAGACACACAACAGTAACAGCGCAAACAGTAACGTCAGTAACGTATTCCATTTCGTGTGGCCGGCTAGACCAGTTGAGCAGCCATTGTAGAAGCACTGGGATGCAGGATTGTGGCACATTCTTTTATCGCTGATTTTCAGGCGCATATTAAGTGGGGTGTACAGAAATTTGCGAAGCCGTACTAAGAGACTAACATACAGGAGTGAGAGAAGAGTGTGTGACGCAACTTGAAAAAAATAGTGAAATTGTGAGCAAAAGGTTATAATATATATTGATTCCATAGGGCAAATTAACAAAAAAAGATTATGTTTATCTGGCTTGCGTACGTCAACCGAGTTGTGTGACCTGATTCTGAACTGATTTCAATACAGACGAAATGTTTGTACGGGAGAACAAAATAGACTGAAAAAAACTTGCGAATGGTGATAAGGTGCCTTTGTGCAATATATTATCAATAATATCGGGGGTTTTACTTCCCAAGACTATGACATAATTATGAAAGACGTCGTAGTGTAGTGTTCCATAAATTTCGACTATCGGATGCTCTTTAACGTGCACTGAAATGGTACAGATCAGGGGGCTCTAAGAGTTTGATCCCATCTAAATGCGACCACCGAAGCGGCCGATGAAATGTATGAACGCACGACAAACGCGATGCGGGATACGTAGCGACGGAGTTGACAGATGTAGATAGCACGATGGTCATAGTTAGTAAACATGGTTTCTTAGCAACCCTCCACGTGTTGATTGCGGCAAGCAAAAAAAAAACACGCACAAGTGTTAGTTAAAACACTCTGCATTTCAAGGTCCATGTCTCCGTTTCCTGTGCGCCTTTTTGCTGTTTTTGCTTTGCAATTCACGGTTCTTTTTCGGCGAGAAAAGGACGTCATTACTTGAAAACCTCTTTGCTTTTTAACCATTTTCTATTCGTCCTTCAGAACTACTGAATGCTGTCAAGACGGTTTCCTATCGTTTTTTTCATGATCTCGCAATGCTGTCGTGGCGCATTGTAAAGCGGAAACAAAAAGTTTTGAAGATGACAAAAATAAATAGATGAATAACTGAGAAGCATGAACGCAAAAATAAAGAGCTGGATTCGAGAATATTCGCCCGAAGCATAACAAAAAAGAAAAAGAGAAGATCACGAAATGTTCTCAGTGGGACTGCTGGGGACAGAACGTTTCATGGATAAAAGATGAATCAATATCAGAAGAGCGGCACCGAAAGGTTTGAGTAAGAAAAGACAAAAAATGATGTAGCTGCTGACGGTCGTTTCAACGGAAATCAACAATGGCAGATGCTCAGCATAGAAAGTGCTGGTGGTTACGGACGGTGTGGACGAGACATCGATGGCTGTCACGGTCTGCCTTTAAGCGTTGTTCGAAAGGTGCGACATTTTCATCCACGGCTTTTCTACGGCTGAACGCTGAGCATTGTGAAAAACGTAGAATAGAAAAACTTCAGTTTCACGCTTCAGGGCTGGCATTTGTAGAATGAAGGAATGTACTGGTTGTAGGTGAGATAAAACGAAAGAATAAATTGTCCGAGAAATACAAATTTCTAAAACAGGACCCGTTTTAAAAAAGCAATGACATCGTTTCTTTTTTTCCCATTTTCTTTTGGAGATGAACAGTCTTCTAGTGCACATCTTCAGATTGTCACTTGTTTCGTGATCTTGCCTCTTTTTGAGCATATTTCTTTCTTCTTTAGGCTTCTTGTTTAGGCTGTTCCTTCTTTACCATGAGGCTGCATTAATATTTGCGGCTCTTCTTGCGGGAACTTGAAGCATGCGATCCCAGGAGACGTTAATCGAACAAGTGTGCTGTCAAATCAGCGTAGAATACGTGTCCAAAGAAACTAAACATGTCAGTCACAGTTTAGAATTACTATGTGGCACCAAGCTGAAACTAAACAGAGTGCCACGCGCTGAAGGTTTGTTGAAAGTGGTCTACATATTGTAGGTATTGTTCTTTATTAACCTCTTCTCATCAAATTTGCTGGCAAACAATGGATAATTACACAGCACCTCCTCCATGTATGAAGTCTTGGCTGCGACGATGTTTATTCGGGGCATGACCTCGAAAAATGAGAGGGCAGAGCACGCATCCACACGATGAAGGCGATAATGACACACGGAGACGATGAGGACCACGACAAGCGATGATGGTGATTGTATTCATGCAGAGATGAGGAAAAAGTTATGAACCAATACCCACAATATACCGACACACACCGACCTCAGCTTCTCCACAGCAATACAGTTAAAACAGAACAGTACAGGTATAACACCCTGAAACTCAAGTAAGAATTGCAAAAATAAAGCTGATCGCGAATGTTATAGAGAAAGATCAAAGTGATCAATCTGTAATGCGCTCTATTCCCGCTTCCGCCGATTTGATTTATAATGCACAGCGTTTTTCCAATTAACGCTCATATAAATTCTCGTCTTAGTGGTGGCTCGCAAAGAATTTTGCCATTATACGCTATGATTTTTCTCCCTACCGCAGCTGAAAATTCATCGTATAGAGAGGCAAAGGTAAAGCTACATACTCATACATGGCAACGGCCAATTGGGAAATATAGTGTAGTTAATTTCTCTTGAGTGCTGATCTTGGGTTTGCAGCACTCATTCCTTTCGCCTCTTCCAGAAGACGCGAACTTCAATGAATGTGTGTGCTCCCCCGAGTGTGCTCGTGATTGTGTGTACCTTCTTATCTCTCTGCAACCTCTTTTCTCCCATTCATCCCTTCCCCAGTGCAGGGTAGTAAACCAGATGTGCGTCTGGTTAACCTCCCTGCCTTTCCTTGCATCTTATCTCTCTCAATAAATGTTATTTGCCACACCAGGGATTTCCAATGTTATCGGGTACGACAATCAGCATTGTGAGCACATGCCTTCTGCAATACCGTGGAAAAGTGGTGTATAGATCGGAATGTAACGTATCGACTTTCGGCTGAGTCGCACACGCAGCACTTTTAAGCTAAGCACAAAGAGAAGTGAAGGCTGTAAATGTCACTGATTTGCTGAAAGTTCCTCGTGAACAAGTGTCACTCCTCATTATATTGCTTGCTTTTCGGTGCTTGAACCATGGGTCTACATGGACATTGACATTTGGTATGATGACATCGAATGGTGATGCGCAGTGCTCGAGCAGGGTGCATGTGCACGAGAAAGCTTAGAAACAAAATTCTAGTGCCACCACGTATATTCTCACGATTGTAAGACAGCATAAGCATTAAACGCAATGGCGAAAGCAAGGCTTCGCCAGATTCCGTACGAAACATAAACACATTGTTGTTGCTTTTTTGTGGTTGGCTTCTTCGTCTCTTATTCACTAAACGCAATGGCGCACGTTCGGTTTGTTGCCAAGGAATAAACTGCAATTCGAAGCTCTAATGACCAAGTGTATCAACTCTTTTATTTCAAAGTGACACTTCCTAGAAGCAAAGCAAGCAAGCAAGCAAGCAAGCAAGCAAGCAAGCAAGAAAGAAAGAAAGAAAGAAAGAAAGAAAGAAAGAAAGAAAGAAAGAAAGAAAGAAAGAAAGAAAGAAAGAAAGAAAGAAAGAAAGAAAGAAAGAAATATGAATGTGAAGGCAAAGTGAGCGATGCTCGATAAGGTTGTCGTGTCCACTCTTGAAGGCAGAGCTTATTTATCCTCCAAGATTTTTATCTTTTTTTAGAATTTTCTATTGGTTAAGTGGCTCTACTGCTCCAAGACTTGTTTATATTAACGCTTCAGTATAAGACAGACTCACTGTTGGTGACGTCAAATTATTTGAAATGTCGTTTTATATCGCATTGATAACGTGAGACTTGGAGCAAGAATAAATTTTTCAGTTACTAAGACAGCGTGAAGAAAATGAAAGGCCATAAATCACTATAATTTCCGTATACGTATACGTCCTAAGGCTTCGTTCGATCAAGTTTCTAACAAGCAATTTAAGCCGATAGTTCAAAACATACAAAGAGTACATACACAGTAAAAAAGAGCAATATTAAAAAACGTCAACAGCGTCAATTTAATAACCGACTTGACCATAAAAAAAGAAGCCTGCATGTTGCAAAATATTTACAACACATCGCCTGAAAACAATTTTGTCATTGTTCTTCAACACCGAGGGCCGAAGCAAAAAAAATTATTCTCATATCGCAAACTAAATTTGCGTAATAAAGAAAGATTACCTGTCAGAGAAGAAAACAGATTATGGTAGTTTGACGATAAAAGAATGGAAGTGAACATTCAGGCACCTTCATAAAAGGCCGACTTATAATATAGAGCAATAAAACTCAAAGGTTTCTCATAGCACGAACAAAAAAGGTAATTTTCATAATAAAAAAACTAGGTATAGAAACGCGAAGCTAAGGTGAGTGCAGCGATAATTAAAATCACATATGTCGATGTAAGTTTTACTCGTTTTGATGCCGCTCATTCCCAATCATCAAGAAATTGAGGCGGAACCAGGCTGCAGGCTTCTGGACTATGCTATGCGTCCTAATCCATCACTTAGGTGCTTGACGTGCCGGTGAAATGTTCTCTGTAGCGTATTTTGAACAACCAGAATAAAGAACAGTGGCCAACTCCTAGATTAAAACCAAGCTATAACGACGGAGCCTCGTGCTTGGAACTGTTCGAGCGACATCTGCAGGCGTCTGAGCATTCGCGGCAACAACGACGTGGCTCCATCTCTTTTTTTTATCATTGGTTATAACCGTGGATCCAACAACTGTTTAAGTAGTCGAAAGTTAGTGCAGAAAAAAAAAGCGACAAAAAAGCGAAGCGAACAGTTCTGGTATGTAATACCAAGCACCAAGAATTAGTTCCCAGCATAAATTCTGCGATTCCGGCGTTTTTATTTTAGTTTTTCCCGGTGTTATACACTTCGCAGCGCTTCGGAAAGCGAAAGCAGTTTTTACGGCTATGGCGATCAACTAAGACGGAAACATCCAGGCTGGTACATATCCAGCTGGTACATACAGGCTCAGATGGGGCCCGTTGGAACTGCAGGTGTCGCAAGTGCTGTACCGAGTGCGACACTGCGTCATCGTTGACTTGTGTGTTGACCACTGTGCATGGGTGATCTCTCGCGGTTTATAATACATATCACAAGGGGTAGAAGGTCCCGCTTGCTCATGCATGTACGAATAAAGGAATTGCTCAATTGCCCCCTTACGTGCTGGAAGAAAACTGAAAGGAGGTGATAGCGTGATATCATGCAGTATGTTAAGATGTGTGTGAATAGAGTATAATGAATTTGGTTTCTCCAGTTACGCATATTCGAGAAGTAGATCAAGGGGAAGTATTTCTTCAGAAGTAGTGTAATACGTGAGATGCCATTCTGATAACAAATATAAATGAAAGAAATCATTAGCTTGCAAGCACATGCATGTTAACATATCCTTTCCCTAGAATACGAAAATGAAGAAACATCTATTGACCAAAGAGTCCCCTTTACCGGGAAGTATTCTGCAACGTCACCCCTCTCAGGCACCTGCCCGGCTCTATTGACTAATGATCCCAGATGGCTAACTTCCAACTCCGTCGCAGTAATGAACTTTCTTGCCATTGCAGAATACTCTTTACAGCAGTTCTACATGAATTTGACTAAGCCCGGTTAATCTTTCATGCGTACGCACCGAAGCGAAGCAGATGGCAAGAGTCTGGCTGATAAAGATAATAACCGTGACTCTGCTCAGCTTTCATCATCGAGTGCGTAATAACCATTCCCGCGAAAATAATTTCGTGTATGACATTGGAAGTTCAAATAGAGTTTTATTTTTCAGTTTCTCAACGCCTTACTGTTTGCGTGGTGGTAATACTACAGTGTGTTGGTGTACCACTACCATAAAATATTTTGTTTGGCTGCGTGAACTTCCCCATGTGTACGATAAAGTGGCTAGTTCAATAGGTTTATTCATGATAGGGTGGTAAAGACAGGGCCTTGTTCCTGGAGAAGTACACCCGTTGCATCTCGAGAGCAGGCAAAAGGATAGAGCTGAGGCGTTGCAGAAAAGCCTAAAAGTCAAGCAGGATGTGATTTACACGCACGCGGCCGAATACAAGCAATGCAAAGTATACGCAGCCGTAATTACACATGAAAATGGAGGCCCTGCCTCGTGCTGCAGCGTCAAACATTTAGGAGCAACGGCAGCAGAAGAAGTCGCCGTGGCGATGGCTTTGATTCAAAAGAATGTGAGAGTAATTGTTAGTGATTGAAAATCTGCAATAAGAAATTTTGATGCGGGCAGGATTACTGCTGCAGCTGTACACATATTAGCCATCGGACAGCCTCTGGCGGAGCAGGTTTCGCTAATCCGTCATGCACCGGGTGCATATTCCTGGGCAACAGGAGTATTCTTAGGCTGTCCCTGACTTGCGGTGGGACTTTGCCTGTCTGCTTAGAACACGCCTGGTGCTCAAACCCTAGCCGCTCCCGGATCCTCCTACCAGTCTGAGTGCACAGCAGTCTCTGATATTGCGATACTTTTACCGCTTCGATGAGCTCGTCTAAGGTGTTGGACAACCCAAAACTTAAGATTTTGTTCATTGATGTGTTTAGGGAAAGTCCGAGAGCCATCTCGACCCCCTTCCTAATAATGATTTCGATCTTGTATTTTTCTGCTATGGTGAATTTCAGGCAGGGGGCTACATATACAATCCTGCTAATTACGAAAGATTGCATTAACCTTAAGAGGTTCGCTTCCTTCATACCCACATGTTTGTTTGCTATTCGCTTGAGCAATCAGCACGTCTAAATGGTTCTCACTTCCAGTAGCTGGATGGTCTCGGCGTTTTTGCCGTTCGCTTAGATCCGCAAACCCAAGACCCTGATGCTGTGAACAGTGCGAATAATGTTACCGTTCACTCCCAGCTCGATGCCATGCCCTGCGTCCTGTCCCATTCCGCGTCGCCGCACCTGCGATGTTAGGAAAAAGACCTCCGACTACTCCGCCGAGCAGCTGAGGCCAATTGGCTCCAGATATTTTTTGATAGCTTAGATTGCCCTCTGCGGCGTCTCCTGGATGTGCGCGTCACTACCTCTGCTTATCCACAGCGTCAGATCGTCCACATAGAGCGTATGGTTCAGTCCTTTTATGCCTTCCAGCTTGCTGGGGAGGCCCATCATCGCGATTTTAAATAAGATGGGCGACATAACTGATCCCTGCAACGTACCCTTGCTTCCCAGTATAATACCTTCCAATGACTGCCCTCCCAAGCTGATCGTTGCCATTCTGTTCGTACGAAAATCCTTTACATAATTGTAAGTCTTCGTGTCTACATTGAGAGTTCCCAGTCTCTCCAAATGGCCGAATGCTTCACATTATCGAATGCTTTCGAGACATCTAACCCTACGAATACCCTGGCGTCTACCGTTTTTTTTGTCTCTAACCTGTTCTTTATGCTGAAGCATGACGTCGCATGCCGATAGATGAGACCTAAAGCCAATCGCGTGGTGTCAGGGTACAGTTCCTGATCTTCTAGAAATCTATTTAACCTGCTCTGAATAATATGCTTCATTAATTTGCACACACACGAAGTAAGTGAAACGGGCCTGAGATGTTCAAAGCTAGGTTTATTTCCAGGCTTTGGAATGAGGACGAGGTTGGCATCCTTCCACGCCGGCGGAAACTGCCCTCTATCCAAGCAGTCCTGCATATACGCTGTCAGATTTCTAACAGACGCATCATCGAGATTTCTGAGCATCTTATTGCTGATTACATCCGGCCCTACAGCCGTCTTCGTCTTCAAGCGGTTTATTTCGGCTCTGACCTCACATACCGTGATCGGGCTGCGAAGATCTGGGTTCTCTAAACCCGAATACTCAGGCAGGGGCTCAGACCCACACAGCTGAGATACCTATTCCTAACCTCGGCAATGAGCTCATCGGTCGTTCCTTGCACGTCGCGCACCGCGGTCAGAGGGTTTGTTAAGCTTTATATTCAAGATTACCACGATTCTCCGTCAAGGATACTCAAAACAATAACAGGAGACCTACATTATCACACTTACTCAAGCGAACAAATGCGGAGGACACGAGTATACGCTTACCCAACACGAGGTGAACATTTTCGCAACGGCCTTCCCTTAGCCCTCTCGCCCATCTGCTTTGCGAAAGCTACGGAAATCATTAAAACTGAAGTCATCTACCTTTGTGGCAATTCACAACGCAACAGTGGCATCGACCGGAGTCTTTTTGTTTTTTGTAGAGCGCATAGCTGTTGCGTCTGCTCTTGTTTTCGCCATCGTTCAGGCGAGTGAACCAGCAAGCACTTCACGGCGGTTTGGTAACGCGCCCAACTAGCGGAGAGAAATTCTTGGCTCTTTTTCTGAGTCTTAAATGCTCAAATACATCTACTATTTAGCTCAATCGTTGTTTCGTACGCTGTAGTTGCACCTGGTTGCGCAGCGAACTGTGCAAGGGAGTCGGGTTTTGCACTACTCAAAACTGCGTCAACAGCTGGTGCGGCGAATCCGCAAAACTACAGAGTCGGACGACTATACCGGGCAGGCGGAAATGCTCTACTCACTGCTGGAATGTAACTCTGGAAACAACACGTACAACAAACTCCCCTTATGAAAATGACTGTTGATTTCTCATTGTCGGAAGGTGATTGAATGATTGACTCTTATAATCATCAATGGTTGCGCAATATTTATTGACTGGCTTCAATACTTCGTCGACAGTATTTCTGTTGAGCATTTTGCAGTAAAATGTCATTGACTTATTGTTATTGAAATACTATTGAGAACGTATTTTGTAAACAATATTTCTGTTGAGCACTTTGCACTAAAAATTTTATTGTCTCATTTCTATAAAAAACCATGGAGCAAATATTTTCGTAAACACTATTTCTGTTGAGCACTTTGCAATAAAGTGTTTGTTTCTCGTTTCTATCAAAAAACTATGGACGAAATATTCTATAATCAACATTTTATAAGAAGAAAATTTGGCAGATCTCACGTAGCTGCATGGGAATCCACGTTATGCGAAGCATGCGGAAAAAAATCTGACCATGTTGCAATTTTTTTATTGAGCGACACGTTATGAAATAACGTTAAAAAACTGTACAAATGTGGCACACACAGATATTTTGAAGAGTTGCAGATGTTTATATAACCAGTTATTTGCACTTGAGCAACGATGCCAACTGGAACATGCGTATTAGCAACACCACAAGCTGATATGAAGTGCTGATGCTCGCGAAAATGCTTGCCCTGGACAGTGCTACATAAATCAACTTGAGCGCATGGACATAACCACATCTGACGTTAAACCGACGTGACGGCTACATCAGAATAGTACATATGTAATGTTTATAAAATTGAGTAGGCAGCAATGAAACCTTTATTAACGTTTCACAAAGATTAGCGTCTATTTGAAAGTGTAGTTCTAGACATAGTGTAGCTTGGTACTAAAATGTTTCATTGGCACCCAGAATGCTTGGGTTCGATTCCAGCTGGGACTCGTCGGGTCGATGCTACCGATGTCTGGTATTTCTTAACACTCACGCGTTCAATTTACCCATGTGTGTTCTCATTGTTTCCGAGCAGATACCAAGTGTCAATCACCTGTGGCACGTACTCGCATACCAGTGGCATATACCCGCCCGTGGGTTTGTGCCACTGTCTGGCAGGAAGTGTTTGACGACGTACGCGACGGGATTGTAACATTATTAATGTCTTGACAAGCGTGTCATATTCCTCGAACCATCTTACCCTCTCATGCTAGTTTTGGTTCACGCCAAGTTAATGGGGGGCCACAAGAGCACCCAAACGTAAGCGGCCAGATAGATAGATAGATAGATAAATAGATAAATAGATAAATAGATGAATAGACAGACAGACAGACAGACAGACAGACAGACAGACAGACAGACAGACAGACAGACAGACAGACAGACAGACAGATAGATAGATAGATAGATAGATAGATAGATAGATAGATAGATAGATAGATAGATAGATAGATAGATAGATAGATAGATAGATAGATAGATAGATAGATACGCTCAAAGTCGCCGAAGTTCGCTAAGAAACGCTTCGCATTTAAAAATGAGACGCGCGCCCGCCCATGTTCGCCATCGTGCGTGCGGGAAGGAGAGGAATAAAAGAAAAAGAAAACAGAGGCGAGAACCACGGAAGCTGAGAAGTTTCGTGCTCGCGGTGCGGCCGCTCTATAGTGCATGCGTAATAGTACTGAAACACTAATCTATGTGTTGATGCTCGTGTTCTACAAAACAAATTGAACTGATGATTTTAGGAAAGCATGGCAAAAAAGAAACAAACGGAAGGCAGCGAGGCCGAGGATGATCCAAAATTGAAAATCGGTTGGACGATGTTTTATTGGTGGTTGCGTAATTTGATGATGAACTTTAACATCAATTATACAGAGGTCAGGTGCAGAAGTCAGCAGGAGAGCATATGCCACCAACATTTGCTCACTCTTATGAATAATAAGTACAGTTCTCATATTCTAGCATGGATTTGTAATAGTGAACTACGACCAAGACAACCAGTGGAGTTCTACGGAGATTATGTACCAGCTATAAAAATCCCCATTTTCTAAAGAGCAACTGCATGCATTAAAAATAAAGATGGTTCGCTCTGCACCATTTTATCACCCCATGTGCACGCGGACATTCGCGAAAAAGATGCACAGAAGCATTATTATTTTGGAGGAAAACCTACCTGTCCACCACTAATTTGTGTACGTCATGCTTGAGCTTGGTGCGCGTTTCGGCATTTACTTGAACAGCGGTGTGAAGCTTAATAAAGGTAACAGTAGCCACATCCCATAAATAGGTTCAGTATCGGACTGAAAATGAGTATAAACCATTCTATATTGTGAATTAATGCACGTAAATTTTATTTGCGGAAATAAGTAGTTGTCAAAATCCTAAAAAGACACTGCTGCCTCAGCGTGCAGCTCACGGCAGTTCGCGTGAACGAAATGCAAATGTTAGAGTTAGCCTGCTAAAATACCCATGCAACACTTACGTACCAGAGCGCATTGTCTTCAAACAGATGAGAATAGGCTGCCGTCACTTGCACGCGTGTACCTCGCGACAAAAATAAGCGAAATCGCTTACAGCACACGCACGTGCGAGAAACATACGTAGGTTTCCACAGCTGAACACAGCCTCGTCGCGCTGGTATCCGCAAATTATGGTGCGCGAAACATCCGCGATTCACGGGGAAGCACTAAAACGGCGCGCGAACACACGTTAATCGTTCTTGCAGAACGGCGCACCACGAACTGAAGTCGGAGTCGAAAGTGCTCACCGTGGTTGTCTCGAGTTCATGAAGCCCTACAATCTATTCACTGATCAAATGCATGCGCGAACAAATGTATATGGTACAAAAAAGTTAAAAGTTCCGCCGACGGTTTGCAAAAAGCCACTTGGTAGATATAAACCTCCGCTAAAAGACTCGCCTTCACGTGGTGGCACTGTGGTGCAATAGGTAAAACATCTGCTTCACGTGCATGAGGTCCCGAATTCGACCCTAGTGCTCGGGTGGTCTGCCGATGTAATTGATTGATATGTGGGGTTTACCATCCCAAAACCGCGGTATGGTTATGAGAGATGCCGTAGTAAAGGGCTCCGGAAATTTTGACCACCAGGGGTTCTTTAACGTGCACTGAAATCTGAGCACACGGGCCTACAACTTTTCCGCCTCAATCGGAAATGCAGCCACCGCAGCCGGGTTTTGATTCCGCGACCTTCGGGTCAGCAGCCAGCACCTTAGCCATTAAACTACCGCGGCGGGGCATTTCATTTTTTCTCAATGATAAATCTATATCGAGTTCATTGATGGCTTTCAATTGAAAGTCAAGAACCCATTTTCAATAGTGGTCAACAATTTCTTCGACGGTGTTTTATTGAACCGTCATTAGTTTTTGATCTAGTCAGGTGTCAATGGCGAATAACTTCTCTTACTAAGAATTTTCGTAAGGGTTGTTTGATATTGAACCTACAGAAAACGAAAATCTCCCACGTTTTGTGAAAAAAAACAGGTCTGCGGGAAAGGCACAGCCCAGCCACTGCGAAAGCTTGAAGAGCGGCCTTTTAGAACCTTTTCAAAACACTCATTGGGTAACTACTTCAAGCACACTTGCTTAATACCCACTTGGGCAATAATAATAAATTTTGGTGTAGTAAGCCGGCATTCGCTATGCTATTGTTTGACATTCTTCTGAGAAGCGTGGTATCCACTAAACACTTCCAAGGAATTTCGTGCCAATTGTTCATGCAGTGGCTGACAACAATGAAGAATTATGGCTAAAGTGGGTATGTGCCACAGTTAATAGGAAAACAATAACAAGTTTTTGTAGTGGTTTGGAGCATTGGAAGGCCCACTCGTCGAAGTGATTCTTTCACAGAACGCTTGTGCCCGTGTTTCGGTATTTGCAATTTGTTTTCCTGGAAATCCTGGGAGCTGCCGCTCCCTCCTTTGCGGCGATGCTTCAGGACACACCTGAGAATGTTCCAGGCGTGCAACCGTCGCGCCGGGCTTCGTCGTCCAGGAAGCGTAGCAACGCGTCGAGCGACACGGACAGCGAGGCAACCGATTTGTACTCGGACGGCTTTGAGTCAACGGAGGTTGACTTCACGGTCGTCATGAATCGATCTATTATATAAAACGAAGACTGCTGCGGACGGCATCGTCGGCAAGTGCTTCCACCGTTAAGACTGCTCCACAGCGGTGGCCGCACACCATGCTGTTTATGCCCGAAGACCCTGCATCTAGCTTGCGACTCCTCAACAGGCAAGTTCTTTCTGGGCTTCTCGAGGAAACCGCGCCGAATGAGATCAAAGACGTGAGGATCGATGCACGGAAGATTGTCCTTCTGTTAACGTTATGCACCGTAGCTCACTGCAAAGCCTTAGGCACATAACAGAAATCGGCAACGTGAAAGTTCGGCCAATGGTCGCTACAGGTTGTTATGGCACTGCAGGCGTCATTTATGAAGTGGATCTTTCCATCTTAGCTAATGACCTGCCAATACTAATAAAGCCAGCGACAGAAGGCACCCGCATCACGCACATTACTAGACTCGGCAACTCACGCTGCTTGAGGCTTGTGTTCGAGGGAGACAGCCTTCCCTCGTATGTCAAAGTTGGCCTTGTTCGCCACACAGTGCGTCCATATATACCGAAGCCACTGCGTTGCTACAAGTGTTTCAAGATGGGACACGTAAAAGGTGTCTGTGAGAACAAAGTTGTGTGTCCGCGGTGCGCTGAGTCTCACTCAAAAGACGCCTGCGGTGCCACCGAGTTACGATGTCCAAACTGCCACGGCGCTCATGAGGCCTCATCCAAAGATCGCCCGCGGGTGCGAAACGAGCGCGCGGTACTCAGGCGTACGGTGCGGGAGAATTCAACGCACAGGGAAGCTGCCGCTACACTACGCCGACTACCGCGTCGTGGGCGAAGACCATCACGGAAAAACTGCTCTACCGATAGAGAGATGTCATCCTCTATCAAAGAGGCTGACCAACAAACACCGGACTCACTGAAGACGGATACTGCCAAACAAAAGAAAGGGACAGCAGTCGCACCTTCCGAACAGTGGCCCTCACTTCGACGAAGTCAACCTACTTCGGAACTGCATCAAATCCCGCTGCCCTCGACGACCCCTCAAACCAGTGATGCGATGAATGAAGATCAAGTGATAAGCTTGCTGCAATCGCTGATGAGTACCATGCGTATCCTACTAAGTAATATGAAGACTTCGGCTGCGCAGACCGCACTGCATGTGCTGGACACCCTGAGTCCGGTGCTTGTAGCTCTAAGGTAAAACCATGGTCAGCGAGGCGCCGTCATTTCGAGCGAAAGTCAAGAATGCATCTGTCTTTCAGGGGAACGCCAGAGGACTGAAGCCGCGCATGTCTGACTTTAGACAGCTTGTATTTGTGAGCCGCTTTCCCATTATCGTGATTTGTGAACCCAGCCTGTGTGCTTCAATCAAGCTTTCAGGATATGAGTGCTTTATGTCCTCCGCTCACAGAGACTGCAGCAAAGTTATTGTATTCATGCGCCATGACCTCACGTTCACCACAGAGTCTCGCCTGATGAAGGGAATCAGTATGTGTGTCTTACTGTGAAGAAAGATAAGGTTGCTTTCACGATTATCGGAGCTTACTTATCTCCATCAAGCCGCCTTGACTGCGAGCGCTTACGCGGTATTCTGACATCGACTTCAAGGCCATGGTTGATCACTTGCGACTTCAATGCCCACCATTTCCTATGGGGAAGCTCCAGGGACAACTCTAGAGGAAGAAAATTGGTGTCCTTAGCTTCGGAGTACAAACTCTGCGTTTGTAACGATGGAAGCCCTACATATTTACGCGGATCAGCCTATAGCAGCTGCCTGGACCTTACATTGGTTTCTCGCTCACTTACCAGGAAAGTGCACTGGTTCTCGGATCTGGAAACGCGGGACAGCGACCATAACTTACCGGTGTATAGAAGGTTTCACCAGCTCCAAGTCCTCAAGAGGCTTCAAATACACCTATTAGCCAAAATTCAAAATGTTAATGGAAGACTGCTGTACCGACGGCTCATCATATAACCTAGAGGACTCGATAAAGGATGTCCTGCAGAATACCATGCATACACATTTGACTAGTCACAAGCGCACCGATTTCGACATCGAGCTTGAGAAACTTTGCGCAATACGCTGTCGTGCAGAATGAAGGTACCGACGGACAAGGTGCATGAAGGATTTGAGGCTGGCTAGACGCATTCAAAAGAAAATGCAGCGGCACATAGATAAACTGGCTAGGTGACGTTGGACATCCTTTTGCGAGTCGTTGGATCTACGAAAGCCCCTATCCCTGCTAGGGCGAACTGTCGAGGGTCTTAGCACAACCTTGGGTCAGCGACACCCGTTTACATGTGTGGCACTTCACCTTCGATGCAGAGAGATTGACGTCGCAGAATCTTTCTGTAGAAGAATTGCCGGTGATTCCAACTTCACAGTATCAAGAACGGGAACATTTGACAACCCACCGCCCTCACGTGATGCCCGTATGGAATGCCAGTATTCTATGGATGAGCTAGAGGTGGCACTGGCACTGTGCAGACGTTCTTCAGCACCCGGACCTGACGGCATTACCTATCGTGCCCTTTGTAATCTTGGAGACGAAGCTCGGAAGGCACTCTTATGCCTATACAACGACTCCTGGCAGATTGGTACGGTTCCCCAGACATGGAAGTCAAGTCGCCTCATTCCATTTCTAAAGGCTGGTAAATCTTCTTTGGATATTGCCTCATACCATCATATCGCACTTGCCAGTTGTGTGGAAAAAACGATGGAACAAATGATTCTAACACGAATGGAGTGGTATTTAGAGCACTACGAAATCTATCCAGTGTCCATGACCAGATCCAGGCGTGGCCATTCGCCAATCGACAACATTGTTGTCTGGTGACATATGTTCAACACCAGAAAGCCTGTAAGAGACTGTGGGCTGCCCTGTTTCTAGACGTTAAGGGGGCTTACGACAATGTCACCCATGAAGCCATCCTTAGTGCTTTGGAAACAGTAGGTCTGGGTGGCAAGATATATATGTGGGTGTACAGCTACTTACAGCTGAGATCATTTTACGGGATGACAGCGAATGGCCCAACACCTGATTATTACAGCAGCCGAGGAGTTCCTCCGGGAGGAGTGCTAAGCCGTACACTTTTCAACCTAACTCTCATTGGTCTAGTCGAGCAGCTACCTAGCACTGTAGAACTTTCTGTCTATGCTGATGACATCTGCATTTGGACATCAGGTGTGACAAGGCCTCAGCTTCGCGCCCGCCTTGAGAAGGCTGCAACAACGACGTCGTGCTACCTTCGTAAACAAGGCCTCGAGGTGTCCTGCGGAAAATGTGCAGTAATAGCATTCACACGGAAACCAATGTCTGCTTACAGCATATCGATTAATGAAGAATTTATATCATTCAGCAGAAGCCACAGGTTCTTGGGAGTCATAATAGATATAAACCTGTCGTGGACTCTACAGGTGTACTATGTGAAGAAGCGGCTGATCGCAACATGCCACATGTTCAAATTCCTTGCAGGAAAAAATTGGTGAGTGCCCATACCATCCATGCTACAACTATACAGAGTGCTGTTTATCGTATTCTTACGGTACAGCTTACCTGCAATATCTAACACCGGCAAGACCAACCTGCGCGCGATTCAGAGCATTCAAGCCCAAGTACTTAAGATATGCCTTGGATTACCCACAGTGCTTCAACGGCTGAAACCATTGCCATTGCTCAAGATCACTCGATAAAGACGCATATTATTACCGAGACAATGCACATGCACCTCAGGCATTATGCCAGGACCCCTTCTTACCACCTGGCGAGCCTAGCTGCTGAAAGGCCCCGCACGACATACGGCACTATTGTCTCCAAGCATCGTTCATCGTTTGCTGAGGCATACACACCTGCATCAAAGCCACTGCTTCCTCCTTGGAGCTTGAGCCGGCCGCGAGTTCACTTAATGATTCCAAGAATGAGGAGAAAATCGGACTTACCGACACGTGCCCTGAAACAATTGAGTCTATTCCTACTGGAACAAAAAAACTACAGTAACCACGTGCACATTTACACGGATGGCTCTACTACGCCGTCTAGTTCAGGTGGAGCAGTGGTTATACCATCACAAGGGGTAACTCGGTGTTTTAAGACCTCACATGTGACAACGTCAACGACGACAGAACTCAAGGCTCTGCGCAATGCTCTGGAACTCATCAATTCGAAAGAAAGACCAGGTAAATGGGCTGTGTTTTCTGACTCAAAACCAGCGTTACAGTGCCTGATAGCAGTTCTCCGACGCGGATGCCATGACCAGTTGACCTACAAAACCGTGAAACTTCACCCCCTTTTAATACAAAAAGGCCATGACATCGTCTTTCAGTGGTTACCTGGGCATTTTGGTATAGGCGGCAATGATTCTACAGATCATGCTGCTCGCACGTCACAGAAAGAAGCGAACAGCGTTCCGATTCCGCTTTCAAGAGCGGATGCGGCGAGGCAGATTCGTCAACTGGCCCGCAGTCTCACACTGACTGAGTGGAACACACCAAGCATACGACGTACAAGACTGCACGAGCTCGACCCTTCACTACAACTCCGGCCTCCACCCGGCCTACATCGGCGTGCAGCTTCGCTTCTCTCTCGCCTTTGGCTGGGAGTTGCATTCACGATTGGTTATAACACGTTAATCGGAATTGCTGACAGTGGGGCGTGTGATGTTTGCGGCACCGACGAAAATATCGAACACCTGCTGTGCCATTGTCCTCGATTTGGCTAGGACAAGTACTTGCCAACGCAATGCGGCGACTGGATGATCGGCCTGTTTCTGTGCAGCTGCTATTACAGCAACGTCCACATGCCTTGACAGCCCACAAGGCAGTGAAAGCCCTGTTGTGTTTCCTGAGAAAGACAGGCTTGTGTGAACGCCTCTGACATGCGGTAGAGTTCTACACGCTGCACTGAAATTACTGTCAGTCTCTCCCCCACCTTTTTTCTCTTCCCTCCCTTTCCTCTTTATCGTCTTTCTTGTCCCCTTCCCTAATCCCCCAGTGTAGGGTAGCCAACCGATGTCTTTCTGGTTAACCTCCCTGCCTTCTCCCTTCTATTGCTTCCTCCTCCCCACTCGTCGCGTTATTCACATTGTGTGACGACTGGTTGTTCTTTCGCTGTTTTAAAACGCTTTATAAGTGGTATTAACGGGATTGCTTTTTCAACATCAAGCCTGCCTAAGGCAAGTTTCCCAACAAGTCACAAGCACCAGCGTAGCTGACTGGTATAATACTGGGCTGACACCCGGTGGACCTAGGTTTAAGCCCCACTGTGGTTTTGGTGCTAGGTTCTATTCCTAATTTCGCGCGATGCGGTTACGGACATCAGTGGCAGCGGCGGACAACTGCGCGTGACCCAAGTTGTGATCTCATAAGAGCTTTCGCTTTAAAACTTTTATCTTGAAAGTGCATACTTTGTTGCTGCTATCAGGCGTCTTAACTCTGTCTTTAACGAAATAACATAATGACACGTACAGGAAGTCAGTCTCCAGTTCATCACTTTCATCAGCCTGACTAAGACCACTGCAGGGCAAAGGTCTTTCCTACTTTCCGCCAATCAACCTGCTCTTGTGCTTCCTCCTGGCACGTTGTGGCAGCAAACTTTTTAGTCTCAGCTGCTCACCCATTTTTCGGTCTCTCCCTCATGCGTTTGCCTTGTCTTGGAATCAACTCAGTTACACTTAATGACCAGACGTTATCCCCAATGACCAGTGCACACCATGGTTCTCTAGTTCAATTATATTCAATACTATTTCATCTCATAGATGAGGGAAAGCTAGAGAGAAAGCTCAGGTTTCGCCACTTAAAGAGAATTTCATCCTTGCGGAAATAACGCTATACATACATGCTCCAATATACGTAAACCGTTTGTTACAGCGAAAAGTGTTTCAGCGCTGCCGGCGGCAAGTTATGCTTCATCCACTTTGTTTTCTTCACATTTATGTCACATTTACTACAATACACTTAAAACGGCGCTATTACCTTTTCTTAGACTTGCATTGGTTTCAATGTTCTCTCTTTTTCATTAGGGTTGCGTCAAATAGGCACAGACAGTTTTATTAACGTCTGAATTACCATCTCCTTCGATTTAGAAGACAAAAGTGTCTGTCCAATGTGATGGGAGCTAATTTTTTTATCTTTAATTTTCACGCGCAAATCATACTCCACAAAATCAAACGTTACAGAGTTGTTGATGACGAGTAGAATACGGAGTACTCCATTTTTTAGTACAAAGATATTTAAAAAGGAATGGTTGTCACGATAGTATTCGAATAAGCGAGCTCGTGATGGATACTTCATGAGGCATTAGCCACGTATATCTAACACTCCTCTCACGACAGCTCTCATACCTCACAGAAACCGTTCTGCAAAGGTGGAGCAAACACTCGAGCTTCACGCAAACTTCAAATGTATACACATTACCAGCCGCGTGCTCTAAACGAATATTACGCCCTACGTTCCACCGCGGTAGAACAGGCCCCGGTAGTCCCGTTTCGTTGAGGCCAAGAGGTAGAAGCGCATGCATTTCGTGATGTCAATGAACGTTAAAACACCGTATGGTCAAAATGGAGACCTGGACTATGGCATGCTTCCTGATTGTGTCATAGTTTTTTATATGCTAAACCACCCATAGTATATTTTATAATTTTTTCTGATGCATGTGACTAATGTTTTCTTGTAAAACAATCCACAAAACTGTGTCGCAAACGAAAACGTTTGCAAGACATAGAACTGCCATCGAAAGTATGAAACTCGAGTTAGCTGTTTACGCTTCAACTAGTTGGGCAATGAGTGAGCAGGCAGGTCACGTTGAAGACACTCGATGGTGGCGGAAGCGGATACAGGAGGTGGTATTGCGGGTCAAACATTGGAAGCGGAAGCCAAAGATGAAAGGTGATACGTGACCGAGCGTTGGCAAAGTCCAAGGCTATGTACAGCGCCACTCGCTAAACACTTGAGTAGCAGTCGCAGTAAGTACTTCTCGGCAGCGCTGTCATGCAGGAAGATAATTGCATTTGGTGGGCACTTGCGTGAGAGAAGGTATATATTAGCTTAAGTGGCAGATCCGAAAAACAGAAACGCGGTATTACATTGTTATGCGAAGAAGCACTTGATTTAATGAGAGAAGCTAGCATACAACCTTCGTTTTGTCCTGCTGCAGATGCACTCCTAATGATGATGATATCTGAGCTTTAAAGTCCCAAAACCACCAAATTCCTATGAGAGATGCCGTAGTGGAGGGCTCCGGAAATTTCGATCACCTTGGGTTCTTTAACGAGCCCCCAAATAAAAGCACACGGGCCTACAACATTTCTGCCTCCACGGGAAACGCAGCCGCCGCAACCGGAATTCAATCCCACGACCTGCGGGTCAGCAGCCGAGTACCTTATCCACTAGACCAGTGCGGTGGGGCAGACTCGCTCTCAAAAAAGGGTAAAAAGATGCCGGCATGATCGAAAGAGTCCAACAAAACCACTACCATTATTATCATAGATGTTTTCAGAAACGACGCATGTAATCAAAATTTTCTCTTTTTATCAGTAGCATGGCTCCATCTTATCTACGAAATCATTGGTTTTACTTCCTTTCCAAATGCCGAGCTAACAAGTATTTACCTATACATCCTGCTGGAAGTTCCTTCTTTCTTGTCTACTTCGTCAATGCTTTTGGCGCTCCTCCTGTGGACACAGAAAAGAGGAGGGTGAATTTGATTCACTTCCAGGAAGACACTTCAAACCTACCCCACTGTAAAAAGAAAAAGAAAACGTTTGTGCATGTGAAAATTACGTTGTTTAACTCGCCGAGAGCGCCTACTTCAGGTATATTTACCGAATACGCTAGGCCAGAACCTGAGTTTCAGTCAGTTTTAGAAGTAATTGAGTAATTAAACACGTGTGCTCTGTGAACAATAATAGAAACGTAGATTCAAAGTCCAAACTAGGAGTACGACCACCGATCATGTCATCTGAAATTTAAGTATTGGTGATCGAAAAAATCGTAAGTAATATTTGTCTTTCTTCAATGTCCCAAAACAATATGCGATTCAATAGGCTCGTGTTAATCTGACAAAAGCGTTCTAAGGATTATCCCAGAGAAACGGCTTAAGGCAGCTGAACCGCAGTAGAATATATTACTATATTACCGACATAACGCGCGACGTCGAAGACAGGCCGTTTCTCGTAGGCTATTATCTCTAACCCAATGAGACGTACTAACCTGACAAACTTGTAAAGTAATGTGATTTAGAAAGAGTTAAGGAATTTATAGATCCCTACTCGAATAAAGCGGAGAAGTCTTTCATGACTTAGCAGCTTTCACTTCTTCTGGGACGTGCAATGCTTCCGAGTCGGCCTTTCAGCTGTCAAAGTTAGGATGCACCAGTGCTACTTTGATTCTCCCAGAGTCTGCGGAAGCCCGCAAAAATCAGAATGAGATTACGCATTTGTCGACTGTCGCTCGGTAGAAGTTGCCTCCCTCTTTAAAGAGACGCTGAAGCCTCGGCATGCCTTTGAGACATTACCTCTAAGATTAGGAAAGACGAAATAAAAAGAAAATATATGGCCTCCACTTGTAGAAGCAGCCACAGAACTGCAGCCGTAGGAGTATGACGTCAGCTCTCCACTTCTGTATTGCTGTCAGACTGCACGAGTGAATGCCTACTGTGATATTGGTGATACAGGTATGTCTGTTTTCATGATTTTTCTGGTAGCGCATCTGCAGGCTACGAAGTTATGTCTTATGGGATTACGCAGGTTATGCCGTTTCTTCTTGAAGTGTCTACTCTACATTAGTGCTGTTGAATAAGTTTTTGTCAACATTGAGACGGCTGAAATGTTAGTTTTGTGAGCATAGTTTGTTAGAAAAATTGCTAAGAAGTACCGCAAACATTTATTGCTACAGATGGCCAGTATAAGGAAAATCCAGGCGGATTTATGGCGTTGCTTTCATATATATATATATATATATATATATATATATATATATATATATATATATATATATATATATATATATATATATATATATATATATATATATATATATATATATATATATATATATATATATATATATATATACACCTGAATTTCGATTCAGCGACCCCTCGCTCCGTAGCATGCCGCCTTTGACAAGTCTACCCCGCCCTATGATAGCGATTGCCGAAACTCCGTCTACGAAACTGCGGTCAGGACTCTTTCAATAATATGAAAACCGAAGCGATTCACACTATTGTTTTTGAAGCTTTGCAATCGGCAATAAAGTGAATTTTACCGAAACTTACTCGTTGCCAGAACCAGAGTTGGAAATGCTGAGAAAGGCCTTTAAACAAAGGTGTTTCAATTAAAGAGAGAGTTCAGGGCATGCCGGTAAGATAAAATGTGAGAACGCTCTACGCATTCAAGCCTACAATCTTTGCTACCTTTGGTTTGGCAATGTGCAAAGACACAATTTTTTATACTTATTATGATATAGACATTTATTGCACTGAAACAGTGTCCAAACATGCTGTCGCTTTTTGGTGTACATCTAAAATGATCGAGTTCCCCCTGCTCAGCCGAAGGTCACGGGTTCCATCGAGATTGTGGTGGTCGCAATTCGATGGAGGCTAGAGACCCATGTACAATTCGATGTCAGATCACGAGGCAAAACCAGATGGCAAAAATTTCGGAAGCCTATACCTCGCCAACGTCTCCCATATTTATAATATGGTTATCACATTCAAAACCCCAGATACTATCTTTTGACCATGATAATGGAGCATCACTTGTCACATTGAACTAATGCAGTTTCCATGGGTTTGGTCCCGCGCATGATTGTGAAACAATGAATAGATGGTCTCTCGTGGTACAAATCACGCCAACGTTAACCTTTCACTAATAGATGCTTTAGGGGGCTGTAACTCCTTTGCAGAAAAAGCTACTTTGCATGTTAACTCGCATAAACGTGTCAATTGCATATAGAAATGAAGCGGCAATGATTTAGCCTATACTTTCTATCTCCTATAAGTCCATTGGTGGTGCCCAAGGGAGAGAGAAATAAAAGAAAGAAAAGACAGAGAGGGCAACTACAGAAAACCTCGGTTCGCTACCCTGAGCATGACAAAGAGAAACGAAGCGCGAAAGATTGAGAATTGTTTAGTCCGCGATGATGACACTGAAACGTCGAAACAACTGCACAATCCAAATATGTCATACAAATATTGTCGGTGGTCACTCTAAGTCGCTCAGTCCGGTATCTCCAAAAAAGCACAAGACCTCAAAGTGAATCATGTGCAAGTCCGCGTGTGGGTCAGTTGCCTGACATTTCGCCTTTTCTGTGAGTGGTGGCTGTTTAGTAGGCATGGGGCAAATGAGAGGAATGAGTTAACGGAGAGAGGTTAAAGTGCGCTAACCTAAGCCCATACTTTCAACAATTCGAACTAAAACGCATAACATTAAACAATGATAAAATTGAAAACTACTGCTTTCTTTCAAACAGCTTGGCATATATTTTTCTGATACCATGATGTAACATCACCAGGATATTAATTAAAATACATTATCTAGATGAGTGGGTACCATGCGTCCCAATTCTACCTACCTTCCTACACGCCTAATCACAATATTATATAATTGAATGTTTTTCCCCTAGTTCAATACGGAATCATAGTGTCTGGATGACTTCAGCTGAAAACTACTCACAGGCTGATAATATTACAAAAAAGAGCAATATGCCTTGTTTCTAGGGTGCCATATTTTTGGCGCACTGCTCCTTTGTTCACAAAGCTTCGAACCATAAAAATTGAATCTTTGTGCACATATAGGAATTTTCGCATCTATAAAAGGGGAAAATAGGAATTGTTATTTCTTAACACATCTGACATCCTTACAGTAACATAATACTTTTTACTAAGTTCGTCATTTAGAACCTTGCATTGTCATTGTTAACGAAAATGCTACAGTTTTGTTTACCGACTGTTTTAAAATCAAGTAACCAAAAGGATTGTTTCAGAGTGTCTACTCTGTCGCTAATAAGGCAACTTGATATATTTGGGTAATTGCTTGTGCTGACATGGGTTCATCTTCTTTTCTGTCTTCTTCATAACAGATATATTTTTCTTTTTTTTTTCAAATGTTTCCACAATAACCCTGTTTAGTAATTACGACAGAGGTTGTTTACTTTTTTACTGTTTGTAGTTCATGCATTCTTTATACGGCACACGTGTGTTCAACCGCTGAAAATCTGCCTTGAGGTGGCCAAATCACTGTCAAGCTAATGTATGAAGCTCTTTTGCCAGGAAATCTTCGCAAAATTTTTGGCAATAAACTCAATTCTATTTATTATCCGTACAATCACTGCTTCATTAAACCACACTCAAATTAACCGCATTATGCATCCACAAACTTTTAATGAGCACGTGCGCAATTTATTTTCCTCTGTGTGCTGCAGTACGTGCCACTGAAGTCGTACAGAATAACTACGCGGAATTCTAAAGTCAGCAGGTGACGAATACAAATAACGGCGTTTAGAGTTTAAGCCTTTCATAACTCCACGCTGTGGAATGGAAAAAATTTTCATAAATATAAAGCAGAAAAGCCTGTGTTATGCAATACAATATTGCAAACAAACTCAACAAGAGTATTGCTATTAACGAGGATTTCATTTTTTTTATATGCCTATCACGCCAAGCTTCAGACGTTGCGTCGTTCTGCTGCTTTCTGTAATCACCACGCTTAGTGTATTTGAGGAATCTATTTCACTGCGTAATCTGCATAAAAAATAGTTACGAAAGAAAATTTCACGTTGCTGAGAACGTCTTTTCCCTATATTTTCAAGGTGTTTAGTGAATTTTTCGTCATCTCATGATTAAGCTCTCCTCTCAAGTTTCTACTTCATTTGGCCTTGAATTTTTTATCAGGCAGAAGAACAAGAGAGCATGTTTTATTTTGCGGATTCCGCAGACTTGCCAACAGTCAGACAGCTTAAGCGCACTGGTTTTATCATTTCACATGTTCCCACGTCATGGTGTCCTATTACTCATTATAGTCAACTCTATTCCGCTAGGCTATGTTGCTCACAGGCTTTGGAGTGCGAGACCGAAAGAAGTGAATTATGTTGCGTGACTGTGCTTGACTCCGGCTTTAGGTATAATCATGCTACAGTGTACTGAAACATAGTATACTGGAAATTCGTAACGAAGGTACCACCTGGCTTCGGAACCACGCAGCTAGCCACATAAAGGACAAGAATACAGCTGAATGGGACAGGGAGCCAACGGGGTTAAGGACGTCTCAGTAGAAGACGTTTACCTGGGCACGCTATAGCGCAAATGCAAGATAACTGCTGGTCATTAGGAGTAACAGGCTGGACTCTTTGAGAAGGCAAGCGTGATAGGCAAGGCATCAAGTTAGGTGGGTAGATGAGATTAAGAAGTTTGCAGGAACAATGTGGCCACAGGAAGCACAAGACAGGGTTGAAAAGTCACACATAAAAGGCATTGGGCGTTGTCAGGCCGATGATGACTATGACAATGATAATACTGATATAGTATAGTGGGCCCAGCGGATGTCTTAGCAAGCATAGTGAGTTAACCAATAAGGTGGAAAATTTGCTGGCGCTACCGCCGCTATATCCTTAAGCTTCAAATTCTCTTATCAGCTGTGCCAAGCTATCCTGTATTGTTTCCGTCATGATCTACACGTAGCCGTCAGTATTGCGCTCCTTTCGAAGTCCTTATCCGTCTGCCTCCTTCAAGCGACCAGGTATTGGGGAGTAAAAAGAGTCTGTTGGTATAAGTAACGTTTCAGGTAAACGAATATTAAAGCTGGCGCAAGAAGTAGCTTTGTTTGCATGAAGTACGTGTGATAATACTTCTCCAATATCTCAACACTGTTCGTCCTTATATAGTTTTGTTATATATTAGGCAAACGTGTCTATCCATGGAATTGCATGAAATGCATCGTTACTAACGTTTATTCCTGCAATCATCTGAAAGAAAACGATAAACAAGGCAAATAACTTCCGTAATTTCGTGAGCTTAATGTTTGCTCATCAAGCAGATGAAGGAGGGGCATCGAAAAGTGCATTTGGTTGTTGATTCTAAAATAATGATGATTGCGCACGCGTGTTAGCAAGTGCACATGAAATCAAAACTGTCTGAGAAACAAACACCTGTCTGCATTAGGTTGTTGGGAAAAGGCATTACTTCCAAAGTCCTGTAGAGTCCGATGCTTGCTATTCGGATTCACAGAGACCATTACCTTACATATCTCAAGCCGTCAAGAGCGAAGGTTTTCGGTTGTGTTTCAGGGCATTAGAATGGTACGTGCAATAAACAATAACGAACTAGATAAAGGAGTACATTCAGAGCATACAACGCCATTGATTTGCCCTCGTTCACAAGGTTGTGTATCATGGACAGCAATTTAAGCTTCAGTATCCTCACTGCAATCTTTTCATCAAGCACATCTCGAAGCAACTAACTATAATAATCGTGAACCACCGTAAGCGTATAATATTACTGCATGTGCTACCTTTTTTTGGAATACTAAGCGTTAAATGCATGTTTAGTAATAACGTTAAGAGCTGGACTAGTTGGTAACTGATAAATATACCGTATGTTGAAGTACCTCATTTTTTACAGGGACAAACAGGACAAGGACATGAGCCTCTTTACACTCACAATAAATTGCAGACTCGCAACCAAATTACACTCTACAGTCTACACTAACTTGCATATACATGTTAGTGTAGACTGTAGAGTGTAGACTGTAAACTGTAGTAACATGCATATACATTTCATACACTCGCAAATGATTAAAGTTTGTAGCGAGTGAAGTGAGTGTCGTGTACTAATTGTCCTCTCGGTTGCCATAAAATGTGCGCTATATTTCATCACATGGTATAATCACATGTCAGTCTTTTTTCCTCAAAAACCTACGTAGCATGGCAGTTGAACACATCATATTTATTCTGCGCCTCCACAATTTTCATATATGAAGCGCCTCCATCACTTTTCAGCAATGTTTGCTAAAAAGCTGGAAAAGTCAGACTTTTTTGTGTGTTAACTCAATACAACTGGAAGGTGATGTCCATCATTTCCTCCTCTTTCAATGTTTCTATGCTGCTCTGCCACCTTTCGAAAGATTTCTGCCCCTCTCAGAATGTTAGAATCGCATCTTTACTATCGAGATGGGTGTTCAGCCGCTTTGCTCTGAACATCGATCCACACTGCCCTGAATGCCATGAAAAGTATTTCTCGTTAGCGCACGTGTTATGACAATGATAGCCGTTAAAACTTGGCTCTGTTATTAAAGAAGAATACCGGGAGAAATTACTTCAACGCGGCATTCAAAGAGAAAAAGTATGGGTTGTCAAAAAAGCTGGGAATAGGTTGTGGTTATCGACAGATTGATTGGCTTGCGCTGCAGTTACCTCGCCATGCTTTGCGCTGGCTAAAGGCAACTTTCAAGGCCAACATGCAATTCGTAAAATTAACGTGCTAATGTGTTAAATTACCCATAGCGTGACTACATTATCGGTAATGGTTCATGGTACACCATGTGGAAAGAGGTCAAAAAGCACTTCGGCGTGAGAAAGCGACTTGGCTTTGTTGAGAAATCAGTTCGTGTGAAGTAGCGTTATTTCCAAGCATTTTCGCTTTAAGGCAGCTGTTGCCGATCACATATCCACGCTGAATGAAAAGAAAGGAATCGCGTCAACTAGGTCTCACGTCTCACTTTATGTCGCTGCCGCTCTATACGCCTAGGGCGACAGCAGGCGAGATCATTGGCGTAACAACCAGGCTGGCTGGGCAAACTCAACCGCCGTTTTCATGTAAACTGTGCTGTGTAAAACCAGTGCCACCTTCGATATAAGCTGTAGGAGCCAAGGAAACGAAAGAGAATGATGAGATAAGAAAATAAATGAATGATGAGATATGAAAGGATACAAACTTGTTGTTGTGGACTTGGTTCCACAGCAGAGAACAGTGCAGATACACGGGCAAGAAAGACTGACAGGACTTGGCGCTGGCTAACAACATGACCGTTTATTCGTAGGTGTACAATTATATGCGCTTCTAGCGAAATGAAAATAACACAAAAAAGAGGGGGCTGTCCCCTACAATGCAATACAAAATGAGAACTGGTTACATTAGGGAGAAGTTGCTATTTCTCAGCCAACGCTCTCCACGAAAAAAATGGAGCGGAATGGTTGTTGTTGTTGTTGTTGTTGTTGTTGTTGTTGTTGTTGTTGCTGTTGTTGTTGTTGTTGTTGTTATTGTCGTCGTCGTCGTCGTCGTTGTTGTTGTGTTGTTGTTGTTGTTGTGAATGTACAATTTTCTGCTATATGATATATCTTTCTTCTCTCTTAGCTTGCATGTTTGGCAAGATTCTTGCGCCAATAAAATTTTATTTCATTTTTATTCCCTATAGACTAAATTATTCCACATTGTTCCTTAATGAGTTGAACGAGCCATGGAGATGTACTGAAAGCGAAAAAAATGGGTATACAGATCCACAAAGTGAATGTGAATAAAGGGGTTATGTTCTACAAACAATATAATAAACGATGCAAAGAATGTTTATCTAAACTTCTTAAGCCATACGCGCTGTCTATGCTTTGTAGACGGCATTGCGCGGAGATTTTTTGCACCTGACTGCGACTAGGAACGACGGCGAGAGTCTACAACAACGGTAGGACGTGGTAAAATGGTGAAACCCTGAGAATAATCGCTCCGGAAGCTTCGGCAGATCCTACGCGTATACACCGCAACGTCAAGTCGAAAAAAACGGGCAGACATACCCTGCCTAGAGTGCTCCCTTTTGCCGCGTATCAAATTCGAACCACGCATTTCTGTGCCCGAGCATTCGCTTTTGCTGCGATAAACCTCCATTTCTACATGGGTGTTTTGCAAATGACAGTCACAAGCGAAGAAAATAACATAGAAAACAGCGCTGAACCGCGTTGAAGTTACATTTAGAATAGACAGTACACTTCGTAGAGAGGTGAACAAAAGCTTTCCTATCTCGGGGAGCAATGGGTTACCTTCCTTTTCGATATCTTCTAAGCACTCTTCTGCGAAATGGAATTTTAGGGAAAAAAACTTGCGCTTTTGTGCTCCAGGACGAGCAGAGCTGCGTCAAATCCGAAATAGATCGCCGAATGCTTTATTCTCTTCTTGCCCTTATGTAATCTGTAAGGCTACCTTATAACAGGAAAGATGATAAAGTTACTTCAAAGAAGTATAGATTGAAGCCTTTGAATCCAGAACAGCTAAACTTTTTTCTTGCATCCACTCGAATAGAATCGAGTGAGACGCATATTATTTTTATTTTTAGATTAAATACACAACTGACTATAAACAAGCTCGTAGGCAAAAATCCCAAAATTTAATTAATCTTTAAAAACAAGCTGATGAGGGATCACTTGAGAATATAGCGCTCTTGTCTTGTGCTCCTCAAATCTCGCACCGATCAAAAAGCTACAATACCACGTGCGCGAATTTTTGACGAAGAAGCCTACTTATTTTCACATACTTGTTTTCACAAGTTAGCCTTATGGCTACGACATTGCCCTGTAGGGCACCGAATCTATAATGGGGTGTTGTCTATTTCAAGCTCGACATCCAGAAGTCACGTCAGCTGAAAAGACACCTCATTTGTGGTGCCATACCACTGGTGCAAAGTTTTAATGAGTTGTGAGGCCCTGCTTAGTGTTGCATACCGCTATTCTGCCAGTGCCAGAAATTAATCCGTGTGCCCTTGAGGGCCATTAACATTTGCTGGGCCACTTCGTGGTTCTCAGCGTTGCAAACGTCACTACTGGCATAGCCAAGGTCGACAGTGGCGTGGCGCTCTATCATTGACATCATCCGTATTGTTTTGGGCAATGAAACCTCACCCCGAGCAGTTCAGGTGCGGATCAGTTCTGTCTACTGCAATCATTTTGAACACAGATTATCAGATAATTCTTAAGTCAGTACACAGTCAAAACACAAGAGATCCTGTGGTAAAAATACAGGGGGCTGCCAGTCACTAGCAAAGGACACTTGAGAAGGCAGAGTTTCGTTGACGAGATCCCAAGTTCACTGGTTTGAGCTTGATCATGGTGGCGACACACTTTTTAGTATAAACGTGACATTTCTTTTATACTTTGAATGAAGTGCATATACAGAACCGCTGGTGATCAGAATACCTTAGGGTGTCCCAGAACGGCATGTTACACAACTCTATCATGATGTCAACACGTAACATATTGAAATGTTATTCGAGTAGCACAAACACGTAAGATGCGGCCATAGAGTTTCCTATAAACACATTAGAGGTAAGTCTGGCGCATGTGGGAGCTGCAATGCATGGCGCTTCAGCTAGCATGGGAATGATGGGTAATACATGGATTTGCCTAAACGTCACACTTCATATTCCGTTCGGCTTTACATGGCTTAATCCTGTTTTGTCATGAAACAACAACCAGCAATAGTTCATCAGTTACGCTTCACCACCCTAATTTTTTAAACTCCCCAATTCGAATCTGGTCAAGTAGTTCAAACTGGTTTCTTCCTCTATTTGAAACGAAAGCAAATCATTGCAATAAATGAAGACATAACTGCGTTCGAAGCCCACAAGTGCAAATATAAGGCGAATCCATGTACTACCAATCATTCCCATCGTCGCTGAATGATCTCAGTGCCAAATTTCCATCTAGGTAATTTAGAAAACTCTATGAACGTGGCAACGCTATTCAATCATGGTAAAGCCTTATTTTTCATTTGCTCTCGTGTAGCCTGACACAAAAGAAAGAGCAATGTCTGATCACACAGATACTAAAATGCTTCTTCAAGAGGTCATTCTTGGTGGATTATAGGCTTATAGTGAAGTGTGCATGCGCAGCAAGATCGTGTCGTGTCATGCAAGCTGACTAAAGTAAGCTCTGACTAGCTCAACTATAGCCTTCAGTAGGGTTAAAGTGGTGTGACCTTTACTGTAATACTGTAAGCACTTTGGGTGTTCAAGGGTGTATTTCAAATTTGTACGTTTATAGCTAGCCATTCAGACACCAGTTTTCTTCATTGATTGATTGATTCAATAATTGATGACCATCACATGTTTATGGGAGACAACGTATTGGAGAGCTCTGGAAGTTTCGACCACCTAGGGTTCTTTAACGTGCACACAAATCTGAGCACACGGGCCTACAACATTTTCGACTCCACGCGCTAGTTTTATTCACTACTGCTTTAATTCAAAAGCAGAATCTTTGGCAAAGCGGTAATGTTCACAAAAATATTTTACAGGATATGCGTAATGCAAGAACTATTATGTCAAAGCTGCGAAGAGTCACTCCTTGCGGTAGGAAACATGGCATGTTTTCTTTTAAAGACGAAGTCTTTCTTGAATACTTCGACCCGAAAAATTTGGCCTGCCTGCCTGCCTGCCTGCAATACTTGTGAAATTGTCAATTAAAAGGCAATTATTGCACATACTTGAGATAGACTAACAACACGTCAATTTTCCGTGTCTCTTTATAAAGCATACATAAGTAATTTTAAGGACCGCAGCATTTATCACGCTGCGCTGACAGTGAAACGCGATGCTCAAAAAGGCAATTGTTTCCAACGCTTTGCTTAAGCGACATGGTGGTGGCACCTGCCCGTCGCTTTGCGTTCTACTCCTTATCGCTTCTGAGACAGGCACGCATTTTTCTCCGTGGGCGCTCACGCCTTCCTTCTTTTTCCAAGATAACGTGCCTCAATGCACTCGTTTGCTTTCGCTGCACGCATCGAGACTCTCTAACGCAGCGCTTCCAGAATACAATTCACCAATTTTCTCACGCAGAACATCAAATGAACATTTTGTTCACTCTCTCCACACGCAAGATTATCGTCTTTCGACGACATTTGCAGTAAAAAATGCAGATACGGGGCCAATTTTTTCTCATAAAACACTAATTTTTATGAACATCGGTCAACGTACCGGCATCATGCCTCAACAAATCTGATCACCAAAAGTAAGGTTGGCTCTGATGTTAGCATACCAGTAAAAAAACACCGCTGTGAAACAAGCTGAAGACGGGGAAAATGAGAGTACGAGCGCACTTAATTTGCGCGTTTCAGGCCCTGAGCTCTAGAAGCAAATCTATCAAACAACACTGACGCTTACATAAATGTTTGCGAGTTCGTAGTGTGTTGTAATAAAAGACAAAAAAAAAAGGAGTAGGGCCAAAGAGGATGTGTAATTTTCACGTCTTCTGTTTTTTTAGGACACATAAAAAACTTGGCCTCATTGCAACTTCGGTATCAGGTATACCAGTGCTAACAGTGACCAGATTCTTTCTGAAAGAACCCGATAGAACGGCAGAACCGACAAAGAAGGTTGGAAATCCCTAGAACATTCATGCAGTAGTCATGGTAGATGTGAATGATTGCGGGTATATCCCCAAAAGATTACATGGCGCCTCCGTTCTACTAGGGGCTTCATTTGCACATTCTAAATCCCGCTGTCAAAACAGAGCTCACACTTGAAGTAGCAGACACTGATCTGTTTCTATTCGTGTCTCCCCTTCCTTCCCTCCTTCACTGCAGTGACCGTCAACGTCATGAGAACCACAAAAAAGTTTCTTACACTATGACTGCTCGGCATTCCCGTCCTCTTTAAGTGAAAACGTCTTCTATATCGGCGTGTGCTGCGAGGAGCATAAAACAAGGGAGCTTGCGTAGTGTGACCATCATTTCTTTGTTGTTTTAATCTGGAAAATGAGAAATGGTAAATAGTATGAAAATCGGCAGTGTGCCCTGCAGGCATTTATGGGTTTGTGATATAGCAGAGCTTCTGAGAAGCTGCTGCAGTAAGCATGATTTGATTTTGCTTAGGTGCTGCATAGAAACAGAAGTGTTTAGGACAGACAGACAGACAGACAGACAGCGAACTTTATTAGAACTGGAGGAGTTACTGCAGGGCCCTCCAACGAGGGTCCGCTGTGACCACTAGCCACGCCCACGTAGAGGACAGAACGCCATGACGCTCCACCCGTTCCTGGGCCCTCTGGACTGCCTGGATTTGCCTGCTGAGTTCCGTACTTCTTATGGCCTCCTCCCATTACGCTTCGCTTGAGAGAAGGCTGTTATGCAGCGCGGGACATCGCCAGAACATGTGAGCCATAGAGCAGAAGGTTTCATTGCAGTCAGGGTAGCTAGGGTCAACGTTCACGTATATTTTGTTTAGGAATCCTCGCGACAGGAAAGACCCTGTCTGCAACTTTTTTTCACTGTGCTCTGAGCTTCACGTGAGGAAGAGGATAGATTCTTCTGCCTAGTTGGTAATACGGGGTTCTTTCATTGAACCTGAGTAGTGCATCGTTCTGCTGAGTCCCTTCCTGCCCCTCCGTAGCCTCCAGATCGTCGCGGTGCGTAAGTCTCGCACACGATCATGGGCCAGCTTGTTGAGGTTTAACACGTCTTTGAGAACGTTCTTCCCCATGCGTGCGGGGAACTAAGTGATAACATGATAACCTGGACAAGCCCTCTTTCCTAGAATGGAGGCCGCCTCTCGAGCGAGGTTGCCCGGTTGGTAAGCTCTAAGTGGGTCCTTTGAGTCAGTGTAAATGCAGGAACGTTCTGGGTCGGACAAGGCCAGCGCAACCGCAATTTGTTCTGCTATACCCGGGGTGGCTGCCTTCACCGAGGCGGGGGTTCGAAGCACCCCCTCCCATCTATAACCGACAACGCGAACAATCTACTGTTACCGTGCTGCGCTGCGCCGACAAATACGGCGGAGTCAATGCCACCCTTGACTCTCTTCAGGATGGCTCGTGCACGGGCTTTGCGCCTACCCTCGTTATGTTGTGGATGTACGTTTCGAGGGAAGGGTCCCACTATGTAGATCACCCTTGTTTGCCGACTCAAGTGTTGTTCGCCGTTCCTTTGTAAGCCTAGAAGACATGCCGACCTTGTCAAGGATTTTCCTGCCTGCTGCGATTGACGATAGCCTAACCACCTGTGCAGTGACCTGCGCCTCTATGATCTCGTCGATGTTATTGTGCATACCAAGTTCATCTAGCTTGTCAGTGCTCGTACAGATCGGAAAGCCAAGAAGTTTCTTGATGCTTTAACGCATGAGCGTATTTAACTTCCTGTTTTCGGTTTTGGTTCATACTAGAGCAGACGCCACATAGTTAATATGACGCATGAGAAACGCATGGTACATCACAAGGAGGTGCTCCTCACCTAACCATTTCGTTCGGTAGGACACCCTTGCGATTAACCTCAGCATGTTCTCCATTTTGGCTCTAACGTGGCTAATTGTTCTGACGTTACAGCCCCTCACGTCTATGAGCAGGCGTATTATCTTAACTGCGTACACCATAGTAACTTTTTGCCCACTCGCGAATAATGCCACAGATAGCTGGTTGAGGGGTGTTAGACCCCTAACCCCTTGTCTATCCAGTCTGTAAAGTACCAGCTCTCATTTTCTGGGGGACAGCTTGAAACCCGTATCTGCGAGATAGGTTTCAGTCTCGTCCAAGGCTGCCTGTAAAGCTTGATTCATTTCTGCTAGGGAACACATGGGCACAAAATCAAAATGTCATCTGCGGAAAGCGCATGACTTTTGCCCTGGAGGCCACCCAGTCTGTCTGAAAGACCCTTCACTATATTGAAGAGCAGTTATGAAATGACTGATCCCTGAGGGGTATCCCGAGGCCCCAATCTGTACTCGCTCGACCGAATCTGCTCCACCTGCATACAGGCAGTTCTGTTCATAAGGAATGACCTAACGAAGGCCTGAAATTTAACTCAAAGGCCTATTCCCGCGGTGGCCGCCGTATGTATCAATGGCACACTGTGTCAAACGCCTAAGTGAGATACTGGGCTACAATACATCGCACGTCCCAAGTGTCACTATCAAATATTTCCTTCCTCAGCATTAACATAGCATCCTGCGTTGATAGGCAGTGTCAAAATCCCACCATATTATGCGAGAAGAGGTCCTTACGCTCAATATACCCGGAAACCTTCTTCAAGATCGCATGCTCTGCTACTTTGCTTATGCATGAGGTTAGCGATATTGGTCTCATGTTGTCCAAACTAAGAAGTTTTACAGGTTTTTGAATTAGTATAAGCGTGCCTGCTTTCCATACGTCAGGCCCCTGTCCTTCCTCCTATGCTCTGTTGACCCCGGTAGTAAAAAGTTCCACTGCTTTATCGTCCAAATTACGCAACAGTCTGTTAGAAAACTGATCTGGCCCCGGAGCCGACCTGCTGCTTAGATTGTGCAGCGCATCCCTGATCTCCGAATCTGTGAAGGGCGCACCCAGCTCCTCCACCGTCACGCACTCTATCTGCGGATAATCTTCGTCTTGTGTCGGCACTATATAGAGGTATCTATCCACAACTGCATTCAAAAGGGACTCTTCAGTATTGTGAATGATCTTACTAATCGATTGTCTTTGGTTTCCCTTAGTTTCCGCGTCACCCAGCAGGCGTTTTAAGAGATTCCACTTCCCTCCTGTGCGCATAGCTCCGTCTACTGTGGCGCATACCTAATCCCACTGTAGCCTATTATGCTCCTCGCAATACCTTTCTATCTCTCGAATAAGTTCCGCAACCTATTTTCTCAGCCTGCGGTTCAACCGTTGTGTTTTTCATCTCGTCAGATTAGAGGATTTCGCATTTTGCTTGCAACAGCTGTGTTAGGTGCTGGTCCACGCGCGAGACGTTCGCTTCCGTTTTGACAACCATAGTGGCTGAACCACTGAGCCAGGAATATGTGATTGTGCGCTCCTTTCTGAGTGCCCTAAACTTATCACAGTCCGTGACTCGAAATACTCTTGCCGGTATGGCGTTAACCTGCAAAGTTACCACGGCTATGAAGTGGTCACTGCCCAGGTTCTCCTGACCATTGAGCCACAAGACGTTACCAACATTCCTTACACGTGCTAAGTCAGGCGTTGTGTCTCAAGCGACCGACGTGCCCAGCCTAGTGGGAACCCTGGATCACTGATTACGGTAAATGAGAGATCATCCAAGATCCTCGCCAGATTCTCGCCTTTTACGGTCTGTCTCACATAACCCCATGCATTATGATGGGCATTAAAGTCCACGGCAACGATCAGTGGAAAGTTTTGACTATCGACGTCGCCTTCCTAAGCAGGCAGTTAAAAATTTGTCGCTTGTATGATGGCGGGCTATAGACATTAGGCACAGAATTTCTCTGCTTGAGCCAACCGTGTGGTATAAACTCCATGAAAACGGCCTCCAACTTTTTTTGTCCAGATTGTATTTGGTGTTCAATAAATGCTAACTTCTTGCTGATCGTTGTGGCTACTCTTCTTCCTCCATCGTTCTTTACCGACATAGTTTTGAAGCCAGGGAGGGTAGGGACTTCACATAGCGTCCCCTGAAATAACAAAGCTTACTGCTTTTCTACCTCACCTGTCAAAAACTGTCGTAGTTGAGCTTTATGCCTGGAAAACTAGCGCAGTTCTACTGCCAAGTTACCATCTCTTGATCGCCCACCATAATGCTATATTACCATACCTTG